>NC_062267.1:11821361-12137991 GCF_916048215.2 Malus sylvestris
GGTACGACGGAATTGGGCTCGTTCTACACCCATGAATCCTTGAGAGGAGCTGTCGCTCCCTGGGTCCTCGGCTAGACTCACGCCTTGTTGGTTACGCAAATGCTGGTTATTTGTCTGACCCACATAGGGTACGTTCTCAAATGGGTTATATCTTTACCATTGTAGACATCACTATATATTGGAGGTCTACCAAGCAAACGCTAGTTGCGACTTCTTTGAACCATGCTGAGATTCTAGCCCTGCATGAAACCTCAAGAGAGTGATTTTGGTTGAGAGTGGTTATGGAACATATTCGAAGCACTAGTGGTATTTCTTCCATCGTTGACCTTCCTACGACGATCTCTGAAGACAATGCAGCATGTATCAAGCAGTTAAAGAAGGGACACATCAAGGGAGACAACACCAAGCACAAAGCACCAAAATTCTTTTATTCTCACCCGCAATAACAACATCAGAACATTAAAGTCAAGCAAATCCGTTCCCAGACAGCCTGGCCGATCTCTTCACGAAGTCATTGCCCAAGTCTACTTTTCTATAAGCTCGTCCAAGGAATTAGTTTGGGTAAATTATCTGAGTTGAATTGCTTGTAGTTCTCTTATTTGGAAGTTATGTCTAACTTAGGGAGAGTATCCTAAAACATACTCACTTGATCTTAATGTACTTTTTTTCTTACGATTAGGAGCATTTTTCCCATTGGGTTTTTGCTACCTAACAAGGTTTTATTGAGGCACCCATCCTGAGATAATCATACTTCGTTGAGGTCACTACTTTCATCATGTTTGACGTTTGTTTTAGACATTATGCATACTTCTCACTTTTCTCCTTAATCTATGGGTTTTCCCCATGCCTTGAGTTTTACCATAGCAAGGTTTTGTGAGTTTTACTACCAATGCATACTTACTTTCTTATATTTGAGACTCGCATTCACTCGTTGTGCCGACAAATTCATCAACTGTTCTACCTCATCTGTTGAAGATCTAATGCGACGTTTTGTTTGAGTATTTACACACTCAAGGGATAGTGTTGCAGTCCTATCAGATTAGGAATGTGATTGTGTGAATCCTAGTGTATCTAGGAGTATCTTGTATATTCCCTTTAGTAGTTTAATTCCTATTAGAGATGTAATCCTATTAGGGTAAGGATTCTACCTATCCTACTACTATAAATAAAGGCATAAGGGGTTGATACAACATACACCTCAAAATTACATATCTCTCTTCTCTCTCTATTGTCGCCAGCCCCCTCTCCCTCTCTATCCTTTATACAATTAAATCAAATAGGCCTACAACAATCTCTAATATTTAAATTATGCATATAGCGAACTAGAATCACATAATAATGGTGATTTATATACTTTGATTTTTGCCTTATAATGTATATTTGTTAGTGTTTAATTGAAGACTTGTGACTAGGGTTGAAATTAAAATTTTTTAAAATTATTATTACTAAGGGTTTTTTTTATTAGCACCCCATATATTGTTGAATATACCTCACATTAAATTTAATACTAGATAAGTTATTTAACCTACTACGCAATGACAATTTCAACCTTAAAAAAGTAAAACATTTCTAAATACACCCAAAATCATTTTAACTTATATATCCCAAGATTATTTATCTTCTTCTACTCTCAAAAAAAGATGAATGTTCTTGATGACCCTTAGATGAAGGCACTGGTTTTTGTTGATAAAGCTCTCACTTTCTTATTAAGCAAAGAAAACCGTCATGAAGTGGTGATATCAGGGCATCTCTAGGAACATGGAAGTCATAACTTGTTACAAAACATTAACAACGCCCATCAATGCAACATATCATTTTAGGTTCATTTGCAACAATAGAAATTGCACTAAAAATCTTAGCTTGCTTGAATAATGTTAGTGGGAGAGTCATTCACAATCACTTGAGACGGAGGTATCATCTCCTTACTTTCCTTAGGGCTGTTCTCCAAAGATAAAGATGGAGAGCCAAGTCCAAGACCACTATATATTGCTACATTCTTCCGAGCTGTGTTATTAGGGTTCATTTTGATTCGAAACTTCAATGTCCTTTGATCAGTTGGATTTCCCTGTCTTTTTGAAGTTTCATCTTTCAAGGAACATCTCTTAGCTACTTGAGTAGAAGGCAAACATGAATTCCGTTTAACTGAAATGTTTACAGGGAGGACCATTGAATTATGTGACAAATGAGCACTGTTAGCAGCTAAGCCACCTTGTACAATACCGAATAAGTTTTGCTCCGTTGGTCTCTTGTGAGCTGTTTATTAAAGAAATGCAAGCACCCACGAGCTAGACATACCTTTTGGCTCTCTCCATATGTCTCTCTACACACACATCATGATCTTGAAACAAGAAGGATACTTCCATGATCTTTCCCTTGCACCTAGGTTCGAAGAGTGTGAAGTGTATGTAGAAAATGTGGGATGTAGAAAATACAAAGTGTATGTTGAGAGTGTAGGGTGTGAGAGTATTATGGGAAAGTATGTGAGATGTATTAAGATAAATTTTAATTGAAAAATCAAATATGATGTGTATGTGGGTGTTAATATACAAGCCATTATTAAAGGAAGGGACTATTACAATAACTTAGGGGAGGGAAAAAAATTTCGAACCAGGCGCATAAGTAGAATATTAGCATCCTGTATACTAGAAAGTTATTTAATGCCGTTGTGATGACTTGTGACTTGTGACTTGTGACTAGTGAGAAATTAATCTATGACAATATATGCGAAACAATTATTAAAAGGATCGATCAATGAAAAAATCCAGCATCATGGGTTCTTACAACTTAACCAATTTAAAGAACAATGGCCTTCTTCGAAAAGAGGAACAATGGCCTCTCCCATCTCAATGTTTTATGAAGAAAAAAAAAAAATACATAAAGCATTTTTTGTTTTTTTTTTCCCCAGCTTTTCCAAAACAAAACTTCTTGCAAAATTTTGGGCCCTTCCGATGTTCCTATTCCCATAATTTCCTCTGATGAACTGTGATCAGTACCTCATCATCAGAAATTAAATTTAAGCTGCCAAAAGTGAAGCCAAAACCATGATCAAAACCGCGGCACCAACGGCCACGATCCCACGAGTGCGTGAGGCAGCAGATGGAGCAGGTGACGAGGGTGTAGGCGCTGAAGCACTATCTTTGTCGTGATTTTTCTTTGACGGGGCTGAAGCCTTGTTAGATGATGACTCGTCGTCATCTGACGGACTGGGAGCCCCGTCATCACCTTCTTTCTTAGACTTCGAGGGGCTGGGAGCCTTGGCAGACTTTGGTGAGTGGGCGGGCGCAGAGCCGGAATTCTCGATGTCAGGCACGTCGATGATGGAACCTACTTGGAGAACTGAAATATTGTAGGGTTGGGAAATAACCGACTTAACAAGGCTGACGTGATTGTCGCCATTGTTTCCCTTGGCTGCGGATCCAAATGAGACTTGGTTGTCTTTCACCGAAACGGTGATGAAACCTTGTTCCTTGCGAGCTTCGCCGGTTGATTGAAACAATGTGGTGAGAGTTGCGGACTTGTTTGATTTGAAGATCTTTTTAAGCTTGTCCGTGTCGTAGTAATCCAAGACAACATGGACGCTCAGAATTTTCTTGGTTAGGTCAGAGGATTTTCCGGAGAGACCTCCAGCAGCGCCATTGTCCACGGCGAGGATTGTGATGGTGCTGCGTCTGTTGATCTCGTCAGCGAGCTTTGTCTCAGAGAGGAGGTTGTTGAAGTTGGAGAAGTCCGACTGCTTCTCTAAGAGCTTGGTGATGTTGAAGGCCGACGAGGCGGAAAAGAGGAGGAAGAAGGAGGAGAAGAGGATGCCACGTTTCATTTTGTTTTAACTAGTACTAGTTCTTTGCTTTGCTTTCTTTCTTTGATGCTTTCAAAGCTTGGTGAGTTTGTGGGATTTATATTGGGGACAAAGAGTCATATTGCTATAATTAGACAAATTACAAAGCGGGATGTTAGAACTCAAAAGGTTGGGAGTGAATTTCTCTTTTGCCTGAATCATATTTTGGATTAGTTCTAGTCGCACGTAGAAAATTTCTCAACATTTTAGTTACTTGCAAGAAGCAATCCAAAATTAGAGCATGACACTACATTATATTCCTACTCTCACACACTCTAACAGTCTCGTAATGCTCGGGCACGTGTATATAGTGGTATAGAAGTTGCATTGCCCTCTACAAGTCTACACCGATATATGGTCATAATTCGACTTCTTTAAAATCCTCTTATGATCAAGAAGTTTTTGTTTGTAGGTATAACGTCGTTATATAATTTTACTGATCCACATGTTATAATATATGAGCTAGTGTACAATAAATTAATATAGAGTATAGTATTAAATGTTTAGATATTATGAGTGCATTACTTAAATTGCTTTTCCAAAATATATAGTTATATTAAGATGTTATTCATGTTGTAAACATTGTGTCTTTCATACCCACTTTGGTGAAAAACTAGATTTCTGTCCTATAGTTTCACATGAGCTCATATGGATGGTCTCCAATGTAATTTTATGGATAATATTTGCATCGATGGGGAATGAATGCACATATCTTACCCTTTATGAATAACGTATATTCATTGTATAAATTTTATAATTGGAACCATGTAATTTTTCAAACTTCATTTGAAGATCATTGCTATAAAAATCATTTGAATTGGAGATTGTTTTGTCATCCAAATGTAAGAAACAAATCGACGGTGTTAGAAATAAGTAACAAATTAACTCATGACGAACCATCTATTTATTTGATTCAGATGTAACAAATCGGCCTGTTTTATTTCGTTGGAGCTACTGTTAAATGATGCCTTGGGATCATGAGAATATTTGGAATGATGACCTTGTATGAATTATACTTGTGGAAGTCGAGCAGCATATGCCATTCGACTTGAAGCACTTCCTATATAATCCCGTGTTGGTTGAGACATGACCTCTTGCATGATCTTACTGTAGCACTCGATCGAATGCATTTGGCTCCGACATTGCTCACTGCATGTTTTGCTCTGTTTTACTGTTATATTCTTCCTCATTTTTATTAGTAAAGATTGTCCTCTTTACGTATGAAGATAATCAGTTGAGTCGTTGTGAGAGAGGACTCATGTGCTCAACGTACGTATGAGCAGTGGCGAAGCCAGGATTTCTAGAGGGAGGGGCGAACTTTAAAAATGCAAGGTTAAAGAAAAATTGCAACAACTATATCTTTTTATATAGTAATGTCTTTCATAATTAATCAATACAAACAAATTACAATTTGTTGCTGACGAGGTTTCATGTCATGAAAACGTCGCATAATAGGCTCATTATCAATAAAAGCAAATACATCTCTCTCAATGTAAACAACCATGTTATCACTCAACCATTGATCTCCCATTTTGTTACGCAATGGTGTTTTTTGATATACTATACTCCAACCACTTAAACTTATCAAACCAACCGATGATAAAACATCGATTGTCGCTAACCTTTCTTGGCATGATGTGGTCTCTAGGTTGACAAGGATCAATTTGGAGATAGTGTCTATGAATTGCTTCACGATAATTAGGTGGATAATCAAGCATTCGACGTCTATGTGCAGCGTCTACATGAAGATTAGCCAATATTTCATCCAACTTAGTGACCTCACTTTGTTGTGACCTACTTGGAATATTTAAAGGAGGACTTCTTGGAATATTTGAAGGAGGAGGAGGACTACTCGGAATATTTGAAGGAGAAGGACTACCCGAAAGTGCATGTAAGTTGGTTTCTAAATGTTTTAGGGATTAGGGGACTAGACAACGAAATGCCATCTTCTATTTACTTAAAGAGTTGTGCTTCTGATATTTTCTTGTGCAACCCATTCGATCACTACAAATGTTCCCTCAGTACAACAAGCATTAATTCCAACATGCACATAATAATGACACTCAAGATCGACCATTATACAACTAATCAATTCAACTAATCATCAAGAATTCAAATTTTAATTTTCATCCTAAAAAATAATTTCATAATTTCATATCAATAATCATAGAAGCATATGATTGACATCAATAATCAATAACGAATAACCATATTAGTGCATTACCATATGATTCTATACCAATTAAACGAAATTCGTATTAAATAATTAATTAGGGTTAGGGATTATACATTTAGGAATTAAAAAATTTACCATTGAAGGGTGGAAGCCAACGGCTTAGCGGCTGGAGAATGGCTTGTGACGGCTCAACGGGATCAGCCTAATAGAAATTAAAGGGGAACGGCTGGCGTTGGTAACTTGGTTGGCTGCTGGGATTTTGGGAGCAGCTTTGTTCTCTCTCTGTCTTGATTGGTGAACGAGACGGGAGGGAGGAATTGAAGTAACACTATGTTTGGATGAAGAAATTTAAAATTACTAAGGAATTTCAAAATGATAGAAATTGAAATGACAATATTTTATTTTCTAGAATTTGTAAATTTTCTTGTTTGGTTAACATAAAAGAACAATGGAATTGAATACGGAATTTGTTATTTTTAAACTTTCAATCATAGAAATTGGGAAATGACACATATTTACATGGAATTTGAACTTGGGAATTGGAGGTCCTAAATTCTAAGTTTTTTTTCTACGCGGAAATTCTAAATTTCTATGTTTATGAATCCAAACAAGGGAATTGGTTCATGTCAATTTATAAATTTTGACTTTTACCAAAATTACAAGTTTATTTTCCACATCCAAACATAATGTAAGAGAAATTTTATTTAAACTCATGTAACCTCTTTCTACACCCAACTTATTTTTTGCACCCATTTGATTTTTAACTAAACTATCAATATCTCTTTAAATCCAAATTTACTACCTAAAATACCCTTATAAACCTAATTCAATATGCAAATTTATCTTTACACCCATTTGACTCTTACCTCTATTAATGACATTGTGCAGCCATCCAATGATTTTAGCTTTTGAAAAGGTATCATGCAAGGTTTAGTAGGTGGATTTGTTAGCTATTTAATTCTTTATCCAAGGTGATTGTGGACTCATTTCCTAAATCAGTGTTTTCAAGCATTGATCAGTTACAAGAAAAATGTAAATCGTATTGGAGGGCATGTGGACACAAGACAGCAGCAGCCATACATGTACTAGCAGCAGCAGCAGCAGATATCGTATTGGCAGGTGTTTTGGGGTGCAGACATACACCGGGAGAGTGTCTACAACAATTTGTTGTTGCAGAAAGTTTTACAAAGGGTACTATGTGGGATTGATGAAAAAAATTGAAACTCAAATACTCATATTCTAAACTCTAAAAAAAGTTAAAACAAACGAATAAAATATCCATAATCGAGTCATACCTTAATTGGGGGATTTAGCCGGAATGAATGTAAGATAAACAAAGAGTGATGCTAGGATTTAATTATAGTGTGTGGGTTTATTGATAAATTTGAGTTTTATTATTAATTTTATTTCGTACTTAATAGTAATTATGCAATATGGTAACATAGACAATTAACATTTAAAATTTAAATTAGGTGTAGAAAGAGATTACATGAGTTTAAATAAAATTTCCCTTGAAGTAAAGGGGAACGGGGGACAAGGGGGTGACACGTGGTCCTCCTTTATAATATATATATTTGTTTCAAATATTCAAAACGGCGTCGTTTTGGCATGTTTTTTTTTTTTTTTTTAAATAGCAGTTTATTGCTGCTGCGCGCAGCAGAACAGACCGCCCAGCAAACAGAGGTCCAGAGGAGATGAACCAGTGGGTTTTCCAGCGAGGGGAGTGGCAAACCCAGCTCTCCAGTGGTGTTTCCCGACGAGGGGAGTGGCGGCCGCCACTCCTTGCCCTCACGTGGCTTCGCCATTGCGTATGAGCGAACCCTAGGTTGTAAACCATAAGTGTCACGCCCTGGACCCGGGGTCGTAGTAAAAACTTGAACCCGAATCCGAAACGCAAACTAAAAACTAAATAATTAAAGTAAAACTGAAACGGGTTGGAAAATAAAATTCTTCTTATTGATCTTCTTGTTGATTAATGGGATCTGATTTGCTAATTGGATAAATACTGCTCTTGGGTGTTTACTTGTTATTGGTTACGAAATTATTGGTGAAGTTATATTCGCTAAGAATATGTTGTGGTACATGTGAATGATGAAATGAGATTATTTGTGCATATTACTCATGTATGTTGGAAAGGAACTGGAAATGAGGGTAGTTGGAAAGGATTTTTTGTGTAGTTGAGCCAAACTCTTAGTAGGTACCAAGTCTCAGGCGAGCCCACAGTGCACAGTTTCTTTGAGGGTAATTCGGGATTGGCGACGAACGGTTTTGGCAAGATGACTAACAAAAGGGGAAATTGGGATGATTGAGTTACAGGGGGTTAATTTGTATATTAGAACATTCGAACCACCACTGCAGAGGTAAAATGCAAGGTATGGGACATGCAGGTCCGCGTGTTTTATTATATGCATTAACAGGTAGAGATGAAGAGTATTGTATCACTCTCATGCATTGTTGATGATAATGATTTGGTACTTGATTACATGATTTTATGACACTTAATTTAATATTGTCAATTTACTGTGATAAAGTTATGTCCCTACTGAGCTGTTGAAGCTCACCCCTCTATTGTTATGTAGGTTCACAAACTAAACAATCTAAGAGGGTAGACGGGATGAGATCGGATTAAGTGTGAGGATAGAATTTTGTATTTCTTTATTTTAGCCTTGTAAAGAATTACCTGGGGCATGACAATAAGCCTTGAACCTTTGCTCACACTAACTCTTTAATTCGTTAGGGACTCTAAAATCTCAAGACCGGTTCTAATTGCAAAGTATTAATTCACTTAATATTATGGACACCAAATTTATATACTAAATTTTATACCCAAACAGTGCAGCGTTCGGAATTTATCATTTTAAATAAGTTGGATTTATCTAAATATGGATATCAAAAATATATAATTTCTTTAAGGGAAGAAAACACAAATCAACAAACCCAAAACTTCCGTCAGCAACTCTTCCCCACCATCTACATTATTTAGACATCCTACCTGGTCAAGTTTCTTAATTGGCAGGAAATATTTTGAACATAGGGAGTATCCCACCACATATTCATGACGGACTAATATGCGTTCTCATTGGCTATAAATATTACAACCTTTAGATTTGTCAATGATCTCTAGGAACACAATCATATATACTAGTTGCACTTTTGAGATCCAATATGAATGATTTTTTCTTGATTCGCTTTTAATCAATTTGTGCAAAATGTCACAACCTAAACTTTGCTGCAAATTATTGAGATCCAATGCACTTTAAATCTAGAGGCTAGTCTTGCTGAAATGAACAGTGTGAGGGTAAAATAAATTCTGAGTTCTAACCCAAAAGTAACTTTTATTCCTTCAATGATTTTCCAAAATTATAAGCCAAGATTATTAAAAAAGGATTCTGATCTAATTTTTTTTGGGTAATTTTTTTTTAAAATAAAATTTATGTAGATTATGCTAATTTCTTTTTATGAACATTCCAACTTCAAAATATTCAAATTTTGATAAATAATAAAAAATCATTAAACCTACCTTATAAAACATGAAAGTTAGAAATCATAGGGTGACTGATATTCAAGATATTTGGTTGGGTTTTTGTTAATTTCCTCTGTGGAACAACATGGAAAACTCTTTTCACACATATGAAATAGATGAAACATAAAAGTCATGGAACACATGAATAGCATTTCTAAGAATATGAAACACATACCCATCCATCTAACATAAAAGTCATGGAACACATATGAATAGCGTTTCTAATAATATGCTTAATCCTTCCTTTTTTAATTAAATGCTTCAATCTTTTCTTGTAATAATATGCTTTAATGTTTAACCACTAAATAAAACACTGAATAAAAGATTAATAAATGATAGTTAAAAGAGTGCATAAAAATCAGAACAACTACTAACACAAATGATAATTTAAGCACTAAATAAAGATTAATAAAGAAAAACTGAAAGAATCGCATGAGAAAAGTGAATTTTATTTGAATGTTTGAACAAATACATGAAAGAGTGCAAAGTCGATACCAAGAACACTATACGCTATACCCTATCAGATCAGATAACATGAAAAACATAGAGCTAGAGAAAGAAAGGGTTATCACAGTCAAAGTACGACACATTTGCTAATTGGAGAAACATATCGTACACTTGTGTAAACTATAGTTCTTCTACTGTTATAGCCAATGTATTCAAAAATTAAAATGTTATTTTTTACGAAGACAATTAAGATGATCTGTTTTTGTAATCTAATTTTCTTTCTTCCTTGCACTGTGTAACCAGAGCTCCATCAACAATTTAATATGTACATTGGTGTACCATCGAATATGGTAAGTAATATGCACATGTCGTGTCAATTAATAAGTTTATCTCATTAAATGTTATTATATACATCATGTGACACATCATGTAAATGTATCAATGTGGTATAAAAATGTGAACTCTCTAACGTTACCCATCTTATTAACTTAACCGAGCAATAAATTAATATATATATATATATATATATTTTTTTTTTTTTGGCAATAAAAATTGGAATTTGTTTTGCTTCTACATGCAATTTTGATGCATCAATGTCGTCGTTTTCATATGATGCTCCAATCTCTCTCTTGGTAACCTAACCCACAGGGCCACACCTCTCTCATTCTCATCTCTTCTTCTTCGCTGACTCTTTCTCCTTCTCTCTCCTTCTGTAAGCCTTTACCCTCTGCTCGCTCACTCTCATACCCTCTCTCTCCGATGGCCACCGCAACTGAAATAGAGACCGATGATGAGGGCGAAGACAACGACAAAAATGGACTAAAGCCACATTTTGGAATGAGCGGTTTTGGGGGTAGGTAAGTCAATTTCGTGTTTTCTTTCTTTTTGTTAATAATTTTTCAGTTCATTGTTTTTTTTTTCTTTAACCCATCCAGAAAACCAGCCAAACCTTCTCTCCCCCACTTTTTTCTCAAATCGTCTCCCTCCTTAAAAAATCCACACAGCATTGGGAGAGTTCTAAGACCATCTCCAATGGTGGCTTATAACCTAAAAATATTTAGCCTAGAAAATTTAGATTTTAGCCCAGAAACAGTTTTTATGCTCCAACCCTTTTGGCCTAAAATTTTAGCCCGAGATTATTAAAGAATGGATTAAGGCTAATTTTTTTTAAATTAACTTTAAAAAAATTATGCAGACTATCCTAAATTAATTATATGAACATTTTAATCTAAAAATATTTAAATTCCAATAAATTTTGAAAAATCACTAAATCAATACATGAAAATCATGATAAACCACATAAACTTAATACAAATGATATTTAATAAACCACATAAACTTAATACAAATGACAATTAATAAACCACATAAACTTAAAAAAATAAAAAATAAAACAAAAAAAAAAGACAATTAATAAACCACATAAACTTAATACAATCGAAAACTTATAAACTTAATAATGATATCCACCATCTTGACTTGGTGATGGACTTGGATGATAGTCTTGAGATGAATTGTCATTTTGAAATATACTCATTGTGGCACTCCTTCGTAAAATGTCCTTTTGCTTACCACGTAAGTATTTCTTTCTCTCTTGAGTGTATTTGTCGAGGTCCTCCGTCATCAAATTAATTTCGAACCTTTCTTGCTCCCTATCCCTATGTTCCTTCATGGCCAAACGCATTTGGGGCGATTTTTCTTGCCTAGAGATATGGTTTTCATTCATTTTTACCATTTCACTAGCAAATTGTGCACGTATCGGATCTTGGGATTTCCCTTTTCTCTTTGCTTCCTTTTGCTTATCTCTACCCGAGGGCCTTGCAAAAGAAGTTGGGGTCATTTGTTCGACACCTTCATTGTCGGCAAAATTCACACCTTCATTGACATCATTTGGGGGTGGGGCTTCACTATGAAATAATCTTCCCCATTGTTGGTCCGCATCGGTTCCCCACCTCGGACAATCCTTGAGGATGTTCCAAGCATGATGCAACTTAAAAGCTTGATTTTTTTGGTGTAGTTCTTGTCTTGTAAATTGTCATTGCTTTGTCACCCTATGCAACAAATACATAAAAACAATTAGTTGCAAAATACTATTATGTACATGATAAATAAAATATCAACAAAGAAACTCACAATTTCTGAGGCGCCCCTTCCATTAGGCATGTCAACCATGGCTCTTTCCAAGCTTCCCTTCCACAAAGTGCACGCTTTGTTGATAATCTTCCACCGATCATAAACACCACCAACTTCCCTTTGACGAACGTTGGAGTTTTCATGGAACTTATCAACGATTTTACCCCACAAAACCTTTCTATTTTGATTCGTGCCGACGGCACCATCTTCGCTAATAGAAATCCATGCCAAACATAAGGCAATATCTTCGTCAAATGTCCAATTACGACCTCTAACATGTTGTTTTGCCATCTTGAAAATTTTGGAAATGAGAAGAAATGGTAGAAAGAAAAATTGGAAGAATTGTAGGAGAAAAGTGAGTTTTGTGTGGATGTTTGAACAAATACATAGGTATTTATAGAGTTTTTGGTTGAATTTTAAGTTAAATAATTTTTTGAATTTTAAGTTAAATAATTTTTTTAAATAATTTTAGCTGTTGGATTTAAATTTGGACCATTAGATTTTTTTTTTTTACCGTTAGATTTGATTATATTCGATCTGAGTCGTTAGATTCAATAAATATATAAATATAAAAAAAATATTTGAACGTGGATCGTTGGATTAACCAACGGTTCAATTAAACTGGCCATTGGATGAACAAAAGTAGTTGTTGGGCTACAGTAAGGTTGACAGCATAGGGGACCAACCCACGTGGGTGGGCCTTCGGCTAAAGAAAAAAAAAAGGGCGCGTGAGGCGCGTTGGGGGGACTGGGTTTTGGGGTGTGGGCTTCACAGTCTACTTTTCACTCTCATCCTTGGATCCCATTTTATTTTGTGAGCTAAATTGTGGCTGGTATTTACCTTCCTTTTAGGTTTGGTTTAGGTTTTAGGTTGGAGTGGGTTTTTTTTTTGGGGGGGGGGGGGGGAGGGGAATTTTAGGTTATAAGCCACCATTGGAGATGGTCTAAGTAGGTTGGGTGCGAGCTGGGGTGGATCCAATATAGTTGAGCGGGATTTGATCTTGGGTGGGCTATGGTTGGAGGTGATGGATGAGTAATGAGTCACTAGTGACTAGTGAGGAAGTAGTGCCGGCCCAAGCCTAGTGCGGGCAGGGCTACTGTTCAGGGCTCAAAAAAATTAAGGGCACCAAAATTATCAATGTGACATATTTATATACGTTTTCATAAGAGTATAAATTTATAAAATTTGGTTTAATAATAAAGAAATTTAACTAGAACCGGTGTTTTTTTTGAAATTAATGAAGAGGTTTTGGGTTCAAAACACCATGTGTGCTTATTTAAATTCCAATTTTTACAAATTTATTTTCAAAATAGTACAAATTTATAAAATTTGACTAAATTATCAAAAGTTTAATTAGAAACAATGGTTTTTGTATTTAAAATTAACGAGAGGTCCTAAGTTCGAAATGTTATGTGCATGTTTATATTTTTTCAATTTTTACGAATTTTTGTTTGATTGTTAATTTATTTTTAATTACTAGCTAGTAATTATGTGGGTTGCTATTTTTAAACATTCGTTCAAATTCAAGTCTAATCTTCAACAAAGGGTAATGCTTAGACTAAAATTTTAGACCAAATTTGTAAATCATATGACGTGTCATCAAAAGGTTTAATTTGGTGCCCATTCATTACTTATACCTTAAAGACTCAAAAATATCATTTGGAAACTTTAACGAAAAACTCATGGTACTGTTCACTTTAACGAAAAACCACATTTTTACACTAAAAAGTCAATCCTAATACTATTCAATTTATCATTTATTTTGTCATTATCGTTAAAACTCAAAGTTTTCAAGCCATTTTCATTAGTTTTCTTTTATTTTTTTAGTTTTATATTGAAGAGGTTAGTAAATAAGAGGAAAAAAACACATTATTTATACAAAAACACTTTAAAAGTTCAGATGGATGACAAAACTCATAATCTATCTATTTTTAAGCTTGAAGTTTTTGGTTTTCTTCTCTCGATACAAAATAAATTAGTTTTTTCGTGTTTATAAATTACTGAGTTTTAAGTATTTTTCTAAATATAATTTTATCAATGTCTTACATGAAAAAATAAATAATTTTTTTTTATACGAAGTGAGGACACATTTTTAGTGTTGCCTCGAGTCTCAAAAATATCTGGACCGGCCATGTGAGGAAGACGTCAGGTTTGAGGTGGTAGGTGATGGAGTAGATGGCGGTAGGGAAGTGGTGGTTGGTTGGGGCAGGGTTTGAAGAGACGTTGTCTTCCATTTAAAACAGACCACCTGATTTTTATTCACCAATTTCTAGATTAGTTTTTTTTTTTTTTTTTTTTTTATTTTTAATTTTTCTATGTCATGGTTTACACTAAAAAAACAAAAATGTTAATTTTAGCCCAATTCTTATAGCGTACTTTAGTGAAAGCCTAATAATTTGAGAAAAACCTGGACGTGGACTAGATATAAGTTTATGAGGAAGGTACGTAAACTATTGGTGAGGCATGAAGTTTTGTGAGTGCAGAAAGTCAAAAGCAATGCTAATGGATATCAAATACATAGCTCATGTTGATAATTCTAGAAAGGTAAGGCACTAGCATGCCAAAAATACAACAGAAGAATGATCAAGTCGTGAGAAAGCATTGATTCAAACAAATTTTTTTTGAAACAGCAGCTAAATCTTTGGGATGTTGTATACCCTATTTCATTTTCTTTCCGTGACAATTTTTTGCAATTTGTAATGCGCAGCTAACTCCTAGGCTTGTATAGAATTGTAATCTGCAATTTGTTCTTTCGGTTGGCAAATGGAGCAACTCAACCAATAAAAAACTGAGAAAATAGAACAGAAACTGCCCAGGGCAATAATGACAAAAGCCAACAAATCATGCAACTTGCAACATGGGTAGCAATTTGGTTGTCAGAGATGAACCTTAAAAATGTGTATTTATACCCGTCGAGGGAGATTGTAAAAATATATGGCAGACAAGTTCAATCGTTATAATTAGACAAATTACAAAGTGGGATTGCTCGAATCATATTTTGGATTATTTTAGTCACACCTAAAAAATTGCTCAACATTTTTAGTTACAAGCAATCCAAATTTAGAGCAAGACACTACATTATTCTTACCCAACACACTCTAACATAGTCTCGTAATGCTCGGTCTCGTGTCTATAATGGTTTGCTGCATTGCCCTCCACAAGTCCACACCGATATATGGTCATAACTCGACTTCGTTTATTCTTATGATCAATAAGTTTTGTTTGTAAAAATAACATTGTTATATGATGTTACTAATTTACATAATATATGAGTTAGTGTACGATAAATTAATACTTTAGAGTATAGCATTAAATGTTTAGATATTAACTTATGAGTACATAACTTGAATTGTTTGCCACTTAGTACTACGGTCCAATGATATTCATCTTCATTGGTAAGTGAGAGATCTTAGGTTCAATTCCCACCAAAGGCGAATTTGAACCACATCATTATTAGCCCTTGTGAGACTAAGCCCACCCCCTCTCCTTAGTGTAGATAATATCGATTATTCAAAAAAAAAAAAAAACTTGAATTGCTTTACCAAAATATATAGTTTTATCAAGATGTTATCAGGTTATAAACACTGCATCACCAAAATTTTATGTTTTCATTTGGAACATTTGCTTGCCTTTTCCCAAGTTTGATGGTGTTTCCTTTTCTGCTTCAAGTTTCTTATTCTCGGCTTGATAATGAACCATCCTTTTAGCTTCCTTGTACAGTCAAGAAATAGGAAGGACAAGAAGCTTAAAAGGCACACAAAGTTGAAACCAAAAAGAAGATAAAAATACAAACAACTGCAAGCAGTTTTTTTTCGGAAATATTTCTTAATGATATGCCAATTTCCCAAGTCACCGTCAATGCGTCTCACACATTTAAAATCTAATGAAGGGCTAACAAATGGAAATATAATGCATGGAATGTACTGATACCATAATATATAGCAATTTTTTTTCCTTTTATAACTAGAAATTCTAGTCATGTATGCTTGTTGCTTGAACAAGAAATACAAATATATGAATCGGTGTTCATGTGCTAGTTTAAATCTTGCTTGCAACGTAAAGAGATTGTTGCAACTAAGGAAGAAAATATCGGTAATATCGGAAATATCGGTAGTCCGAAAACACGGAAATATCGATGGAAATATCGGGATAATATCGATATCGATAAAAATTACATGGAAACCACCGAAATTGTAAGAAAAACTTGGAAATTTTTAATGAAACTTTGCAGGATGTTTATTTAGTCAATTATCTATTAGTTTATCACAAAAAATTGGAAGGAAATGCATTGCATGATGGATTTAACTGATTTAAGTTGATTATATAGTGAGCTGGCAAACATTGTGAGTGTATAAAATATGTAGTAATTAATGAAAGAAGTTTAAACACACCATAATCATTTATACATAATTAATTAGTACAATATTGGGAGGTTTTATTTAGGATATTAAAAAAAAAAAGGGGAAGTGAATAAAATGATGAAGAATAATGTGCCGAATTTGACACTTTAAATTTCTTACACATAAGCATGCGTCTAGGCGTTGAAGTTCCAAATTATAGTATATCAATTAATGATTGAAAATCAATACGTTGAATAAGACTAAACTTTAATTTGGATGCCGATTATGTTTTTTCAAGTTTATATAAAGTAAAAGAATTGAATTTTGGAAGCCAGGAGTGTGTCAATTGTTTTATAATTCGTTCGAATACATATATCAGGTTGCTACTCAACGTAATTTGAAATTATATCTAGTGCAAGGACTTGTCTTTTTTTGTTGATAAGCAAAAGGTTTGTAGCTTTTTTTGCTAAGCAGTAGAACATATTATGTTTGTTTAATCTTTAGCATTTGATGGTTGTCCACAAATGTAGGATAGAAGGCCCCAAATTAGATCTGGCTCTTACCTAGTTGGAGTCACAAGTTCACATGTACCAGCCCTTGAGGCAAAACGTTTTAGTTTTCCGGCCTAACCACGGAGAGTTGGCCTGCGTGCAAGGTATCAATCTCTTCGTCTCGTCGAGTAGTACAACTTTCCTTTTTGTTTCACTCAATTTCGTTGAGTATTGAAAAAGTTATACTCATTTGAATCTTACCCAGTTTCTGGCGACCTCAGTGGCTTTCGAGGAATTTTCCGGCCAAACCACGACAAGTCAGACATTGTGTGAGGTACCATTCTCTTCGTCTCTTCGAGGGCTACAACTTTCGTTTTTGTCTTGCTTGATTTTGTTGAGTTTTGACAAAGTTATGGCCGTTTAAAGTGGGTGTGGATTTCCGGCCGAAATTCCGATTTTCTCTCCCATTGGGTCGAGTCCCACATCGCCCACGTGAGGGCAGTGAGCAAGCAAGAAGGCCTATAAAAGTCACATTCCCAAGCTGAGAAAAGCATGTCTTGCTCGGCCTTTGGGCTATGATCAAGTGTAGTATGTATTGAGATTTCTCAGCATTTTTAAGTATTTTTGGATATTATATTGCGATATTATCGATAATTTTGAAAGTATCGCGATATTATCGATATTATCGATAATATCATGATATTTTGACAAAAATCATTTGGATAGTTAAAAAAGTATCGGTCCAAAAAAAAAACGATAATATCGGCGAAATATCGCCGATATTATCGATTTTTTCTTCCTTGGTTGCAACATGTCAAGTTGTTTTTGGTAATCATTGTCCCATTGGAAAGCATAGCCGAACCATTTCGAAAAACAAGTTTTACTCATATCCGCCTTTTATACTCTACATTTGTTGGATATATGTCAACAATTTGTGATTTAATTATATATATGCTAATAAACAATAAATGCGAATATAAAAATGAACAACGAAATAAATTTAAACAGAACAATTGAAAATCGAGGCTGTGTACCGCAATGTCTTTGAAACAGAAATTTCATCCCTACTCAGTGCTTATAGTTCTACAGACGCTGCTTCACCAGGATTCAACGATCAAGTTAGAATTCCAGCACCAGAAAACTTAACTTCTGGCGAATTTCTGTGTGGATCTCTGAGAAAGGATGTTTGTAATTGTAGAAGAAGAATATTGATTTTTTGTGTTCTAAATACCATGCAGATTGATGTATATATAATAGAAGGATGCCTGTTCGCAACATGTATGAGAATGAGATGTGTCTGTTGGGAGACATCTTCTCCAGAGGGGTGCTTTGCTCTATGTTCTTTCTGAACTCTTCAGACTTCATCTGAAAGGATGAGTCTGTTGGTAATAAATAATTAATTAAATTCAAAATCAATTAAAAATAATTAATTAAATCCGAAAATAATTAATTAAATAATTTAATTATTAGAGCCCGAGCCCCAAGGCTCAAGGTCCATCTTTTGATTAATTAATTAATTATAATTATTAATTAGTAATTAGTAATTAGTAATTAATTATAATTATAATTAATTTTATTCTCCAGGCCTATTACTTCAATCACTGTCTATAAAGGACAAAACTTTATAAAGTGATAAAATCTTTTGGGAATGGTCAATGTAGGACAAAGAAATTTCTACTTAAACTATTTAAATTTCCAACAACATTTTCTTCAAGATCAAATATAGTTGGTTTAATGGTTGCGATGCTTCAAAAGGAGGATGTAAAACTCATTTAGGCTTGTAGGTGTTTTAGCACGTTCTTTGGTTGTTTAGGATTTGGCCATGTCTTAATTTAGCGATCCGATACGTTTCACAGTTCATTGTGCAACTTTTGTCTAAATATTACACTGTTGTCTGGTTACAAAGCTTAGGATGCCTCTAACGGGTTGAAAACAACAGAAACCCGAATTTTGGGCCTATGTCATCTTCAAGGGATGTATTTCGGGTGCGAAAAATGAAATTTTGCGCTGAAGTCGGTATTTGGGTTTGCAACATCCTCGGATGGATGAGGAAAGTAAGTGGGTCGAGGGCCTCAACTTGCAGCAACAGCACGTAAAAGCAGAGAAGGGCGAGTTCCGTGTCCGAAGCAACGGGTGCGGGCTAGCGCACAGCATGCAGCTGGCACGCGCTACTAATTTATGATCCCGCGCTCAACTACATTGCTTTCCAACGGGTTTTTATTATATAGCCCAGATTTTTTTAACGTTGCAATACAATGGTCAGTTTTGATATTTTTTTTTCAACGGTTATTTTTTAAATTTAATGGCTCAAATCTAATTTAATCAATTTAACGGTAAAAAAAGAAGGATCCAACAACTCAAATTTACACGTAATGGTCAAAATAATATTATTAATCAATCAAATCTAACACCAAAACTCATCCAAACTTTATAAATACCCATCCATTTGTAAAATATTTCAACAATTTTTTTTTCAGACTTAACATTTTTTACATTAAAATGTTCGTAAAAATAAAACAAGATAGATTATACAAAAGCTAATTAAAACGTTATTAGGAAAAAAAATTAAAAATACAAAATTTTAACAAATTATAAAGTTGGAGAAAAAAACCGACTAACCTTCTATATATAAATGAATAGCTGAAAATATAAGGCTAATTTTGCGCCTTGGATGCATTGTAGACTACTAGACTTGTTTTACGATGTGTAGTGAGAACTGTTATTTTATAAAATAAAGGCTCAAGACCCTTTTTTTTTTTAATAAGTGTTATTATCTACACTAAGAAAATGAGATGAGCTTAGCCGCACAATGACCTAGGAATAAAATGGTTCAAATTCGTCTTTCACAATAATCAAATATGAGATCTGTCATTTATAAGTAAAGAAGAATATCACTATAATACTAAGTGGCAAGAATCAAGACATTTTAAGTAAGCTCAATGACCTAGGAATAAAATGGTTCAAATTCGTCTTTCACAATAATCAAATATGAGATCTGTCATTTATAAGTAAAGAAGAATATCACTATAATACTAAATGGCAAGAACCAAGACATTTTAAGTGCATGTGACATAAAATTTTACTTTCGCTCGCTCGTCCAGTTTCAATTTCATCAAACCTAGTCCACGTGGTTTCCAATATGTTTTAATTTGAGGAACTTTGATTATTTCTTGTCAAATTTGGATGGGAAAACTAGAAGGACCAAATTTGATAAAAATTTATCCAAACTAAATGGACGAAAAACGTTTTAAATTAATAGGAAAATATGCACCCTCGCTCATCTCATAATAAATTAATAGACACGCACTCCACCCATCATCCCGTAATAAAAACAGTTTATTTTTTAAGATTATGGTTCAAAACAAAACACATGCCAAGTGAAGGAAAATTCCGATCAAATTATGGATGAAAAAAAAACAAACAGGATTAAACAGGAAATCATAATGTGGTGGCCAAGTAGGATGTGCACTTTCTGTTTGTAAATAATATTGTTTGTTTAAAAAAAAAAAAAAAAAACCACTATTTAACCCACTGGCACGTTTGTCAAAAAATCCTTAATTTGAAGTTGGGTGCAGTATAGGCCCTGTAAATTAACCCTAGAAAGGTAACATCTGGTAAAAATTTAGGCGGGAAAACCCTTGAAATACACAACATTTCACCCCAAAAACATTCACTGCCCACACCGCACCTCTCCCTCTTCTCCTACCTCTCTCGCTCCGTTTCCTCTCTCTCTCTCTCAACGTGTCTTCGTCCGTCAGGTATGGCCGGGGGTCGCCGGAGACGGGCGGCGAACGACGTCGTCGAAGGAGAAACCCGATCGCCGAAGAAAGACGAACAAGTCGTGGTTTTGGACGAAGAGGAGGACGAAGATCCTCTGAAAGCCACGGTCGCGAGGCTTCGCGGACGATGGGAACTGGCCTCCGTCCTCAACTTCTTGATCGTAAGATCCTATTTTGTTGGTTTGGTTTTGTATTTTAATTTTTTTTGGGATTTAATTTTGTTTTATTTTTATTTTTAGTAATATTATTGTTGTTTTTTGGTAGGTTTTTGAGCCAGTGATTGGGAAGGCTGCTAGATTATCAGCTGAAGAAATCGAGATGGGTTTGATAAACCCGAACTCACTTGCTCAGCTTCACATTGCTCTGTTGAAGGTGTTTGATCTTTTTATCTTCTATATTTGTTTGTTTTAGGGCGAGAAATTGCATCTAGTGGTTTATTTTGATTTTCTTACTATCGAATTTTTGTTCAAAAATGTTTCTGGATTCGATAGAATCGCACCATCGATGGATTGCACTAGGTCATGGGTTGGTTCAATGTGATATACTTATGATAATTATACGATTTGATTCCTAAATTATATATTGCTGCACCTGCATGGTTTCTGTTTAGTAGTGCTGTTTCAAAGCTTAAGTTAAATTCTAAGTTGAACGGCCCCATATTATTTCTTTCAAGGGTTTGTGGCTGATTTTGTTTACCCAATTTAAATATCTTAGGTGATTCTTTCTCTGTTTAGAGTATGACTGTTGAACGAATAGTCGGGTTGGGGGAAGACATATTTGAAGTCGGGTTTTTATTACTTGTGGAGATTTTTTGATTAAGAAACAAACATAATGGTCTTTGCAAACTGGTAGGAACACGTCGATTTCAGAAGTCATAAAAGGAAACAACTTGATTTGTTTTCAGCATCTGAAATCCATGCATATGTAAACTATATCACTCTGTTTATTTTCTCTCCTTTTCCAATGTGATCATCTTCTTCTCACTACTTTGACGACCTGTTTCTTGCCAGGGAATACCACCTGTAAGTAAAACATTGGATGGCTTGGAAGATGCGTGGGTGACTGTGCTTTGTAAGAAACTTGCTCCTTGGTGGCAATGGGTGAGTTGTTCTAAACTTTGGTAGTTTTACTGCTTTTACACCCTTTTGTTATTTAGTGTGTATAACCTACAGGGATATATTTTCTCTTCATTGCAGATTGCTGAAGGGGAAATTCCGCTACTGGCAGCTAAAGGGTATTGACAACGAGTTTGTTTCTCTGTATTTAATGATCTGATTTCATTTTTTAAATAGACTACCATCTTTACCATTGTGCTGTTTGTGCAGAGACGAGATATCCCATTACAAGGAACTTGATCCAACAAAACATTTACTACTCTTAAAAGCACTCTGTGAACTCCGAGCTAAAGTAATAAGTCCTTATTTTTTATGTGCTCCTTATTTTTTATGTGTAGGTAGTTTAACATGCTTTTTAACCATTTGATCACCTAAGTTTACTTTTACAATTGTGTTGTTTCTGCTTGTTGATATAAATTCCTTTTGTTCCCAGCAAGATGATGTATTGGCTTATATTAATGTTAATCTGAAACAAGGAACTGAGGTTTCTTTCTTCCGCAAAGATAAGATAGGAGGAGATCGAAAAGGAACTACCTATTGGTAATCTATTGATATGCTATGAACTTATGTCTTCAATGAACGATTGGCTGTAATACTAGTTACTACATTCATGACAGGTATGAAGGAAATGCAACTGTTGGCCATAGGTTATACAAGGAAGTAATTGTCCTTGAGTCGAAGGCAAAAGCTAGGGGAAAAGGAAACCTGCCAAGTATTAGTTTTCAGTGGGAGACACTGGCAACCAATCTCAAGGAATTTCGTAAAGTTCTTGTAAGCAAAATTCTTATATATTCCAAGATTAGAATCCATATTAAATTGTTGGTGGAACTCTTATTAACTAAGTATTCTCATTCGTTATATGAGTACTTTTGATAACATTTTGTTTCCATAAATAAAATTCTTCCTCTGCTGTAATTGTAGGATGAATTCTCATCAAGCAAAGTTGCCGCCAAAGTTGCTATTGCTAGGACTATTGAATCCGATGTTATTCCTGCTCTTGAGAAACTTCAGCAGGTTAATTTTTGCAATCCTTTTTTGGCTGTTAATTTTAAGACTTGGGGTGCCATCATTAGCAGTGAACCTTATTTGATAGTTTATGCTTACACAGTCGTTTGTTATTGATACCAAAAACGATTGTGTTATGCAGAAGAAAGAAAAGGAACTAAGAAAGAAACAAAGGCTAGAAAGGCAACTGAATGATTCGAGAAATTCTTATGCTGCTGGAACCATTCGTACCACTCGCACCCGTAGGGCTGTCAGCTACACATTTGGTATGATGCAAATTTATTTGGTTTAGCTTCTCCCCAGCATGCGAAACAGATCGTGGTTGAATTTTGATAACCTTATACATTTAAAGTCGGTCGTTCTGTAACTGGGTCACTGTTATACTCTAACTGATTGTTGTTAATACTATGTCTGAGAATTAGAGAATTTTCAGGGTATGCTTTGAACTTGTGAACTGATATTTTGATTTAATTATGTTGTCATCCATGGTTATGAGTTTATTCCGGATGAATGATGGTACGACCCTATACTTCCTTGTGTTCGGATTTTTTATCATTACAATCTAATAGAGATTTTATTTTAAATAACATGCAGATGAGTACGATCGGGCCATTCATGATGCTATAAAAGCAAAGTAAGTGCCATGCTTGCTTTCTTGAAAAATGTTTTCATCAGCATATGAAGGTTACTACTGAAAGGATGTTACAGTTCTGGAGTTATGCAACACCTTTCAGAATGTTCTTTCTTGTCCATTTGCCACTCAACTTTTTATTGAATCTTTACACTTTATTGGGGTTCCTGCGTGTAACTGAATCTACTAGTTTGTTTCCACATTATATCGCTTATCTCTAACGACTGTCAACTCTACTTGTGGTTCAGTAAGAAAACTAGTGAAGAGAAAATGCAAGAAAACAAGCGTAGAAGAAGAAATGGTGCCTCAGAGGGAAACTCAGAAGATGGTTCGGACAAAAAAGGTGATTATATTAATGGCGACAACAATGATTCTGGCAAGAAGGATGAATCTGCAGGTAGTGACACTGCAAGCGACATGCTTGAAGAATTTTCTACTGATGACGATGATAAAAATTGGGGTGATCGTAGTGGCATGAAGGATGAAGACAACAGTGACCAGAGTGACTCTGGAAATTCTGAGACGGACAAGACCTGTGCTCAGACTGATGGTATTGCCCAAAAGCCAGTGGGCGTGCGCTGGAGTTCAAGACTAGCAGGAGACAGTAGCCATCTGGTCATGGACAACAGAAACTTGGTTACAAAGAATAGGTCCAGACAGAGACCTATCTGTAACTCTGCTCTTGATTCTGTTGTAATACCAGATTCCGATGATGAAAACTCGGAACACAAATGCAGTGAAAGAGCAGTGCATGAAGAATCACCGGTTACTGTTCCGGAATAGGTCAGTGAAAGCTAAAAGAAGTATTCTGAAGCAAAACATAATATGCAAATCAGTACAGTTTAAGGTGATTTTCCTCAATTTTGGTATTAGGGAGGAAATCTTTTTGGGAATCTCATGTTTGTAAATGCAGTAGGATGATGTAGTTTCTGCTAATTCCTTTGTTCAGATTTATCACAAAATCTGTTCGAATGCTATTTAAGTCTGCATCCTTGTCAATCAACTTAATTTATGCCAGATGATCATAATGATATCAAGAGATGTGATGCTATTTTCTAGATTTATGCACATTTTATGTTTACTCAAGTTATGCAGCAGTATTAGTTCTCTTATAAACGGACGTCCATTCTTTTAAGACTATTGTATTGATATCAATACAACAGAAGTGTTGGAATCTAAACGTCTTCACCCAAGTCGGTCAAAGGCACAATATATGGAATGCAAGTTCAGTGTGAATGGGGTGCAAATGAGATAGGGGTGAGGATTGAAGATCAAGAAGTATCAAAGAGTGAGTGCTTTCTCTTGGATTTGTCTTTCAAAAGAACGGAAAATTGGATGGTGATCTCAACCAAGGAACAAAATGCGGATAATATCGGCGATATATCGCCGATATTATCGGTTTTTCGCCGGACCGATATTTTAATAGGTATCTAAAGGGCTTTCGTCAAAATATCATGATATTATTGATAATATCGCAATATTTCTGAAATTATCGCGATATTTTTGGAATTGGGCTACTCGGAGAAGAACGCTGGAAATGGGTGTGCCGATTCTTTAGCTAATTTCGTCCCAAAAACCTTGCAAAAACACGATTAAGATCAAGATCTAAGCTATAGAGCAATTGAAAACACAACCACAATTCATATGCATGAATCAATCGAAGAGGTAAGAAGGTGAGGGACCGAGAGTTAACCTGACCATCGACGGCGATGGCAACGACGGCGACGACGAATGCGCTACCTTCGCCATAGTCCCCTTGAGCAGTACAAGCTCTCTGGATTTTGTTCACCAACGAGATTAGGTTCTCCATTCTTGGCTTAGGAAGTTGGTGGCGGCGGCGACGACTACGGCGTCAGAATCAGATCGCCTGGATCTGAGGCGCGCTCGAATCTTTGACGTTCAAAGACCTAGATTTGCGGTGGAGACAATGACGAGGGGCGAGGGGCGAGGTCTCTGTGCGTGTGTGTGGGAGACGATGACGATGACGAGGGGCGATGTCTCTGTGCTTGTGTGTGGGAGAAGGGAGAAGAGAGATCGAGAGATTTGTGTGTGTGTGTGGGAGAATGGAGAAGGGAGAGAAGAGAGAAGGATTGAAAGAGTGAGAGACCTCAGTCTCTGTCGGAGAGAAGAGAGAAGGATCGAGAGAGAGAGACCTCAGTCTCTGTCTGCGTGTGATGTGTGTATGCGTGTGTGATCTGTGTGTGCGTGTGTGCTGGCGTGTGAGAGTCTGTGTGTGTGTGTGTGTGTGGGTGGCGTGTAAGAAAAAAAAGCATCTAAATAATTCAACTTTTATAGCTTTTACATGTACAATTTTTGATAGTCTGTGACTGTGTTTAAACTTCTTTCATTAATTACTACATATTTTCTACACTCACAATGTTTGCCAGCTCGCTATATAATCAACTTAAATCAGTTAAATCCATCATGCAATGCATTTCCTTCCAATTTTTTGTGATAAACTAATAGATAATTGACTAAATAAACATCCTGCAAAGTTTCAATAAAAATTTTCAAGTTTTTCTTACAATTTCCGTGGTTTCCATATTATTTTTATCGATATCGATAATATCTCGATATTTCCATCGATAATATCTCGATATTTCCATCGATATTTCCATGTTTCTAGACTACCGATATTTCCGATATTACCGATATTTAATACATTGATCTCAACCATAGATATAACATATAAGTTGGATAGATGAAGTAGAAGAGTGCATTCGGTGTCTTGTGCGACCGATGTATGCCATTAGAGTTGAAGGAGAAATTTTCTAGAATGACAATAAGGCCATCAATGCCTTATGGCATAAAAGGTTGGGGAGGTCACATGTAAAAAATGAGGGTAGCGGATATGAGAATACCCCATTGGATGTTTGGGCTGACGAGAAAGGACAAAATTAAAAACAAAGATATCCGAAGTAAACTAGGAGCTGCTCAATTGAAGGTAAGATGAGAGAAAATCAATTAGGTGATTTGAACATTTGAGCCGAAGACATACACATACTTTGGTTAGAATTATGAGACAGAGATTGAGGGAAATTTGTGGAGTAAGATCTAGAAAGACTTGAACAAAAAAAAAAAACTCTTAAGAAAAAACAGAGTATTTGAAACTAACAAAAAACTTGACACAAAATTGACCACAATATAGATGTTCCCACTTTGTAAACTAAGGCTTTGTTTTTATTCTTGTTGTAACGTATTCATGTTCCGGAGTTATTGACTTGACGTGCACGCACAAGTATCCATATTCCGGAGTTATTGACTTGACGTGCACGGGCGTGTGCAATTGATGTGAAGACGATAGCAACATATATTGATGCTTTCAGGTGATCCCTCCGTGTTAAAATGTGTTTGACGAAAAGTATGACGACACCCGCAAAGACAGCATGACGACATCCGCAAAATTTGTATGCTCCTTCGTGGAAAATGATTATCTCCGGATCCCTTCCTCCTAATCCACTAAGTTCGAAGATTCAGACCATTAAAATTTGATCCAACGATTACAAACATACGCTCACTTTAAAAGTTATAATAACTATAACCGTTTGATCAAATTTCAACGGTCCGGATTTCCAGACTTGGTAGATTAGGAAGAAATGATCCGGAGAAGATCCCTTTCCCTCCCTGATGATCCACTTAGGGTCAACCCTTAGATATACGACACCATACATTCTTCAACTCCTGTCGTTTTACTGGAGGACAGTAAAACACTGGAAGGAAAGGAAACCCAAAGATAAATTAATACCACTACGATATCTGGTAAAAAACATACTACTCGTCTTTAACACCAACTTAAACGATAATTATGTTACAGTTAAACACCAAAACCATTGCTCATATAATCTTCATCCCCACTGCTATAGGATTCCATCCCATCACTGTCGTCGTCGTCGTCCTCCTCCTCTCCGTCCGTCACAATCTCCAGCATTCCACCTCCTGCCTCAAGGTCATCCACGATGAAATCTCCGTCGTCGTCGTCATCATCGTCACTCACGCTATCATCATCATCGCCATTGCTCATATCATCCATATCACTATCATCCCCATCCAGATCCGGGCCCAGTATGGGGTCCACGTCCCCATCGTCATCGTCTTCGGAATCCTCATCTTCTTCTTCACTCTCAGCATCATCGGGATCGGAATCATCGTCGGTCGGCCTTCGTCGACCAATTTCATAAACTCTAGCAGAGGCTAACATGTCATCTTGGTCGTCCATTGTGATCAACCCAACAAACGAATCAGTAGGTTCTGTTGCAAAGTCGAGGACACAACGATCAACCGGAATAGTGGCAATGTCAGAGTAGTTAACTGCGTCCACTGTGCGGAAAGCGGCAAAGAGTGGATGCTTTACGCGTCGGGTGTGAACTGCTGACATTACATCGTCAAGATTTCTTCTGAGGATTGCATAAATTACATCACCACGAGCATTGAAAGTTATTGTTGTTTGGTCTAACGAAGGTACACTTCTAAGGAGTCTAAATTTCCGGAGATCCCAGACTTCGGAGTTTATAATCACCTGTTGGATAATTACACTAATCAGAACAGAATTGATCAAGAAAGTGGAAGAATATGATCAAGTGAAATGGAAGTGCAGTTATACATACCTCATTCCCAGCAGGATGGAAGCCACCACCCCCATAATCCGTAAACTGATCAAAACGATGAATAGGGGTAGAAACCCGCCTGTCCCACAGCACCCCATTCCAAAGCAGCATTGTGTCTGAAGGGTTGAAATGTATTTGAGAGTAAACATGTCCACGACCTGTAGAGCTAGAAGATGTGTCAGACAGTTTCGATTCCAACTGGCTAGTTTGAATGTCATACAGGAGAATCTCTCTCTGAGTCAGCTCTGTTGATAGAGCAGCAAAAATATCCCCAAAATTGCTAAATCTTGCAGCCTTGCACCCTTCAAAGGAATGCATAGGCCCAGCAGAGACTGAAGATGCCTCCCACAACCTCACATCCTGGGCGCTTGATGAAAGCACAAGTTTGGTCTCACCAGAAAGACGCGACTGAACAAGCGTTACAGGAGACTGGTGGCTTGCACAACTCTCCAGTACATTGCTGCTATTGGAGTCAAAAATTTTGAGCTCTCCACCATGGCTGCCTACTGCAATGTGAGAGGAATCACTAAGAAAGGAAATGCATGTCAAAGGGGTACCAGAATCATCACGACAAGTTCTCCATGGTCGGAATCTACTGTAAACAAATTGACGGTCCTTACGATTACCGTGAACCCCACCATATATGTTTCTGAACTCACGCGTTCCAAACCGGGCTGTTACATTCGATGGGGCATCGAGGTTTCGTTTTGGTTCAGGACAAACATGGGGGTGTAAAAGAGAAAGTGGTGGAAGAGTGGTTATAGGTGCAGGACACTGGCGATGCTGGTGCTTCAAATACTGAATAACCACAGAGTCTAGAGTTAATCGCTCTGAGTTGCTTGGTTGAGGGTCACTCTGAAGCCCAAATTGGGAGGCAGGTGTTGCAAGGCCGACACTAGAACTACCATACTGGTTATCATCCTGATACTCTGATGGCAAATAAGCTGGTGTTGATCGACCATACTGATCTCTCAAGTTGGCAGTTGGGGTAGAGAATCCAACAGGATCAGTTAGTAGGCCACTCTTCCGCACCGTGGTAGGTGTAGGACAAACTGGAGACCGAAGTCCATGGTCGCCAGTGTGAAGGCGTTTCCCAGACAATAACAAACACCCAGGATCCTTCAGCTCAGATAATTTTCGTTTCATTGGCAAGCCAATGGGTGTCTTACTATGGGACTCGGTATCAGTGGTAGGTTTTGGCAGGGATACTGAAGGAGTTTCTGATGCATTTGCAGTAGCAGAAAACTGTTTTGCTGCACTAAAAACTTTCCTGGGCGATGTGAGGTGAGAGTCATGAGATTGATTCTTCGACTGTAGACCAAAATTAGGAGAGAAAACTAGAGGTTTTTTCTTCATATATGAGAAAGTAGGATCAAATTTTAATTCCTCATCCTTTGCAGTAATCTTTGATTTGTTTGTGAGAAACCCACTTGAGGTTCGACCAGAGGGCCACTGAATTTGTCCTGAAGGGGCTTCTTGTGTGGCTTGCTGAACAAGAGATGAGGGGGCAGCCAAAGATGGCAAAGGCATCAACTGAGCCTCTTTTAGCAAAGAGGCAGCTGTTGCGGCCAACCCAGATGCCTGAAGGTGTTCATGTATTAATAACAGTAGTTCCCTGAATTTTCAAGCATACATGCATGTACAGAGAGGAAAATTAGTAAGCAGAAAAATTCAAAAGCAATGAAGTTCCAATGAAGAATGGAAAAACAAAAGAAATCGCTCCATACTTGGAATGGTATGTGATAGGAGTGGCAGCCGCTATAGCTGCCCTTTCTAAGCGCCTCAATGTTGGCATAGCAGCATCAGTGGCAGCCAATGTGCTAGCTCGTCCCGAATTCGTCACAATCTACAAGAAAAAGTAATATGAAATGAGTTTAGACTATGAACTAATAAGTCAGTGGGACAAAGGGGAGGGGGCAAAAGAATATGGAATCAAATATATTCTTTGGATGTAAATTAAAGCCATTAACAAGTAATCCACAACCCCATATCGTTCTTAAAAACTAATTTTGATAGATTGGAACACTAGCACAAGAAGAGAAATGCTTACTGCAATAAGCTCAATTGCTGCCTGTGAAAGTTCAGCTTGCCACCTGCCTTGTTCAGTTCCGTTTGTCTGGTTACCTGAATCTCGAATCAGTTCTGATAGTTTCTTCCCAACCTAGAACATCAAATTGCACTTAGCAGCAGCTAGCACACAAAAATTGATTTATCACATAAGGTCCTAACTTCAGGCATTGACACAACAAAACCATAATTGAGATTTTGAAGACGATAACTTGATGGATACAGTGAAGAATTAACAATAAAAGGCTTCAATATGTTTGGAGTAAACTCTAAAGTATAAATTAGTCAGAAATAGTTATATCTGAGGTACAGGCCCAATCATGGCAAGACTGAGGATATAGTTCAAAAAGCCTTCAACTTGAACTAGTGAAGTGACAGAAAAATTGAGAAGTCATTTACCTGGAGTTTTGTCAATATATGGGCAATAGTATCGTCTCTGGCTAAACCAAGAAGGACTCGGCAAGCAAGTGCACGGAGACAGTCGAGTGCTGCGGGAGGAGAATATATACGGGGTTGGAGGAGATGCAGAAGAACCTTTATACCATTGTTGGCACGAACAGACTCCCTAGCTTGGCGATAGCCTTGCTCTAATTGTGCAGCCATACCTGCACAGCCTGCCCCAACTCCTAAAGATATTCGGCGATCCCCCACCAATCCTGAAGTTGGTGTGGCAGGAGCATGTGCGCTGCTACTGTTGAACTGTGTACCAGGGGCTGCAGTGGAGCCTCGATCTGCTACAGCTGATTCCCCAGAAGGACCAGTAGAGGGTTGGGCAGACTGCTGGCCTTGTGCAAGTATAGGTGATTTACAACTGATTGATGGTGGAGGACAAACAAGATTGACCAACACATTAAGTGCCGATTGAATGATCTGGGAAGATACAAATAGGTAATCGGATTAAATGCATTGATATAAGAAAAGTAACACATCAAAGTAAGAAACAAAGTCATAAGCAGGTCTTTACCTCGGCATCCACGTAGCTACCACCAACACTGGCTGCATCTAAAATGACAGCTATAGCAACACGATTATTGCTTACTGTTGAATTCACAATCATCTTGCGGCTGCTAGGGACCAATGTCACGATATGCAAAACACCTAATGCATATTGAAGTAAATCATGTAAATAACGCTCAACAGGTGGAGCCTGCAGAAAGAAAATCCAGGTATAATAAGACACGGAATATAAAGTGAAAAGGCAATAGGGCATACTGGAAGTTCATGTTGCAAGAATGTGGAATTCAATAAAACCTGGGCACAAATCTTGTGTGAGAGAGACTAAATGTAATATATTATACCTGGCATAACTCCAACATAGTAATATGTCCATTAGAACCCAAAAACTTATCGACTGCAGGCCAAGGAGTTCTCACAAATGCAGGACCCAGCTTTCGGTCCTTCTGTAGCTGCAGAAATACTGCATCCATAGCTTCATTACTGATGTCAAGTGGCTTGTAACCTGCCCTTACACTTGGAAGATTCCGAGCTGCACTTCGAGTGTTCTTATTTGGACGAATAGAATCCACAAGCATAATAAGATGTGCTCTGAAGTACTGCCGCAAAGCAACACAAGTGTGGTAAGCTATCTGTTTCTCTGATGAAGTCAGTACTTCTGCAGGTGACCTGTCATTCCGAAGTGATCCAGAACTTGGGAGTCCTAGTGCCCCAGAATTTACTCCAGATCTTACGGATGCAGCATCATTTAAAAGACCCAGTAATTTCTGTAAGCCATCATGAGCATCAAAAGCATCAAGTACTGCCCTGAAAACAAATGCAGCAGCAAAGAATAAGGCTGCATTTTTCCTGGCTTGATCCTGTGAGCACTCAAGAAGTTGAAGAGCTAATTCAACCACCTGGTAGACCACATCTGAAGGAAGAGCACAAACACGCTCCATTATTCCCTAAAAACATAAATAAGTCATCAGTCAAGATGAACAGAGTAGATGGATATCATCACCCTAAGCTGAAATCAGAACTCTTAACAGCTAAACTTCACAAGACATGTCATTACCTGGAGCGAGCCGATAGTAAATAAGCAAGAAGAAAGACCAAAGAAGGTTTGAGCAACCCTAGGAACAGCAAGAAGTTTCTGTATGCCACCCCTATCCACAAACAGGGCAGCAAATTTCCGGTGAGCAGCCAAAGCACAGATGAGCTTCATTACATCAGGCAAAAGCATAGCAACCTTTGAAGCCTCTCTATGTCTGGAATTTCGTTGCAATAATGCAAGACATACATCTACCCCCTTCTCATGCAGTACAGGTCCAAGAACTTCGACATATTCTCCTAAAGTCTCAAGACATTGAATACAATATTTTTCTCTCAACTGTGCAAGGGACTCAGCATCCAGGATGAAGTATTCTTCAGCATCTACATGGTTTTCCGGTTCTGTACTGCTTGAAGTCATTGATTCGGCATTGATGCCACTAGAGCTCCTGCCAATCCATAGAAAATATTATTGCCCTCTAAAAGAAGGATATTCTAGCACCTACAAGTCATATTTTTAATTTTTTAATTTTTTATGAATCATTAAAATTTTAAAAGTTGATACAAGTCTTCTTTATCGCCAAGAGGTACCTTACCTTGAAACTTCAACCGAATTGGCAGCATCAATGACAGTAGACGCTGCTCTTGAAGCGGCCAAAACTGCAGCTTCTTCATTATTTGTAGTTCCAAATTCCTGCATAATTAAGTGGCAAACAACTGAGAAGTGTAAGAAAAAAGAGACAAAATGGTTACAGAAAGTGACAGTAACATTTTTGTACCTCTAAAGCTGCACTTTTGACAACTTCAGCAGCAGCATCACCAGCAGCTTTGATTGCTTCTGCAGGTGCATTGGCTGCTCTAGCTTCAGCTTCTGCAGCTCTAACTGCTTTCTTTACTGGCTCAGAAATATCTTTACATCCAACTCTACAGTCCTGGAAGCAGTCATCGTTATCTGCCCTTTCCAAAAAGAAAACATCCTCACTCTTCCTAGAATCCGGTATTTTTTTCACATCTGAATTTTTTAGCGAACTCCTATCTTTAACGCTCCGTCCATGTCCCAATCGACTACCAGATCCTGGAGAGGTCAAGAGCTGTTCATTCTCTACAACTCCTTCATTGGTCCTTCCCTTCCCTCTAGATCTTGCCAATCCGCGGTTGGGTCTGCGCCTTGAGGAGTCATCTCTCCCAATTTCATCAAAATCTCCAGATTTCATCTTTCCATCAGCATCATTGATCTCAACCTCTTCAGCCAATCCATCAGGTGTTCTTCCACCATCAACCCATTGTTCTTCAACAAACGTTTGCCTACTGATACTTCTGACATGATCCCCTTCAACAATCCGATCATCTAAACATCTCTCATCTGTTATCTTTGGATCATCAAAATGATTTGTTTCCAAACTCTGCCGAACCCTAGCACGACCTTCATCTCTACCTCTTATGCAAATAGCACCTGAGGTATTTTTACTCTCTGTTAAATGAGTAACATCCTTCTGAGTATTACTTGTCTCCCCCAAAACACGCACACGAAGATAACGCATAAGTTTGGCTGACAGCCCAGATGTCAACACATCTTCTACTACTGAACTGCCACTGGTTTCAATAACAATTAAGATATGTCAGCCAAACTAGTAAATAAGAAAAAAAATGAGGATGCAAAAATAAAGATATACTCCAAAAGCATACCCAGCCAAACATACAGCAAGAAGTCCTGTAGAATAGGTCTTTAGCATTTCAAAATCTGAGACCTCCTTCCCCCCCAAATCATGCTTCCAATTCTGATATTCAACCGATGAGATCGAAGTCTCATCCATCACCCAATCTTTTATTCTCTCCAAAACAGCATCTTCAAAAACATGAGGGTACTGTATCACATTTAGCCTTGTCAGATTGATAACAACCCATATTATTCATTTTTTAAGGAAAAACTATGATTAAATGAAAATCAACCATTACAAAGAAAAAAGGGTCTTACATTCCAGGTTAGTGAACAGGTTAAAAGCAGCCTTGCAGCAGCTGCTTGCACAGCAACAGAGTATCTTGTATCTGACAGGTATTTTGAAGATATTAATTCAAAGAAATCTTCATGTTCCTGTAAAAGAGAGAAAAAATTAGGACAGAAAGCTTTTTTTTCTTTTTTTTTTTAAACAAGTTACATTCCACTCATATGAATATATTATAGCAACCATCCTGAAGATATAAAAAGTAAAAGGTAATCATATGCCAAAACTAGTTACCCGGACTGAGGTCCCGAGCCGTCCAATGTAATGTGAAGCCCGACCATTGCTAGATGAATGACCATTCTCTTCCATGTATCTGCGTTAAATGAATTTTTTAACTCAATAATTATGGTTCAAAGAGAAATAAAAAAATTACACCAAGCTTACATATAAGATATACAGAGTTATGCAATGACCAAAACAGTGAAAAGTCACCAAATGGTAAATATACATCCATCCAAAATATTCTGAGTAACGAAAATAATCATGATTACCACCAACATAATAGAATAACCATTTCCTTTAATTAAAAATCAATATTCTTTTCAGATCTCAAACTCTCCTTTCTGCATATGTACATATGCATAACCTATTAACATCAAATCAACCCAAAAGCATATTATGTAACTATTAATAGTTACCACCATTCTTGAAAAAGTCCACGTCTAACCACTCGATCACACCCTAGTGTAACTTCCCAAGTCGAAAGTTCATAATCTAGTGGACTTATTTCCAAATGTCTTTCCTTTGCTGAGACCGAGAGTACAAATTCAAAATCATCAGGAAAAGTTTAACTCATTAACTTCACATCTCAAAGACAGTTTCTTAAACTCACCCATCATTTTGGACTTGAAAAAACCCTAACGTCAAGATGCAACTACAATGCTACATCCTATACCGTCCTTAAACCCTAACTTCAACCACAGCAAATCATAGACAACCGTCAAGAAAAGTCTTCAAACGACACTTATGTCATACCACCAGCAGGCCATGCATTACTGTGTAAAGCCGAGAAAGTATTGCTTACTAAGAAATGAAACTCACACTAAATGACAGTATGAGCTTTCTGAAAATTCACATTACTCACCAATTTCAACAAAACAGTAAGCAAATATATAATCGTACATAGGCCAACAAAAGTCATTAAAATACACACTCAATGCCTTTAAAACCCACAGCCTACAAATTAATCTAAAGCGAAAACCCAATACTTAAAGAAAATAACGAGAACAAGAAGAACAAGAAAATGCAAATTATATAGCACAGAGCAAATCATTACAAACCACTTGTATCGACAGACATCAATAAACACAATATAACTAAAATATTCGAAAGCTAAAAACGAAAGAGACGGTTCTAACCGAGACTCTTGAGTTTCAAGGAGCGAGGCAAGGGCGTGAAGAACAGTAGGACTAGGGTTATCAGGCGCGGCAGTGATCTTGTCCATAAGCTTCTGAGCCTTGGCAACCAATTCGTCGCCTTCATTCTTAACCTCCTCCTCCTCTTCCTCATCTTCTTCCTCCTCGCCTCCCTGAGATTGCGATTCTGGCGCCGCTGCCGGCGGAGGCGGTGGAGGCGGAACTGGCGTCCCGGGTTCGCCTTCCTCCCCTTGGCCTTGCCCTAAGTTCTGCTGCTCGTCCATGGCCGCCTCCATATCAAATACAGGGAATCCTAGAGAGAAAAAGTTGTAGAGAGAGAAGGGATTAACAATTGGAGATTGAATTAATATTTTTTTTGTGTGTGAATTATGTACGTTATTGTGTTTTTTGAAATTGGAATTTCAGGGTTTGTGTTATTTATAATTCTGGAGTTTGCAGAGAGAGATGAAAAAGGAAGCAACGCAGTGAGTGTTCGTTTTTATAGAGGAGGAGAGAGAGGAAGGTCGAATAGGAAAGTTCCGGAAAGTACCCGACCCGATTATTTGGAGCCCTACCCTGCCGTTCCCGGCCGTTTGTTGGAGGACATTTTACTTTTGGGCTTTCTGTTTGGGCTTTTTTTGTCCAAAGGACATTTCCTTCTTTATTTTTATTTTTTATTTTCATATATGAATTGGATTAAACTTTACCACATCACTTATTGCATGTATTTTTTTTACTAATCTAAAATTTACCGCCACTTACTACTACAGTATAGTTGTATTACTCTTCACTTGTAAGTAAAAGGTCTAGGTTCGATTTTCGCCAATGACGAATTTGAACTACATTATTGCAAACTCATTGTGAGGCTTAGCCACTCCCCCACCTTTTAGTATAGATAATATCGTTTGTTAGAAAGAAAAAAACATTTACTACGTGGTGATGCCAATGTATTATTTGGAAAATCAAGATAAAACCACAGTCCATACAGTCCATACAAAATTATTATATCACTGTGCATAATATATCGTAAGAGAAGAACCGAAAGTTATTTAGTGCTCCGAACATGACAATGTAAGAGAAGAAAAATGCACTCTTGCAGGAGTACCGACAACAACTCTTTAAACTTTTTGTTTTAAAAACATATTTTTTTTTGTGAAAAACAAAAAAAAAAAAATTTAGCTTAAGTAGAAGAGATGAGTAGACTGGTATGGTCACGACATAAGGTTGATTTGTAGGCCCAATGTTTCATTCAAAAAAGGCCCAATATCAAAAGTGGGATGAGGCGGGAACATCTAAAAACGCACCGTTTTAGTGAGAACAAGCCTCACATCCACTAGAAGACATCAGTCAGGCAATCTCTAACCGAAAGGTCTACTAAATATATTAACCGACAGTAATACATTTATACTAAATAATAACATGTTTTCTTGTTGGTTATAACCGACAGGATTTCCTAAGAAAAAATTCAAATGCAACGGCTAGTAGCCGTTGCATTTGTCTTTTTTTTTATTTACAAAAATTTTCAGATAACTTCTATTTTTTCCTATAACTTATATTTCACAAAATTTATTTCATATTTTTTTTAAATTCCATTTTTTTACTATAACTTCTATTTCACAAATTTTGTTTCATATTTTGTTTAAATTCCATTTTTTTCCTATAACTTCTATTTCACAAAATTTGTTTTTAAATAATAAATTATATTTAGCCCTATGACCTTTTGGCCCTCGGTTGGAAATGGTTTTTTGTGAAAGGGCTAAAACGAGCCCTCTGACCCTCTGGCCCTCGATTGGAGACGGAGGCAAATATGATCATGTACTGTTCATTAAAATATTAATATCTTGGAGAATCTTGGAGAGCCAGAGGGCTAAAACGAGCCCTCTAGCCAGCCATCGGTTGGAGATGACCTCACATTCTTCTCCTTCAAAAAATCCACAAACTAGCAGAAAAAAACATTCAAACATGAATTTCAAAACATTGGAAAATTGGAACTGGATTAAAGAAAAAAAATGTCTAAAACTTCCAAAAATCACGACATTCCAATGCTGCAATGCAAACATAAAATTCAGGGTAAGCCGTAAATCAGCGCACATTCTTAAGGTTTTACATTCATCCACTGACTGGATAACTAAAACCGAAATCTAGAACAACAATCTCATAGCGTCCTCTGGATTGCAAACACGCAGACCGCAAAAGCAACGTGCAAACACGAACAAGGCCAAGCTGTGAAACATAACCAAGCAAATCATCATCATTTTCTTGCGCTTTGGGTGACGCTTTTTAAGAGCATCAAGCTGCATCATTGCCCAATTATCATCAACAATGTCATCATCATCATTCATCAGATCATCCCTCTCTCTATCTCGAATGGTTCTAGTAACGTCACGTGCTGCCTTATACATCCCAAGCCAAGTGGCTGAACACACAAGCACAGAATGGCCGAGGATGTGTCATAAGGAGAAGCACGAAAGACCTTCCCTGCCACTGGTGATCCAAAAACATTATTGGAAAAAAGTGAAGAACAATGTAGTCGGCATCAAGTTTTCAGTTTATGTGCAATCGCGTGGTTTCTGCCCACCATGACTTCAAATGCTTCTGTATTCCTAAAATACAACAGAAATTTCAAATATTGAATCGGGTCAGTTTAGATACACCCATTGAATCACTATGCACATTTCACACCCAACATTGGACACAAGTTAAGAGATCTTTTTTCAACACTTTTTTCTATACAAACACTTCACAAACATCCTATGAGCATCAAAAAATTTCCTCAACATGGTCGATCGATCTGTTGGAGCAAAATAAAATGCAGAGACTTTCAATACTTTCTAACAAAAACTTTCAAATATCGAATTGGGTGATTTTACGTACACCCTTTGAATCATTCGGTGCACCCATTCTCCCAACAAGTGTGATACATTATTTTTTTTGCATAAACCCTACAAAAAAAAGGGAAGAAAATGATGAAACTGAATAAATCTGTTTTCTTTCCTTTCTTTTTCTCATAACCCAAACAGAGGAAAAGTAGCAAATAACCACATCTAACAAATAGAAAATAAATAAACGACTTTGCAAGTGATTAAACCCTACACATTCACAAACTTTCAACCAAAAACGAAATTTTCACAAAAAAATTACCTGTTGAAAAAGATGGTAGCTTTAGCTCTGTGAACGCCAGAAAGAGAGATGGAGCTGCCATGGAAAAAGAACACACTATTGGATGTCATCAGTCATCATTGAAAGTAGGGTTAAAATATTAGAAAGTTTTTGTCTAGTGGTGTTGTTACTTTCGGTTCCCCCCTCACTTACTGTTTTTTATTCTTTGCTTTCGGCTCTTCATGCTGTAAAGCAAAAGCAGGATATTAGATTAAGTTTTAGAGGGATTGCATGTCATCATGATGTTGGCTTAGCTGCCATCTTCCCTGCTCTCTTCTTCACGTTTCTTCTTCCTTATATGCTGCAACTTGTAACATTTTTAGTCATGAAATAAATATATAAAACTTCAATATGGTATCAGAGCAGGAAAAATAACCTGCTTCTGCATTTCTTCTAGCTGATCGTATTCCATCTCCGACATGGCGGAAGAACATTCTTATTCGTTTGGAGATGAAAATCCCCTGCCTTCCTCCTCAACCGTGTCTGAGGTGGATGTAAATCCAAATCAAAGATTAAGCTCGGTCTTGTTAAATGAGTTTAATTACTTACCTTGGTCGAGAGCAGTGAGTCTTGCCCTAGGTGGAAGATCCAAGCTAGGGTTCATAAATGGAAGCATCGAAGTCCCAGATGTTTCCTCACCAACTTATGAAATCTGGCTTTGCAAGGATCAACTAGTTATGTCATGGCTCCTAAATTCCATGGAACGTAAACTAGCTGAAGTATTCAGTTATTCTGAATCATCATTCAAGCTATGGGAGACAGTCAAGGAGATGTATGGCAGCCAGAACAATGCTGCACGTGTGTTTCAATTGAAGAAGGACATTTCCAACCTACAACAAGAAGGAAAGCCCTTTGTTCAACTTCTGGGCAGCATGAAGAGCATGTGGAATGAGCTGGAAATGTATCGGCCTCATACAACTGAGGCGTCTTTGCTACTAAAAAGGGCAGAAGAAGACAAGATATTCCAACTCTTGTCAAGCCTCGATTCAGGATACGAAGACCTACGAAGCCACATACTCATGAACCCCGATCTACCTTCCTTCACCAGCGTATGTGCAACAATCCAACGTGAAGAAGTACGAAGGAAAGTCATGAACATTGGCACAAAGACCGGTGTAACTGAAGTAAGGGCTTATCTAGCCAACGAAAGAAAATACAAAGTGAAGAATCCACACTTAAAGTGTCAACACTGCAACTATACTGGTCACGTTAAGGAGACATGCTGGATTTTACATCCAGAATTAAAGCCAGAGTTCATGAAGGATAACAAGGGCTCACAAAGACTGAACCGTGCACCACACAAAGCCAACAATGCAACTGCCTCAACATCTCATGGTTCTGATGCACTCAAGAATTTCACTGCAAATCCAGCTGCACTCATAAATGAGTTTGCAGTGTATCTTCAAAGCAAGAAAGAGGTTGGCTTTGAAGATGGAAATTCAATAGCTTTGCTAGGCAAGTTCGCTGGATTTCTGACAGACACACAACACATGACCCGAGATGACATGCAAGGTATCATGACTGCTTTCAAAACTGCTCTTAATGTAAATATGATGCATGATTTGTGGATTGTTGATTCGGGTGCCACAGATCATATGACCAACCATGTTTCTAAGTTTCACAAGTTTGAAAATTTTTCAAAACCTTCTCAAGTCTCAACTGCCAATGGTGAGAGTTCTAAGGTTTTAGGGAAGGGAAATATCAACTTAATGTCGGACAAAATTGAGTCAGTAGCCTTATTTGTTCCTTCTTTTCCATTTCAACTTCTATCTGTGGGAAAAATCACTAATACCTTAAATTGTTTAGCCATTTTCTCCCCTCACAATGTCATTTTTCAGGATTGCCTTACCAAGAAGACGATTGGTGAAGGGTTTTACCTTGATGGCCTCTATTACATATCAAAAAGCAGTCCCAGAGGATTTCAAGCCAAGTCCAGTCCATCCCAAGATAGTCAATTGTGGCATCAACGTTTAGCTCATCCTGCCCAACCTGTTTTGTCATCCTTGTTTCCAAACTTAGGAAATGATTTAATTTTGTGTGAAACATGTCATTTGTCTAAAGCCACCAGATTACCTTTTACCTCATCCTTATCTAGGACTAGTAAAGTTTTCGAACTAGTTCACTCAGATGTATGGGGACCAACGTTTGAATCTTTTGATGGTTATAAGTATTATGTAACGTTTGTTGATGATTTCTCTAGAGCCACCTGGTTATACCTTTTAAAGTCTAAGAGTGAAGTGATTGAAGTTTTTAAGGATTTTCACAATCTTGTTAAGAATCATTTTTCCTCTCAAATTCAAACCTTAAGATCTGACAATGGCACCGAATATATGTCCCATATCATGTCATTATATTTGAGCAAGCACGGTATCATGCATCAAACAAGTTGTGTCGGCACACCTCAACAAAATGATGTAGCTGAAAGAAAAAATCGTGACATACTGGAAAAAACGAGAGCATTAATGTTACAAATGAACGTACCAAAGAGATTTTGGTCACAAGGAGTCATGGCGGCTGTGTACATCATCAATAGACTTCCTAGCCGAGTCTTGGGGTTTAAATCTCCACTTGAAGTCATGAAAGGAAGAAAAATCGACCTTTCACATCTTAGAGTCTTTGGTTGTGTCTGTTTTGTTCATATACAGTCACACCATCGAGATAAATTGGACCCTAGAGCTCTCAAATGTATTTTTCTTGGTTATTCATCAACACAAAAAGGATATAAGTGCTATGATCCTCAACTAAGAAAAATAATTGTATCTAAAGATGTTCGATTTCATGAAGCTAACCCTTTTTTCAGCAAATCACATGAAGCCACAAGTCAGGGGGAGTGCATCTTAGACCTAATTCCTCTACCAAGAATCTGTACTCAAGATGTTTTAAATGACAGAGGTGCTAACCATGACCACATTGATGAATCTTCTACACCTCTCATTGAAGTCAATAATGAAGGTACTCATCCTGATAGTTCTGTGCATGATGATGACAACGGCAACCAAGAAAATCCTCAAGGTGTGGATGAAAATTTGAACGAGGATGAGATAAACCTCCCAGAACCTCGACGCAATCCTCGGCGTGATAGACAACCTCCCACAAGGTTTCAAGATTTTGTCACATATAAACCGAGGCATCCAATTTCAAATTGCGTGTCGTATCAAAAGGTAACGCCATCTCATGCTGCCTTTCTTAACAATATTTCAAGTCACAGTGAGCCTCAAAACTTTTATGAGGCTAATAACCAAGTTGTGTGGAAAGAAGCAATGAGAGATGAACTCAAAGCACTAGACCAACACAAAACCTGGAGCATCACCAAACTTCCACAAGGAAAAAAGGCAGTGGGCTGCAAGTGGATCTATAAGATCAAGTTTAATTCTGATGGTTCGATTGAGAGGCATAAAGCCAGGCTGGTGGCTCGAGGATTCACTCAAACATTTGAGGTGGATTACAAGGAAACATTTGCTCCTGTTGCAAAAATGAACTCAGTAAGGGTTCTATTGTCTGTTGCGGTCAATAAAGGTTGGTCTATGTACCAAATGGACGTGAAGAACGCCTTTCTACATGGTGATCTTGAAGAAGAAGTCTATATGAGATTGCCACCAGGACACCCTCAAAGCCAAGAGCCTAATTTGGTGTGTAAGTTACATAAGTCAATTTATGGATTGAAGCAATCGCCACGTGCTTGGTATGCAAAACTAAGTACCGTTCTTCATAGCATTGGTTTCAAAAGGAGTAATGTAGATTCATCATTATTTGTTCGCACAAGAGCTGCGAGCAAATTAGTTGTGTTAATATATGTGGATGACTTAATAATTACAGGTGATAATGCTGCTGAAATCACCACACTCAAACAGTCACTTCAACAAAAATTTGCAGTCAAAGATCTTGGGGTGTTGAAGTATTTCCTTGGAATCGAAATGGCATCTTCTTACAAGGGACTATTTCTTAATCAACGAAAATACGTCATGGACCTACTTAAAGATGCTAATATGAGTGATGTTAAGCCTGCTCTTACCCCTCTTGATAGCAAGCTCAAGCTTGACTTGGGAGGCACGTCACTCTCGGATATCAGCTTATATCAGAGGCTTGTCGGCAAGCTGATCTACCTAACGATCACCAGACCAGACATCTCACATTCAGTAAGTATCGCCAGTCAGTTCATGCACTCTCCCACCATCGAGCATCTGAACCTTGTCAAAAGGATCTTACGTTACTTAAAAGGGTCTGTTGGTCGTGGCATCCTCATGGCAAAGAATGACAACACTCAAATCATGGGGTACTGTGATGCTGATTGGGCAGGAAACGCAATCGATCGCAAGTCCACCACGGGTTACTGTACCTTTGTTGGTGGAAACTTGGTCACGTGGAAGAGCAAGAAACAAACTGTCATCGCAAGATCAAGTGCTGAAGCTGAATATCGTGCAATGGCCTCAACCGCGTGTGAGCTGATATGGCTAAAAGGACTTTTATGTGACTTAGGAGTGTTCACAGCTCAACCAATGACATTATTTTGTGACAACCAGGCTGCCATGCACATAGCATCAAACCCCGTCTTTCACGAGAGGACGAAGCATATTGAAGTCGACTGTCACTATATCCGTGAACAAGTACAGTCGCAGGTGATTCAGACGCATTACGTAAAAAGCTTCGATCAGCTGGCTGATATATTCACTAAACCTCTGGCTTCCCATCAGTTTCAAAGGCTCATCTCCAAGCTTGGATCCATCAACCTACTGGATCCAGCTTGAGGGGGAGTATTGGATGTCATCAGTCATCATTGAAAGTAGGGTTAAAATATTAGAAAGTTTTTGTCTAGTGGTGTTGTTACTTTCGGTTCCCCCCTCACCTACTGTTTTTTATTCTTTGCTTTCGGCTCTTCATGCTGTAAAGCAAAAGCAGGATATTAGATTAAGTTTTAGAGGGATTGCATGTCATCATGATGTTGGCTTAGCTGCCATCTTCCCTGCTCTCTTCTTCACGTTTCTTCTTCCTTATATGCTGCAACTTGTAACATTTTTAGTCATGAAATAAATATATAAAACTTCAATACACACTTAAATCAGTAAAATTAAAACCGCGAAATTTCCAAAACCCAGAGCTAAAAACAAATGACTTGAAGGGGGTTAATCGGAGGAGATAACGCAGAGAAGTGGGTTTCTGTTCTACCCTTCTTCCCTCATGAATATTGCCCAGTGCTCTCTCTGCAAGTAACCCACTCCGGCCTACTTGTGGTAAATAAACAAAGAGAACGTTCATAATATATTCCACCGGTCTCTTTTCCTCACTGATGATCATCACCTTTGGACCGACAAAGTACAAGATCAACGACTCTGATTAATGAGCAAACTCTTTCTTGCATTCCAATAAACCCCCCATTTTTCTTAATACGACATGTTTACATTAAAACAGGTAGAGAAATAAATTGGAATTGAATCTGTTATACTTGATAATCGAACTTAAAGTTGTTATTATGTGTCAGTGAAGAAAAATATCACTATATTAAAATATTAATTAGCTACACCAATTATTCCCGTTTGTTAGCCCATTTTTCTTTCAAAATTTGGTTTGATTTTGAAAGAAATTGAAATTAGTTACCAAATGGTCATTGAGTGGTCATTTCAAATCAAAATTAAGTAGTGACGTTGGGTGCATGGTTTTCTAATACAATGACATATTTACAGTAATTAATATGGAATTTGATTATGTCACCCAATAGACTAACAATAATAATTGGTATCGACCTCCACATTTATGAGAATTGAACATAAGACATTTTCCATTCAAATGAAAATGAATATTACTAAGTCAATGTACCAAATGACAGTTGATAGTTGAACTAAAGCACTAACTTTGATCATGGGGTCAAAATCTCATTTCTCCTCTTAATATAGTTTAGGACAATAATATCGTTTGTAATAAAAAACATTATATGATTTTATTATTTTCAATTGGTTTTTGTTTCGAACCTCTAACTAACATTTGAAATTTCTCACACATCAAAATAGACTCGTCAATAGTCATTCTAAAATTGACTTTGTGTAAACCAAAGTTAAGATGAGATTTTGATACAATTTCAAAGACGAGACTATACTAATGGAATTCTGCACATTTCAACACCATAGTTTGATTTGCACATGATTTTGATAAGTAAAGTGGTTTTCACACATTATTTTTAGCTTGTTACCCACCCTTCCTTATTTTTAGTCATCGAATTGATTAAGTCTAACGTAATCAACAACCAAAATTAAGTAAAAATGTGTAAAAAGTTATAAGAATGTGTTTTATCATTTCTCTTTTGACAATCATTTGTAACTCCAACTTTCATGCAAGCTTGGCCTGGCCTAGTTCGAGTTGGGCGACCGTCTGGGGCCAAACAAAATTAGAGCATCAACTTCCATGCAAGCCTGACCTAGCCTAGTTCGGGTTGGGCAACCGTCCGGGGCCCAACAAAATTAGAGCACCAAAATTATTAGGGTGCTATATTCATATATGTTTTCATAAGAGTATAAATTTATAAAATTTGGTTAAATGATCAAGAATTTTAACTAGAATTAGTAGTTTGTTGCCTAAAATTAATGACGAGGTCATGGGTTCAAAGCCCTATGTTTTTATTTACTTTCTAATTTTTACGAATTATAAAAAATTTTAATCAGAAGCGATGATTTCTATTGTTTAAAATTAACGAGAGGTCAGGAGTTCAAAATGCAATGTGCATGTTTATTCTTTCCAATTTTTACGAATTTCTAAATGCAAAATAAATTACATTTTCGTGTTATTAAATTATTAAGTTTGAAGTATTTTTTATGTATAATTTTATCGAAATCTTATATGTAAAAACAAATAATTTTTTTATATGAAACTAGGACGTGGCTCCGAACCTTAAAAATATCAGAACCGTGCCTTGCTTCTATGCATTCATCGTATGCAAAATTTGAGATTTGTTTATCAGATTTCGAAAAATCTCAAGGTGACAAAAATTTAAATCCATGCGGAGGAAAGTTGCACAATCTTCCTATAAGACAATGTATCGTGTGGGGGAGAGAGAGAGGTGGTAGCCTACTAGGTTCTCGTGTGGGTTTGGTCGGTGGACAATACTTGGGTCCTCACTAGGGAGGATCCAATTTACTCACCAAACTATGTGGATCAATCATTTTAAAACACCTATATACTCCCAATACTTGCAATATTTGTAACCAAACAGAAATTCTCGCTTAAAGCATGTTACCAAGCAAGGATCTTCTTCGTGCACTCCATCTTTTGTCGGCCACATCATAGGCAGTAAAAAGTGAATCCTCTTTAGTGAGGACATGAGTCCTCACTAGGAAGGACCCAATTTACTCACCAAACTATGTGGACCAATCATCTTAAAAAAACACTTGTAATGTAACATCCCACATCGTCCAGAGGAGTGAATCATATAAGCTTTATATGTATATTCTCATCTCTACCTAGCACGAGGCCTTTTGGGAGCTCACTAGCATCAGGTTCCATCGGAACTTCGAAGTTAAGCGAGTTCACGCGAGAGCAATCCCATGATGGGTGACCACTGGGAAGTTCTCGTGTGAGTTTATAGAAACAAAACCGTGAAGGCGTGGTTGGGGCCCAAGACGGACAATATCGTGCTACGGTGGAGTCGAGCCCGGGATGTGGTGGGGGCCCGACCCGAGATGTGATAATTTGGTATCAGAGCCAATACTTGGTCAGAAGTGTGCCGACGAGGACGTCGGGCCCTAAGGGGGGTGGATTGTAACATCCCACATCGCCTAGGGGAGTGGATCCTATAAGCTTATATATATATATTCTTATCTCTACCTAGCACGAAGCCTTTTGGGAGTCACTGGCTTCGGGTTCCATTGGAACTCCGAAGTTACGTGAGTTCGCACGAGAGCAATCCCAGGATGGGTGACCCACTGAGAAGTTCTCGTGTGAGTTCCCAGAAACAAAACCGTGAGGGCGTGGTCAAGACCCAAAGCGGACAATATCATCCTACGGTGAAGTCGAGCCCGGGATGTGGTGGGGGCCCGGGTCAGGATATGATATTTAATCTCCCAATACTTGCAATATTTGTAACCAAACAGAAATTCTCGCTTAAAGCATGTTACCAAACAAGGATCTTCTTCGTCCACTCCATCTTTTGTCCTCCACAACCATAGCAGGTCCGACTACAACTAACTCGTCGACTCCATTATCGTCAACTTGGTACAAGATTCTTCGGAACTACATGCCCGTTGCGGGAGGCCATCTTCAGCAATTGTCGCTGTTCACAAGGAGGACGACAAGTCGATCTAGCTAGAGGGATTGAAGGTGGGTCGCCGGAAGGGAGAAGGATTGGTGGTGGGTTGCCAGAGAAGAGAAGGATTAGTGGTGGGTCGCAGTGAAATTTGGTTGTTTGTTCAAATTTGAAAAAAAAAGAAAAAAAGAAAGGGTTTTCAAATGGGTAAATTATTGCTAGATAATTGTTTTTGTTTGTTCTTATGTTTGAAATGGGGCAGTGATGATGAGAGCACTGGCAGCCATGGCCTGGGGAGAGGATGGTTGGAGACGAAAGGAATATGTGGGATGTTTGGATGCATGACTTACTTAAATAACGGGGTGTTTGGTTGCTAATTAAATAATGAAAAGTTAGACACGTGTTTTAATTTTATTGGGCCACATCATAGTTAGTAACAAGTGGATCCTCCTTAGTGAGGAGAAATTTTTTATTGTGACAAGAACAAGAGTGGTACACCACGTGTTTTTATGTAAATGGTGATAAATTTTATTTTTTAAGTTGTTAATTTTTTAACACATATATTTCATTATTTGTATAGTAACACGTGGTGTACCACTTCATATGCTGATCACATTGAAAAATTTCTCCTTAGTGAGGACCCAAGTGTTGTCTTTGGTCAAATTTATAATGTTAGAATACTATGATGTGACAGTTATATCAGTAGTCCAAGCCTTGCAAAATGTCGACCATGGCATGCTATGCCTCGCAAAATGTCCATCATGGCATGCCAATGCTATGCCAATGTCATGCCAAGCCTCGCAAAATGTCGACCATGACATGCCAATGAAATGTCAAGCCTGGCAAAATGTCGACATTAGCATGTCAAATATCGACCATGTCATGCCAATGACATGCCAACGACATGCCAAGCCTCTTAGTTAGATCCACCCAAGTGTTGTCTTTGGTCGAATTATTTCTTCACGGCCGAGTTTTTGCTACGCCCAAAACTCTATTTGGTCCTTTAAAATTCAAATTTCTCTATTTTACACCCGAAACTCCAATTTCAATTAATTATGCCATTTTCTGTCAAATTTGTCAATAAAAGACTAAAAATGGTATTATTCTGATGTGACATTCATATCAGTAGTTAGGTTGAATTTATAATGTTAGAATACTGTAAAGAAATAATTTGTTCGAAGCAAGCAAACAGTAATGAAAGACTTAGATTTAGTTAAGGCGATCTAAAAATAATTAAGATGGGTGGATAGACAATATGTATATTCTTTCTACACTCAAATTTAAATCTTTATCTCTGTAATTTAGATACAATATATTATATAGCTTGGATAAAAAAAATTTTGCCTTGAGAAAAACAAAATTTGATAAGCTTTGCTGCATGACTTTTTCAAAATCGAATGGAAAAAAATTAGGGTTTTGGTTTTGGGTGTGATAGCCAGCCCAATTTTCGAAGTAGTTCAAACACAAACGGGCCACAAAAGGATCCGTCGGGTGTTACCGCCACCCGCCCTCTTCCCGCGCCGTCTTCAAGATTCAATCATCCATCCATGCTCCGATTTCCACCCATAAACCAATAAACGCAGCGTTTCAGAATCCAAATGGAAAAGCTGTCACCTTCTTCTTCGTCTGTCGACCACAGAGCTTGGACAGAGTAAGCTGAAGAGCAGCAAAACTCATCAGTCATCACAAATTCTCCACATTTCTCAATTTTTGCATGCCAATTTTCTAACACAATTGAACATTTCAGGGCCCAAGATTTGCTGAAGCAAAAATTGATTGCAGAAGATGATTTCTCATGGAGATTAGATTCAAAGTCAAACTCAAGGTCAATGGAGAGAGAGGAGGAGAAAGAGGAGGAGAGAGAGGAGCTGTTGAAGTATGTGGGAGGGGTTGATATAAGCTATTCAAAAGAAAACCCATCAATGGCATGTGGAATTCTTGTGGTTTTGGAGCTCAAAACTCTCCAAGTTGTGTATCAAGACTTCTGTGTTGTCACTCCCAATGTGCCTTATGTTCCTGGCTTCCTTGCCTTCAGAGAGGTCCAATTTTCATGTTATAGGTTTTCTCGAGTTCGAATCCGCCTTCCCCTAGTTTAGAATATCGTCTTGTTAAAAAGGAAAAATGCATTACATTTTTTTCCATGTCATGAATTTTGCATCCCTATTGATTGATGTAAGCGTTTTGGTTGTTTGATGTATTTGATTGTTTGTATTGATTAGGCCCCAGTGTTGCTTGAGCTTATGGAGAAAATGAAAAACAACAATAGTCCTTTCTACCCACAGGTGACCGTTGCCCTTGCATTCTCTGGCTACACGAATTCGTTATAATGTTAGATATTTGAACTTGTTTAGAATTGCTTAGAGTTTATCAGTAAGGTTTAATATTTGATTCTGGTTTTTCATTTTTACATATCAATGTCTTTTAACTTTATGCCAAATCTGGCAAGTTGGTACCTTACAATTTGGGTAAATAACAATGTTTATCCTTAATGTTAACAGCTTCTAATGGTTGATGGAAACGGAATACTTCATCCTCGAGGCAAGTCCTTTGACAAAAATCCCCGTGGACTATATGCTTACCCTTTTCAAATGAAAGCTAAATCACCGCTTTTTCTTATTTATATACTTCTGCTTTCAAATGTGATTTGTGACCTATGGGGGGAATGATGGTCTGAAATTGCTGAAAATATGGTTTGGGCACACTTTTAGGCCTAGTGAATCTTTTGCTCACTTCATTTAGAACCTGTTAGTTCAATTTTTCGTAACTTAGACGATACAATCTGTTAGAGTTCTGTCTTTACCTTTGGTTGATTGAGAGCAGTTGGCCCCTCACTCAACTCGAGATTTTTTTAAAAAGGGTAGAATTTGTTTTGTAGGTTTTGGCTTGGCTTGTCATCTTGGCATTCTGGCAAATCTACCTACTATTGGGATCGGAAAAAATGTAATACTGATAGTAAAAATTATATTACATCCATACCTTTCATAATCTGGGCTTTCTCTGCATGTCTAACTTTGAGAAATTTCTCTTGATATAAATTGAATTCATGAGTTGTGACAAAGTACCGTATTTCAGCTTCATCATGTGGATGGTCTAACACTATCCGGAGTGAAGCAGCTTCTTGAAGCCCAAGAAGACAGTACTGAAGGTTTTATTACTTTGAAAGGATGTTCAGGCCGTACATGGGGAGCGGTAAGCATTATATAAGCTCTATTTCTCCTCTAATAACTGTTAAATTTTTTATTAAAATTTGATCTGCTATGGTATTTAAACTGTGATGGGAATCTTGAGCGGTTGGAGTGTAGTACAGGGAACTTGAAGATCCTTATCATTTTGGTTTTTGGTTTGTAACATTTTAGTTTATCTGAACAATCACAGACACTTTGATTAAAAAGTAGAGTGCCTTTGCTGGAACTATTTTCACACTTTGCCTTGTGTTCTCAGTTTCAATCGATTCAATAAAACTGAAACGGCATTCTCTTTCTGTTTTTCAGGCAGCAAGATCTACAGGTGGCTCATTGAAACCTATATTTATTTCAACTGGTCACCGTATATCACTTGATACTGCCACCAGAATTGTGAAAATGACTTGCAAATTTCGTGTCCCTGAGCCTATCCGGCAGGTGAAAACCGGAACTCTTGGAATGTTTTCAGTGTTTCCATATTCACTACTTCCTGTTTCTTACTAATATGCTGGACATAAAAAGCTGCTTGTAGAGCAGATTCTGTGGTGAGGACAACCTTATATTATGGTTACAACACCTAGAATAAGCTTATTTTTTTAAACAACAATATACATTTGTATGCAGATAATCTCTTCTAATTCCGCAATTGGTCCAGAAAATCTCAATGTGGCTTTCGTTATGTTGTGAGGTTGTTCATAATTTCTTTTTTCTTTCAGAAAGGTGATTGTTTTTGTCGGTAAATAGACCACTTAATTTACCACAAACTAATGACAAAGATGTGTTCTAGTTCGCTTGTTCGCTAAAAAGTTTTGTTCGTCATTTTTTAGAACCACCGAGTTCGATTGTATTATTTCATTAGTTCATGTTATGTTTGGGAAATTATATTCAAGCTTTAGCTGATCCTTCTGATGTTGATGCAGGCTGATATAAGATCTAGAGACTATCTTCGGAAGCATCAAACGAGAACATCCAAAGATTGAGTTTTGAAAATATGGTAAGTGCCCTGGTTACACCACCAGGCTTTCCAAGAGATCCACATCGCCATCTACACTTGAAGACAACGTTCTGAAGTCCATGACGTGCAATCAAGTATCCGAATTCGACGAAGTCCAATCAACGTTGGGACAAGGAGGGGTGACAGTTGAGAAGTTTTGTAGACAACTTGGACAGTACGGAGGTCCCGGACGGCACTGACGGCTTAACATACTTCAGCACCTCCTCTATCGTCCTTTCTGTGCTTGCGCTTTTGGCTGCAGCTATTCTCCAGACGACATCATCGTCAACATTTTCGTCATCTTGTATAACGCTAGTACAACGCTAAACTAGCTGTAAAAATTTGATTACTAGAGCTGAAATCTCTAAATAAGTGATTGACGAATAAGCTAAGAGCGAAAAAACCGAATACCCTACTATGATCGGTCGATATAAAAACACAAACACATGCGTACACATATGTATACACACAAAAATAGACATGATATGCATGCATTTTGTCACATCCCGGCCTGGGTTCTACCACATCCCGGGCCCGTTCTACCACCGTAGCACGATATTGTCCGCTTTGGGCTTACCATTCCCTTACGGTTTTGTTTTTGCTCAACTTCAGAGTTCCGATTGAACCCAAAGCAAGTGAGCTCTTAAAAGGTCTCGTGCTAGGTAGGGATGAGAATATACATTTAAGGATCACTCTCCTGGGCGATGTGGGATGTTACAATCCACCCCCCTTAGGGGCCCGACGTCATTGTCGGCACACTTCCGTCCAGGGATTGGCTCTGATACCATTTGTCACATCTCGACCCGGGGTCCACCACATCTCGGGCCCGTTCCACCACCATAGCACGATATTGTCCGCTTTGGGCTTACCATTCCCTCACGGTTTTGTTTTTGGGAACTCACGAGCAACTTCCCAGTGGGTCACCCATCCTGGCAGTGACCTCGTGCGTTACTCGCTTAACTTCGGAATTCCGATGGAACCCAAAGCAAGTGAGCTTCTAAAAAGCCTCGTGCTAGGTAGGGATGAGAATATACATTTAAGGATCACTCTCCTGGGCGATATGGGATGTTACACATTTAGTACTGGTTTAGTACTAAGGTGTTTTTATAAAAAGTGGTATAATAAAAAGCTGAGCTAAAATAGGAGTTTGATAAACACTTAAAAACAGTTTATTTTCACAGTTTTGGGTGCAAAAAAAAGCTGAAAACGTGAAGCAACAAAAATAAGCTTATTCTCATAGTCAATGTTCTAAAAAACGCTAGGCGCTAGTCGGGCGGTAGGCTGGGGCCTAGCGCCTAGGCGGTTAGGCAGAGCTTAGGTGGACTAGTGGATTTAAGTAAATCTATTATATTTCGTGTAAATAAGTGTCTGTTTACACTTTAAATATATATAATTTCCTCATATACTACAAAATTGAATGACATATATATTATGAAGTACTGGAACATAATAAAAACATGGGGAACAAAGATATAATGTGTGTTCATTTAAGTATGCAATAAGTCTCTTACAATTTATGAAAAAAATAAAATGTAAAATGAAATTTATCTATTTTTTGTCTAAGTGATTCATGACCTAGGCGGGTGCCTAGGAGGTCTAGGCGGACGCCTCAGTAGGTCTAGGTGCCATTTCTTAATTTTCAAACGCCTAGACATTAATCGGGACAGTGGTCAGCCGCCTAGTGCCTAGGCGGGGATTTTTAGAACAGTCCTCACAGCACAACAAAAAAAGTTTTTTCTTTCAAAGCACAACAATATCAAACCAGTGATAAAAAATATATAAACCCTAATCACACTTCTAAGAGCAAGCTCTAGTTGCTAAACAAAAAGCAGAAAATATGGAGAGAGAGAGAGAGTAACCTTTGGTGAATGAAAGAGGTGGCGGTCAGGGGTTATCTTTGGGTTTGGCTGAATTTATAATGGTAAATTTGAACGAAATGTTTAAAGGAAGCAAAAGGTAAAAAAACCAAAAGGGAAGTCTGTTTTTTGGCTGTATAGCTGCATGCCAGTCCATTAACATTAAACGACTACTCTGTGATCACTCACAACACCGAAGGCTACGAGTACTTGTTTAATGTTAATGGACTGGCAGCAACTACAGTAAAAAAAAGAAGACTTCTCTTTTGATTTTTTTAGCGTTCGCTTCCTTTAAACATTTAATTTGTTCAAATTTAGGGGTGTGTTATCCACACATCTCTTGATAATTTCTGTCTGTTGATCTTCTTCAATTCATTCGATCCGACGACCAAAAATTAAAAAAGTTTGTGAGAAGTAAAATGAGATGTGTGAATATCACACCCCCAAATTTATTGTAGTTGCATGTCAGATGGCCACACGGCCACACAAACAAAAACACCTCTACCCCACCACCACCCCCTGATTTTTCCACTCAAAACCTGACATTATTGTGTCTCACCCCTCTCACACAAAATGAAGAGGCCCACATCAACGATGACCACACTTAAGACCTTCTCCTTTTGGGAGTTGATTTGACCAAATGTTTTTTGATTGGAGATAGTCTAAGTGAAACGTATTTTGATTTTAAGCCATTACTTTACAATTTAGGATTATATACGAGAACTCAAATATACCAAACCCACCCCCTCCAAATCTCTGACCTTATGAAAGAGCAAATGGCACTTAAAACCCTAGGCTAGTTGGATGAAGAGTGACATGAGCTATGCTAACTAGCTAATTTGAAGATCTAAATACAAAGTACGTAGTGTAACGCATGACATTTTAGTTACTCTCTGTCACATTTCCAAATAAATTCGCCTATTTAAAAGGTAAAATGGTCAATTTAGATCCTTTCGACGAAAATTAAAGATCGAGTGTGATTTGTTCAGGGTTTAGGGTTGATGACAGAAAACGGAGACTTCAATTTGTTGTGTATATTGACTGATTAGTGCTACACAAATATGAGTTCATTCAGCCCCAACTGTGCTTGACAATCCTGAGTAGTGTATATATTATTTTACACCAATAATATACAAAAATCCCTCCCAAAAAAAAAAAAAAAAAATCACAGAACTGTATACAGGAACATAAACACAAACACCACCAATCCTAAATAACTAGGCTTTTCAAGGGAGCCAGCTCTGCCGTTCACACTAGACGAATAAGATGATCGGATCATGATACTAAATTTGCAGTTTCCAGTAGATGGATCACTCGTGGTGGTAGTCGAAAGGTTTGGAAACTTGCAGGCAGTATCCAGCTGATCATTCATTTGATAGTAACTGTTAAATGCGTATGAAATGTTGCCGCGAGCATCCAAATCTCCACATGAAGTTCCATATCCAAGACTGGTGCAATCAGCATTTGAACAAGCGTAGCTCACGCTTAGCGCCACTTCTGGATCATCAAGACTTGCCGAGGGCGACATGACACACCATTTCTTTTCCAGATATTGTACGCCGCTTGCTCCTATTAATCCATTCGAGCCCGTAGTTCCTAGACTGAGCTGATACTTGGGGGTTCCGTCATAGTAAAACAGCCCCCAATGGCGTTCAAAGTTACCCGGCTGAATGCTCTTGGCATCTTCATCGATGAGGCTAAATAAGTAGGCGTCCACAGGGCCGCTTCTCATTGGAGTCCCTGCATTGTTCTTGATATGGGACATAAACCCTTGGTTGAACCGCTGGGCATACTGTAAATTTGCATTGCGGTCCCCATCTGTAGGCCAACCGATCTCTCCAACAATTATGGACAAGTTTCCAAATCCGTTCTTCTGCAATGCCCATACAAGGGTGTCGTGGTTTGCATCAAATACATTGTTGTAGATTCTTCCATTGTCGTTAATGGGACTTGAGTATCCATTGAAAAAGGCGTAATCAGCAGGGAAACTGGGATCATTGTAGAGGCTTATGAAGGGATAGATATTGACGGTGAATGCAGCACCGTTGTCGCTCAAGAACTTGACAATTTCAACCACGAGATCCTTGGTGTCTGGTCGGAAGTCTCCATTAGAAGGTAGGTCTGAGCCACTGCTGTCATAAATGTCAGCGTTGAGGGGAATCGTGACCTTAACCTGATTGCTCACACCAGCTTTTATGAGAGCTGACTGAATATTCTGAAGGGCAGGAAATATTGTTGGAATATAGGTTCCATTGTATGTTGACAACAATGGTTCATTCCCCACTGCCGCATACCTTGCAGAGAATGTATGAAACAGGTAAGATCTCGAGAGATAAACTAGACGTAAAACATTTAGTTATAACCGGAAAGGCTGATATGATAAGAAAAAACAGTAACAACTAAAAACGGAAAAGGTTCGCATCCCCACCTTCTGGAACAGTTTTTCCTGATCATGAAATTTAGAGAATGTCTGCCACTATTATTCTTCAGTTCAATTTCAATATAGCTAATAGATTATGATTAGAATGCTATATAGCAGAATCTAAATTAATAGAAAGGGGTTCATATTTAAATTTGTACGAGACTATAACCGATCGGAAATGTTTCATGCTGTAGGCATTGCTATTCAAATTTCATGAACGTTATTTCCTGCGCTGCAGCATGATTGTACTTTGTTAGATGGATATGGCTTTCTCTTGACTATTTACAGTGAAGACTAATTCAAAACAGTTAAAAAAGGGCTTTATTTACAAAGCCATCTAATGATAAAATCGACTTTCAACTAAAAACCACCACCTGAAATGTACTTAAACAAGGCAGAAGGATGAAGCATCATCACCTGAGTACTGAAACATTCAATTGAAATAACCTTGGAATGACAGGGGTGGTATACCGCAATATGCAGTTTTGTAGAGAGATGCTCCAACTAGCTATTGCAAGGAGGTTCAAACCTTTAAAACTAAGGGGATCCCTGTGGAAAGTCAATGAGAAACTCCTAAATAGGTGAGTTTAACACTAGAGAGTGGTGGCTCAAGCGTTGCAAACCACTCTGCTACTAAACAGAAGTCCTACTTTTCTAATAATTGTTCATTTCACTGAAAAGCATCAGAGATGCAACTGAACCGAACCACATTGCTGGAAATACTAGTCAAAATAAATTCGAACTCTAAAACCAAAGGACAGGTCAGGCAAGGTTCTAGCGGGATGAGATGATGGCTGATAGCGTGAAAAAGGCTCTAGGCTTCTAGCTTCCCCATATCATCTTTCGATCACGAAGAATGAATTACATAGCAGCTCATCAAGAAGTTGATTTCCTAGAAGCAATAAGATCACACACACACCTCTCTAATGGATTCATTTGCATAGAGGCAAAAACCAAGGAAACTATCTTATAAGCATTCATAAACTAAGATTTGGGTACCGAAAAAGAATCTACGGGCCTTTTGATAACCACGTACTTTTCCTCTATTTAGCATAAAAATTGAAAACTAAAAACGAAATTATTATCAAACTGCGCTAATGTTCAGGCTTCTCACTATTCTATTAGATCAATTATATGCATAGCTGCACATTTCTATGTAACTCCAATTGAAGAAACCCAATTTAAATCACATGTTCTATTAGAGAGAGAATTTACCTAATATCCACACCATTGGAGACATGTGAGGAGACATTCTTGGAAACCCATTTCTCAGCTGCCTGCTTACTGTTAGCCAAAGAATACAGCATCTCATTTGGAATCCCAACCATCACCTGAATCCCAGACTTGCTCAAAGCATTCAGAATATCCGAATCGGCATCGAAAAGCTTGACCTTTTGGATCCCGTTGTCCTTCAACATCTTCACAATTGTTGCTGGTGGGAGAGGGTGTGTTAACTGTGTCCCCCAGTTCACCCCAATCCCAACTACTAATCCCACCCCAAGATTTAAGAACAAGAAGGCAATACTTAGGCCTCTAAAGCCCATACCTTTCAGCAACCCCATCAAAACCCTTTGGGAATTTGAGTTGAAAACTGGTTTTGGAAGTAAAGTGAGGGAGTTTAAGAGAAGGGTTTGAATCTTTAGAGCTAAAGTTTGCAACTTTCAGCTGCTGAAGCTTCAAAATTTTGAAAAACCCAGTTCTAAATTTGAAAGCAAATACTGCTCCTACTAGCCCAAGGAAAATTCAAAACATGGAAAATATTAATTGAAGTAAAAAGGCAAACTTCCTAATCGTGAACCAAAATTGAAGTGTGGCAACTACAAGAAAACAAGAAGAAGAAAGTAAAGCACAGAGGGTCAGCCCCAAAGAGGAAACTAATGCTAAAATGTAAAACTGAAGATTTTTGGGATATACAAATAGTTTTTTACACAGAGAAAAGAGTAATGATTGATTGGAAGAGGGTGATCAGGTTGGTTTGGCAAAAAGTGGCAAAGATTTGGTACTAAATGCTGAAAATTTAGATGATTTCAAGAGGAACAGGACAGGGTTTTTGGGATTTTGGAATTCTTGCAAAAAAAGGAAGAGGAAAAAAGAGAGTAATAGAAGAATGTTTTCCGTCTATTTGGGTGAGAGTTGAACTTGATCGATTGGAGGGTATAAAAATGGATTCTGAATTATATAATGGTAATGATATGAGAATAATTAAAGAAGAGTGTTGATTCTGTGTACTTTAAAAAGGAAGAATCTTGAAGCATTGGGAATATGGGGATAGTTTAGACTTTCTCTCTTCATTGCTGATAGTGTCCAAGTGCAGCCAAGAGTGTACAGGTGATGTGTGAAGTTCACTCAGTACAAATGGATGTCAGCAAATAGAGAATAACTCCTCCTAAGCGTTTGAGATCCACTGTGATTGGTATCTCGTACATTGTCATACATGAATAAATAATACCTCATGTATTTTGTTCTTTTTTGACCCCACCCTTGGTGTATCTAATTCAAAGAGAGGTTGTCCTATCGTACACGTGGTTATGAGCATTTCAAAAGAAGATATCAAATTTTAAAAAATAAAATTTAAATTTAAAAGATTATGTGACACTTTGGTCATTTTAAAAATTTTGTTATGCATTCGATATGTCAAATTTAAACTATTATTTATTTTTTTATAATTGTAATAAGTATTTTTTAGAATAAATAATAATAATAATAATAATAATAATAATAATAATGGTAAAAACAAATTATTAATCACTAAAAAGAGATTTGAAGTTGTTGTTAAATTTGACAGCAAACACCTTTGATGTCAATCCACGCCATGTAGGATTGACATTTTAGTTGAAAATACTGAAGCTATCTTGTTTTACTGTTATTGTTAATGGATACGTTTTTACTCTTCATTTGGAGATGATTTAAGATTCTAAATTCAATAAAATAGGAGATACAAACTAAGAGTCTCTATCGAGAAGAGGTTGAAAGTTTAACCAATGAATTATAACAACTCTTTCTCATTGTAGATATGGATTTTTCGAGCTGAAAATTTGTATATGATGACAAGTGGGAAGAGCTCTTTTCTCACTGAGGATTTTTACATAGGACATAACTTGTTCATCCTTTCATTTTGATATAAGTAATGCTACACTTGCTATATATTTGTACCATCTAAATAGAGGTAGTTTTTTACATAGGCCGTAACTTGTTCATCATTTTGCTTTAATATGAGTAATGCTATACTTACCGCATATTTGTACTATCTCTCTAATAATGGTAGGGTCCACCAACACATTTGGGTACAATCTCTCCATCAACACATGTGGGTACCCTCTCTATTAAAGGAATGATACAAATGATCGAAGTGCAAATAAGTGATAAGAGTAGACATTTTTGTAGTATTTTAGTTGTATCTTTTCATTACTATGCAATGAAATTCAGATGATTTCCAATAACATATTAACAAAAAAAAATTCTTTTAAAAAACAATATCATCTATAGGGGTGGGAGAGTGGGCTAAACCTCACAATGGATTAACAATAACGTAGTTCAAATTCGTTTTCGGCGAGATCGAACTTAAGACCTCTCACTTATAAATGAATAAAAATATCATTAGACCGTAGTACTAAGTGACTACAATTATTTGACCAAATACAAAAATACTCATAAAATTGCCTTAGAAATACAAATCCGCCAGCTGTCACATTTGCCCCTTTCTAAGTATGGCGAATAGCAACACGAGGAATTTTCTTGCATAAGATGAAAAGGAATAAGAGTAATTGACAAGCAAATACATACTTTTTTCCAAATTGATTATGGAGGCCGCTAGAATGCTTAACCTTTCTTTCAACTTTTTTCTGCTGGAGCCAATGTAAAAACAACATTCGCAATAGCTTATGAAGATTTGATTAACCAAAACCATGGGTTTTGTTCAAAAGTTTCACAAAACCATTGTTAAAACTTGATATAATAATAACCAACCAATGCAAGGCGCTTTCCTATATTGAACAACAATGTTGCATGATTTGTAAGTTGTAGCTGGATTGGAAGGTAATTGTAATTCAAGTGATTTCGAAAATTTATATATGCATCTGAAGTCTTAGTTAGAAGAACAATTTTATGACACGTTTTTATTTATTTATTTATATTTATATTTTTTATTTTTGAGAAAATTGTAGTAGTGGTCATTCAAATTTAATCCAATTGGAGCATTGGTCGCTGAACTAAAAATCAATGTCATTGGTCCCTTAACTCATCAAAATGTGCAGCTATGATTATTTTTGTCAACTTCGTCAGAATTCCATCAAAATGAGTCATGTTGGAAGGACCATTGCTATTGAGTTAAAGTTGAGGGACGATTGCTCCAATTGGGTTAAAGTTGTGAGACCATTTCTCCAGCTAGGTTAAAGTTGAGGGACCATTATTATAATTTTTCTGATTTGGTTTCCATATTTGTCCATTTGATTTAGCCTCACGTGCATGGCACCTGACTCATTTTGAGGGAAGTTCTATGGAGTTGACAAAAAAGATCATAATTGCACGTTTTGATAAGTTAAAAGAGACTAATGGTCACACATTTTTAGTTGAGAGATGATTACTCTAATTGAATTAAGTTGAGGGACCAAAGCTACAACTTCAGCTTGTTTTGTAGGTTATTACCTTTTAGGTTTTGTTTTAAAGAGTTTAGGTCCCATGTCTCCCATCTTTTTCTTGTATCGTTTTTGTTTTAGTTTTTAGAAGGGTAATGTTTGTCCCCCTTCTTTTTGTGTATGTTTTTTTTCTTGTTTTTGAGGGATAAGGTTTATGTCATCTCTAACTAGTTGTAATTTTAAAATATCAATAAAATTCTCTTGTACTGCTGAGGTTTCTTAAAAAATAAAAAACAGTAACAACACAACTTATATTTCACGAATACACCGTAACGTGACGTCTCATGCCAATGAAATAAGAATACTTGGATAGAAACTTACATATGTCATTGTTCAATTTGCACAAGACGTCAAATTTCCAATATACTCATGCAATGTAAGTTTCTCTCCTAGCTAGATTCAAATTTCCCTTCCTCCTGTATCACTTTCTTAAAATAAAGGTGTACATCATGCAAGTAAACCCAAAGCCAAGGGTTGCTATTATATATAATAGTGGGGAATACCATCAGCGGCCAGGCGTTTTGCCTTTTGAAAAAGTGAAGAGCTTTGGAGCTTGATTATGTTCATCATTTGTATTATCTTTACTAAAACATACGACAATGCGTTTTGAACTTTTGCCCAAAAAAGATGGATTCTGGTGTGCCAATTAAGGCGTGCTTTGCTTGTGCTATTCGTTTTTGGGGTGCATTTGTATTAGCATTTGCGGCATCCCACATTTGCACCTCGCACGTTTAGAGTGAGACCCATTTCCTTTACTTTTTATTGGTCGGTGGTGGTACACGTAACGGTCCCTTCCTTTTACTGAAAGAAAAAAAAAGAGGAAAATAGTACTAATCTTTATGTTTTTTATTTTGACTTTTTAGTTAAAATAGTTTCAAAAATTAACATAACTTAGCATTTTAATTCTTGAAATTAAAGCTTTAGGTAGGAAGTTATTGCAGGGCCAACACCGCCTTATAGTTCATTACCTCTCTAATAGGTCGTTCCCAATCCAATGTCCATGTAGAGTTATTTGAAAATCGATAGAAGTCTTTGAGTTTGTCTAGCGTCAAACATTTTAGTAATTCCATGAAAAATCTCCGTTAAATTGACGGTATTATTGTCCAATTAACTCTCTACTTGCCTTTTCTTTTAATGAAGATTTTTCACAGAAAGACCCCAAGATGATTAACAATGGACAAATTCAAGGACTACTTGTATCTATTTTCAATCTCAATAACCAAAATGAGGATTTGGTATAAGTCACAGAAGGAATTAACTATAATTGATAACGAATTCGCTATTTAAGTAAGTTGAACATAAAAAATTTCACTTACAAGTGAGTGAAATACTAATAAACTGTAGTGCTAGTGAGTAATGACAAAAAGAACACTAAAATACAAAAGAAATGAGATGATTATTGTGGTCATACCTGTATGGATCATCCTTTCTTCATGTGGTGCTGTGATCACACCTATATTAGAGTCGTGACTTATATATAGATACAATTGGAATGACTTGTGTGGATGAAAATTTCCGCCTTCTTCTTTTTGGACAAAATTGTACCTACAAAACAATTAACACCTTAAGTCAAGGCCAAGAGCCTCACGCGCTCACGATGAATGGGGGGGGGCATTGGCCGAAGAATCTCCAATGCCAAAGTTAGAATTTAGAGAGAAAAATGTTTGGAGAGTTTTTTGGAGTTTTGCAAAAGTGTGGAACTAACTTTTTAGAAGAAATAGGGTCCTATATATAGGGAATGAGGTGGCCGGCCCTTAGAGGATTTTGTGTGAAAATGGTGATTAATTTGGTGATTAATTTGATGATTAATGGATTAATTAGCCTAATTAATCTAATTTGTATGGAAGGTTTTGAAGGTTATGGAATGAGGATAGATGAGACAAATTTGAACTTGTTACCTATTTTGGGTACTCCTGATTTGGTTAATGGATGATTCTCCACTGCTCACGTGTAGGAGACTCAGTATGTCTCGAGAGTAAATTTGTCATCTTCACCCAAAAATCCAAGTGTCGCCTTGTGATTATTTTTGGCTCCATAAATGCCCCCACACTTGCTGGGCTGCTCGTAGGAAAGTGCAGTAGGTGTAGAGATCTTCTTGCTCTAGGAAACTTAGGACTGCTTCTTGTTTTGATGTAGATTCACTCTTCAATATGAAATTAAATCCTTCTAGGAAAGGGAAATAAATTTCTCTCAAAGCCTATTTAAGTCCACCTTAAGTGGGTTATTAAATCAACTTTGGAGAGTGATTTATTCTACCTTATAAGAGAGAGAGAGCTTAGAGGATATTTGTTCCCTCTCCTCTAGAAATCTTCTAAATCTTGCCAGTGCAAAGGATCGTCTTTCGTTGCTTTCTTCGTCTTTTCCGTGCCGCACCAATGTAATAAAAACTTAATTCTTCTTGTCTTCTTTTTGGGTGGTGTTGCCACGGGGCAGTTGTCGGGGTGGTGTGACACGTCAGCTGGCCGGGGCCAGGAGTCGGCTTGGCATGGGCCAAGGAGGTGATGTGGCAGGGGCCATTGCTTGAGCAGTTCGGCTTGATTGAAGCCAATGATTGATTTGGCATGGGCTGAGAAAGTAGCGTGGAATGGGCAATTGTTTGGGCTGCCTGTTGAAAATGAGGAAACTACTTGAGTTTGATTTTTCAACTGCCATATATAGAGCAGTCACGGATGAAGTTGTCAAGATTGGAGTTGCTGAAGATAAAGTATCGAATGAGCGAACTGCTAAGTGTAAAAGTGGATGCTGCCCCTTAACCATTTGTTGCTTAGTTGATCTTCAAGCATTCGATCTTTTGAACTATGTGGCATTCTTGCACTAGAGAGCAAACCCATATGGGTGTTGGGGAATTAGTACCCTTTCGCACTGGAGAGAAATTAGTTTACCCTCTCGCACTGGAGAGCAATTAGTTTACCCTCTCGCACTGGAGAGCAGACCCATACGGGTGTCGGAGAATTGGTTTACCTTTTCACACTGGAGAGTAATTAGTTTATCCTCTCGCACCGGAGAGCAGACCCAAAAAGGATTTTGAGCAGTTGCTGTGGACAGCAGTTGAGCCAGGCTTATGAGTAACTTCTTGAATCTTCATAGAGAATAAAGAAATAAATCAACAGTGCTGGAAGGTAGAAACTGCATAACATACTGGATAATCTTCGGCTTGTGAGGCCTTGTTCATCGAGTTGCTCAAGACTTCGAACTTATTTGGAAAAGAACCCAAACGAGGTTCAGGGGGTGATGGAGACTTCCCCTGCTTGTGTAGGCCATTTCGTTGACTTGTCAAGATACTTGTCGCATCGGCCCTCATTTGTCAACTTTTCAAGATACTGCTTCCACTTCAGGCAGCCGTTGGTAGTGTGGCATGATCCTTGATGGAATGTGCAATACTTTGTATGATCCAGCCTGGTAAGATCGCCTTTCATAGGTGGCGGCAGTTCGAACCAAGGTTCGTTCTTGAGCTTATGGAGAATTTGGCCGATTGGAACTGTGAATTTGGTGAATGTTTCAGGCGTTGAGTCTTCTCTGGTTGGGGAACGTTCCATGTGTTTATTTTTTGACTCATTTTTGTTAGACTACTTGGTTTCGTTCCACAGTGCATGCTTTTCTGCCAAAGCATATGAAGCTGCTAGGGTTAATTCTTCTCCCATGATCAGTTTTCCGAATAAAGGATATTCGGTGGGAAGTCCATTTATGAATGCTGCCGTTGCTATGTCTTCGTTGCAACCAACAATCTTGGCCTGCTCCGCTTTGAACCTCTTGACATAGTCGCGAATTGTCTCCCAAGGGTCTTGTATGATGCTAAAGAGATGGTCAGATGTCATTTTAATTGAGCGGTTAGACGAATACTCCTTAGTGAAAACAAAGGAAAGTTTGTTGAAACTCCAGATCGACTGTTGTGGCAGAGTGTGAAACTAGTCTTGCGCCTCGCCTTGTAGAGTTGTGGCAAAATTTTTGCACATAACCGCATCGTTGTTCCTGTAGAGGATCATGGTACTGCGGTAATGCTTGAGATGTCAATCTGGATCTTCGTCTCCCTTGTAAGGAATGAAGTGAGGCATAGTGAACCCGTGAGGTGGATCTGTCAGCTCGATCTCATTTGTGAATGGTGACATGCTTATGTTGGTCATGTCACGTCAAAGCGCATTGTAAGCAGCCTCGTTATGTTAGAAATTGTGCAATCGTTCGATTATGAGCCTCTCAACTTCTTCTTGAATTTGCCTTTGTTGCGACAGTGGAACTTTTGGCTGCCTTTAATAGTGACCTATGGGTCTAGGCCGCTATTCCTTATGCTCGACTCGTCTATGTTGCGGCTGCAGTGCATATGGCATGTACTTGGCAGGCGAACAGGTTATTCGCAGGCTGTCAGTTGAATTTAAGTCGGATTGAGTGACTGCTTCTCTCCGTTTGCTGTGCTACCTACTCCGATGTGAGGTGGATAATGCTCTTTGCGAGCTTAGTTGTGAATGAACATTTCGCCTGAAAGGTTGTCCATGTTGATAATCGAAGTGTGACCTCAACCGTGAACGTAAGCTCGTCCGTGGGCTTGATCGGGAATGCACGCTCCTCCGCGTGCTAAGACGAGAGTATACGCTATCCTAAGGACCTATGTGGGAGCGTAAACTGCCAAAACGTTCGGAACGTGGCTGGTTAAGGGGCTGTGATAGACGCATATTTATGCGACTTAGTTAACTAGTTTTCTTGCATTTACGTTATTAGTTCTTAGTTATTTTAGTACTTTAAGCCATTTTCGTGTGTTTGTAGGTCCAAAGGGCTAAGGTAGCAAGAAAGTGCATTTCTGTGCATTTTGGAGCAGTTTTGAGCTTGGAATGGATTACATATGATATGAGCAAGATGGATGGACGAATTTGAAGACAAAAGAGGCTAAGAACATGCTAAAAATCTGGTGAAACAAATACAAGTTGCAACAAGGGATAAATTTCTAAAAGGATTGGCCAAAACTTCACTCAAAACACATCAATGCCGTGACTTTTACTTCCACCTCCACCAGAAATTTGAGTAATGATGCAATGCTTAAATCACCATGACATGTGAGTGGATGATGCAATGCTTAGCTAACCATGACATGTGAGTGGATGACTCAAAACCTACCCCAACAACAATTCCCACTCTTGCCGTGACTTACCTACCCATTCCACCAGAAATTTGTGCTTAAACAAGTCCATCATCTCCCTATAAATACCATGCAGCAACCTCATTGAAATCATCCAGAAATTAACCATTCTCCAAGCCTTTCCTTGCCTCTCCTACATATCTAAACCCCTTCCCATCCATTCCTCCAAATAACCAACCCTTCAACATCATTCCAACCTTGTTGTGGCGGCAAGGAGAAGGAGAAAAGTCCTTGGACGCGCTTGCTATCCAACATGGATCGTTGGAACGTTTAGGTGCTTTCTTCCCTTTGTTTTTCAATGGTTAAATTTGTTTATCTTTGTTTTGTAATAATGAGGAACTAAACCCCCCTTGGCTAGGGGGGGATTCAAAACCATGTTTATGCTTGCTATATGATTTGATTACTTCCAATTGCGTTTCTTGAATTGTGAATTCAATTTACTTATCCGTTCGTATAAAAACTAATTTGTGTATGTTGGTTGAGAGTGCACGCTTAATTTTCATGCATGAATTTGACGCTAGAATATAAGGGAGTTTCACCTAATCGTTATGAACTTATATTCACAAGTAGTGAAGGTTGCTAGTCACAATCACGTTAAGTAAATTCTTGGCATAAGTTTCATGCAAATCATAGTAACGAGTGCCTCGTCAATGCTTATGTTTTTCATAGAACTTAATGATTCTTGCTTGTATCTCTATTATGCAATTCATGTAGGGAACTTGTAGGGAATGTTTTGGGTTGTCGTATGCAATCATCCAATCTAATAACTTGTTGAAAAACTGAGAGTTAATTAGTGCAATTCACGGTTAGTTTGGGGCGTTGAGTATTCATAACTTATCGAAGAGCAATTGGAAATCATTTTGTATGCAAGCAAGACATGTGTGGAGAAGAACCCCTTAGCTAGCCTTCCATTATCCATTCAACCCAAATTTGTTTAAAATCTATTTAAGTTTTTAGTTTATTCGTTTTTACTTTCAACTTCACCAAACTCAAATCCCCCTTTTACTTTCTTGTTTTAAAATCTTTTGTTTACATTTTTAACTTTGTTTCTTTTTGTTTTTGAGTCAGTTTAGAGGTTTTAGCAAGCCCTCCTAATCCCCGGTTTAGAACGATCCCTACTTACATACTTTGCTACAATTGTCAAAAAGAGGGTTTAATTTGTGTGTCAAGTAATTCTCGCATCAGGCTGTGTGCCCAGACACTGGTGGAGAGGTTCGTCTATCCTTGTCTTACTTCGGGACACCTCATTCGGGGCATGTTGGATCTCAGTGCGTTGCAAGAGTTGATTCACCAAGGTTGTCTATTGTGCAAGGGCGCTCGTCAACTCTATGACTTGTCGAGACAAGTGTTGTTTGCCATTTGGATTGGAAGAGCTTGGAAGGAATATGCCTCCTTGAGCAGTGGAGGTGTGGTAGACTCCGAGTGCAAGATTTGAATTGGGAAATGTCAAATCCGCGGAGAAATATGGTGAAAATGCCCCCGGCTCGATGGTTGCTCCGGATAGTTGAGATATTCTCGGGCCAACTTGAGCTGCTTGGGAAACCATGGGAAGCAGGGCTATAGGAGCAGGCTGCTTGGTGTGTAATTCACGAATGCAAGGCTTGAGCTCGGCTTGGCAACGCATAGGCCTCACGTTGGGCATGGAGTGACATGGCTCGGGCCGTGGTGGTAGAGTCATGGACCTCGCCGTGGGTGATTGCCATGGTGGCCACCGCGGTGGTTGCCATGGTGGAGCCATGTGGTGGTGGTGCCACTCCCCCTAAGATCACATTTAGTCTTGTGGATCGCCGCGGTCCCATTTCTTGAATATTGGAATTTTCACTTGTGGAATTTTCCAAATTTTTAGCCATTGTATTTCTCTTTCACGTTTTATCAAAGAATCTTTACAAATAAAAATTTCTAATAATAAAAACGTACGAAAAATACAAGTGCACTAGTAAATAGAGAAAATAGAGAAAAAACCTTTTTATGCGAGAGTCTTCTACGTGTGTGGGACTCAACTCTCAATGAAAGCACCAATTTGTGGATGCAAATTTCCGCATTCTTCTTCTTGGATAAAATTGCACCTACAAAACAATTAACACCTTAGGTCAAGGCCAAGAGCCTCATGCGCCCACGATGAATGGGGGGAGGCTTTGACTGAAGAACCTCCAATGCCAAAGTTAGAATTTAGAGAGAAAAGTGTTTGGAGAGTTTTTTGGACTTTTGCAAAAGTGTGGAACTAGTTTTTTAGAAGAAATAGGGTCCTATATATAGGGAATGAGGTGGCTGGCCCTTAGAGGATTTGTGTGAAAATGGTGATTAATTTGGTGATTAATGGATTAATTAGGAATTAATCCATTAATTAGCCTAATTAATCTAATTTGTATGGAAGGTTTTGAAATTTATGGAATGAGGATGGATGAGACAAATTTGAACTTGTTACCTATTTTGGGTACTCCTGATTTGGTTGATGGATGATTCTCCACTGCTCGCATGTAGGAGACCCGGTATGCCTCGAGGGTAAATTTGTCATCTTCACCCAAAAAATCCACGTGTCGCCTTGTGATTATTTTTGGCTCCCCAACTTGTAGCTATTAGCAAACATTTGAAACCAAAATAAGAGTAGAGTGTCTTCGACTATGATTGTTTTTATTGTTTACAATTAATATTGGTTGAGAAAATCGAATCTGTAACCTTGATTACAAGTATTTTAACAATATTGCAATTTTAAGGGTTGGGATATTGGAAGAAACTAATTTTGACCTATGACTGATTATTAGTATTGTTTAGGGTATGTGCAATATTGTAACTAGGAGTGGGCGACTACAAGCAGTGTTCTAAAAAGCGGTCTTGGCAGCGCTTAGCCGCTTGGCGTCGGAGCGTCACCACGACTAACCTAAAATCGTTTAGAAAATTGGCGAGGTTATTAGGCAGCCTATTAGAAGGGCTAGGCAGCAACTGTGTGGGCTAGGCGGGCTGTAACACCCCACCCCCATTTTAAAATGGTTTTTAATTCTTAATTGGTGTGCCCAAGGGGCCCACCTTCTGTTTTTGTGTCCCTCATTCCCATTACTCTTCCATCTCTCTCAGCCCTCTTCTTTTACTCACTCACCATCTCCCTTTCTCTCAACCTCACTCTTCCATCCTCATCGTCAAACCCACACACACACCCACCACCACAACCACCTAGCTACGACACCACTATCACCTCTGGAACTTTCTTCTCTGTCTCTCTCGTCTCGACGAAGCTCCGGGACACCCAGAGAACACCCAAGTCTCCCCTGACAACTCCGGTGACTTTCAAGCCAATTTTCGGCCAAACCACGGCGAGTTGGCCGGCGTGCAAGTTTCCGGCAAGTTCGACGGCTTTCGAGGCATTTTCTAGCCAAACCACGACGAGTTAAAGGTCATGCGAGGGGAAATTATAGTGGCGTTTCTGTCTTCGCTAGCTGCGTGACTTTTCGACGGTGAAGTACTATGAGTGGACCCCTTCTAAAATGCATGTTTTGAATATAGAAATGCATACATGAAAAGAATGATTTGATGATTACATTTTATAAAACGTTTTGTGATATAACATACTTACTGAGGCTATGTTGAATTATTACTATTTTTCCTATAACCCGTGTTCTTATAGAATATCTGATGGATGACGATATGATATTTAGAACATGTTTAGAACACCTCTTTATAGTATAGATGATGGATGACTTTATACTATGAAGTTACTTTTCAATATATACATATATGTTCAATGGTTTTGTACTTACTTAGTGGTCATTTCCGCTACGGGATGCAGGGATAGATTCTATTCCGTCCCGGGCGACGGTTTGGTGTTGGCATAGGGTCTGAAGTGTGTTTCCTCTGGCTATTTAGCACAAGGACGGGGAGCTGGTATGGGGCCTGAAGTGTATTTTCCTCTGATTGTCTGCTTAGAGACAGGGAGCCGGCACGGGGCCTGGGGGTTATCGAACAATTCACTAGTGATTATTATATATACAAGTTATGATTTGAGACATTGCACGACATGCTAGGTTTTGGAAAACCTATGTTTATCATAATATATGTGTTTTCATAAAACCTGGGGGTTAGTATGTTGATAACTGTTTTATTATATATATATATATAAATATATATATATATATCAACTTGGTCCACTCATGTTTGTTTTGCGCCCCCTTTAGGACTTAGAATCGAGGCATACAATCCCGGCATACAGGCACTTCCGCATCGGTATCTTCGAGTCCTTTAGGTGTAGGATCTATCCTTTGTTTCATTCAATTTTATATTAGTTCTTTCGGTGTTCTAGTTAGTTGTATGCTCTGAACACGTTACTTAAATGCATATTCTTTATTCTTTTATATTTCTAAGTCTTATCTATTCTTTATTCTCAGCATTTGCATTCAATAAACGGCTTTCGTCACCCTAGGGTGTCGACCAACACATGCTTATCCTGGTATTCGGGGAATATCGGGATTGGGGTGTGTCAGATGGTATCAGAGCATGGTTTATTTAGAGCATACTTAGGATCTTCTTTTATGGTAGTAGTGTGTCTGTCATGACATCATTTGGATGTCACGACGTCTGGATTTAATGCCATTCGGCTCTGTTGTGCGAACTTTTTTCTATTTGAATTGTCACATTCAGGTTGAAATACAAGAATTTGTGTCGGGATTATGCCTCATCGGTGACGTGTTTGATTTGTTGGATGACTTTCAACATAGGACGATACTCTGCGACGTACATTCCCTGGGAATGGCGAGCATAATTGGTGTTACTTGAAAGTAACGTGTTTTAGAAATCTCAGTTTGCAAAAGTTTGGTCAAGATTAGCTGTAGATCCATAATGGTGATGCCATTCTGCAACATGCGTTCCTAGGAATTTCGGGCGGAGTTGGTTTTACATCAAAATCTTGGGAAACGTAAAAATCTTGGCGGTACAAATTGGCTAAAACCAACTGGAGTTCTGAAACGATGATATCACTCAGCGACATGCGTTCCCTAGGAATGGCGGGCAGAGTTATATCTTTTGGAAATTGCTCAAAACATTCGAAGTGCGTGCTAAAAAAGCAAGTAAGTGCTAGTGGAGACGATGGTTAGTAAGTGGTAGTTGGTGGGAGCAAATCAATGTTCTCGGACTCGTTTCCATTGAGGAAATTTGTGTGAATCTATAAAATGAATCTTCGGGGATTGTTCTATCGATAACCTTCTTGTTTATTTAATGACGAAGTCAAGTTCACGAACCATTGATCGTCAGCTTCACATCAAATTCTTCGAGCGTTGACTTCGTTTAGTTTATATACTTTTCTTGGGAAACTCCTCGGTAGCAGACGATATTCTCATCAATTTTCCAAATGGAGTTGCGATTCTTGTTATTGTGGTAGTTGGACTTAGATGATGAAGATCCAGTCTTGTTTGGATAAACAAACTCCTTGAACTTCACCTGGGTTTGGTACTCGGTGGTAAACCTTAGCTTCTAGTTCTCGTACTTGTCGGTATAGGCGAACTTAGTCTCTTGCTCGTAGCCTAACTGACTAGTGCTCTTGTTCACTAACTGTTCAACCTTGTTATTTTCAGTGTAATGGCTTGAGACTCCACCATATTCATCATTGTACGAAGATCGAGCTTTACCCAAAACTTTTGTGGACTTATTGAGCATTGGTTTGCTCAAGAGCATCACTTTAAGGTAGCCAATCGTGTCACTACATGCATACGCAGGTTGCTTCGTATCTTTCTTCTTTGTCATTTTGTTGATTCAGAGGTTCCATGTTTAATTTTTGAACTTTGAAACAACTCTCAGAAAGTATTGTGAATCTCGAAATGTTTTTGGCCTTGTCAAATTTTATTATCAGTTCTTAACTATTCTTGAGCTTAGACCTATTTTCTTTTGGCTAAGAAACCAGTTAACCCTACGATGATGATTAACCAAATAATCATAGACAGTGACTCCTATTTCTACATCATCACTTTCCTTTACTTGTTTATTTCTCAATGCAAACTGGATCATACAGGAACAATACACCGAGGGTGAAAAAAAAACAAAAAACGTTTGTTTTCGGCATGGTTCCTGGTTCAAATCTCGATATCTTGTACTCTAGATTTTAATGGACTTATTTTAACCCTCAAATTCTTAAGTGTTCTTTCAGCCTTCTCAACATGGTTTCTCGCTCAATCAGTGAGGAATTCACGATCGATCGATTCGGTGGAAGTGTGCATCTAATTCTTATCGAGTTAGACAGGAATGTTAGAAGCATAATCTTTTCACAAACTTACCAGACTTACCAGAAAGAGTTCCACATGGGTGTGAAGTTTGAGCCGTCTTTTGGTGAGGGACTAGTGAAGATTGTAGTGTAGATGATCAGCATATTGCATCATTATCTTCACGCTGAATTGAATGGTCACCATTCATTATCCTGCTGCAATTTATCGCCATCATATCTTACTCTGGTAGACATTTTCGATGATGTGATGTGTTCGCCTCAACACAGCTTTCCACTACCTCTCACCAGGATCTTTCGGTTCGAGAGCACGTGGGCATGAGGTTTAAATGGTCTTTTAGTAAGAGTTGGTTGAAGGTTTTCGTACAGAAGGTCACCGGATTGTATCACCATCTTACTATAATTTATAGGCATCACATCGGTTCTTTTCCAACGTTATGTGTTCGTCTCAACGCACACTACTTCACTTCAAGACTCTTTTGTTATGAGTATGTGGATGTCGAAACGCTTCTAGCAGATCTGTTTGGTGCATTCTGAGATGACATTACAACATGGTCGAGGAGAGAATAGGATAATCCTTACACTTCTCTCGAAATGTGTGTGCTCTCTTTGGATTGTTAGGATGATCATTTGCGAGCCCTTCTTTCCACCAACTTTGGCCTTGTTTGACTAGAAATCTGCAACTAAGCAAAAATGGAGAGGTGGATTGAGCACTACAACAGTTCCCAAGAGATACTGCGTGTTGAGGAAGATGACTTCTCGTTTTTTGCTTGCTTGGTTCGAGCTTTTGGGTTTACTACTAACATGGTAGCCATTTCTCTTGAATCTCAAGGTACAGTTTTCAAATGGGTTCTTTACATGTGAAACTTTGGAGTAGTTTGTCACATTTGGAAGAACTGAGGAGGATATGATGCTTGGTGCTAGATAAAGTTTTATGACGATAATTTCTGTTTTGTTCGGTTTGAGTATGGCACTGTTGCGACATGATACGAGAGTTTCTGCAGGCAACTGGTTGGCAGAGGAGTATTATGAACTAGTATTTGGAGGATCAAATTTATGACATGTGAAATTGTGCACCCTCAGGAAATCACTATTTGCTTAACGAGACAACAAATGGGTGGTCGATATTGCGGGCGGCCGACTGTGATATCGATGGCTTATTGGGTTAGTCAAGCAAGTGGGTAAGAAGATCCGTCTACGGCAGTCGTCATGAAATTGTTATTCTTGGGACTCGACCTAAAGACATATCTGTTCTTAGAGTACGTGAGGTTACGGATTCTTGTCCGAGACCCACTCTCATATTTCAGTTTTGATTTTTAGTATAAGTATTTTAACTTCCTTTAATTTAGTTATTTGTTTTTTGTCGTTACAAATGTTTTGAGGAAAGTGTTTTCCGTTTTCAATTTTAAGTTCAGCATGAGTTTTCGACCTATATGTTAGTATATATGTCTTTTGACGTTATTGTATTTTAAGTACTTACTTTTGACCTTAAACTATTTTGTGTTTTTGACCTTATATCTTTATAAAGTATGTTTCTACTTTTACAATGATGGCGAAGAAAGTAAGAGCTTGGAGGCATGATAGAGGATTTTGCAACCCGTTTGCGACTGCGTGGCATATTCTCTTTGATGCACCCACTTTGACTAGATTTCTCTTTATACATATATTCTTCTCCCTATTTTTGAGTATTTCAGTTTAGTAAGTGATTTTAAATTTCGGGGACGAAATTCTTTTAAGGGGGTAGATTCTAACACCCCACCCCCATTTTATTTAAAAATGGTTTTTAATTCTTAATTGGTGTGCCCAAGGAGCCTAGCTTCTGTTTTTGTGTCCCCCATCCTCATCACTCTTCCATCTCTCTCAGCCCTCTTCTTTCTCTCACTCTCCATCTCCTTTTCTCTCGACCTCACTCTTCCATCCTCATCGTCAAACCCACACACACACCCACCACCACAACCACCTAGCTACGACACCACCATCACCTCTGGAACTTTCTTCTCACTTTTCCCGTCTCGGCGAAGCTCTGGGACACCCAGAGAACACCCAAGTTTCCCCCGACAACTTTGGCGACTTTTGTGCCAATTTTCAGCCAAACCATGGTGAGTTGGCCTACGTGCAAGTTTTCGGAAAGTCCGATGGCTTTCGAGGCGTTTTCCGGCCAAACCACGGTGAGTTAGACATCGTGCGAGGGGCAATTATAGTGGCATTTCTATCTTCTCTAGCTGCGTGACTTTTCGACGGCGAAGTACTGTGAGTTGACCCCTTCTAAAATGCATGTTTTGAATATAGAAATGCATACATGAAAAGCATGATTTGACGATTACATTTTATGAAACGTTTTGTGAGATAACATGCTTACTGAGGTTATGTTGAATTATTACTATTTTTCCTATAACCCGTGTTCTTATAGAATATATGATGGATGCCGATATGATATTTAGAACATGTTTAGAACACCTCTTTATAGTATAGATGATAGATGACTTTATACTATGAAGTTGCTTTTCAATATATATATATATATATATGTTCAATGATTTTGTACTTACCTAGTGGCCCTTTCCGCTACGGGATGTAGGCATAGATTCCGGTCCGTCCCGGACGACGGTTTGGTGTTGGCATAGGGCCTGGAGTGTGTTTCCTCTGGTTATTTAGCACAGGGACGGGGAGCCGGCATGGGGCCTGAAGTGTATTTTCCTTTGACTGTCTGCTCAAAGACCAGGAGCCGGCACAGGTCCTGGGGGTTATTGGACAATTCACTAGTGATTATTATATATACAAGTTATGATTTGAGAAATTGCACGGCATGCTAAGTTTCGGAAAACCTATGTTTATCATAATATATGTGTTTTCATAAAACCTGGGGGTTAGTATGTTGATAATTGTTTTATTATATATATATATATATATCAACTTGGTCCACTCATGTTTGTTTTGCGCCCCCTTCAGGACTTAGAATCGAGGCATACAATTTTATATTATTTCTTTCGGTGTTCTAGTTAGTCGTATGCTCTGAACACGTTCCTTAAATGCATATTCTTTATTCTTTTATATTTCTAAGTCTTATCTATTCCTTATTCTCAGCATTTGCATTTAATAAATGGCTTTCGTCACCCTCGGGTGTCGGTCAGCACGTGCTTATCCTGGTATTTGGGGAATATCGGGATTGGGGTGTGTCACGGGCGCTTGATGGGTTAATCGGCCGCTGGATGGCTCTGACAGTTCAGAAAAAAAAATGTCGCGAGGCTCGGGTGGAAGAGTGACTAGGTGGATGGGATGATTGGGGGCGAAGAAGTATGAAGACCTATGATTTGTAAAGTATATTTCTACTAAAATATATTTATGACTGTGTTAATGGGTTTCTTGTATATATGTATATGTATGTACCTATATATATAGGAATGTGGTCATATATATAGGAATGTGGTCACCACAGTTGTAGTTTGTAAGATATTAAGGGGTGATTCTGTGATGTCCTAACAACTTGGAGATGCACCTATCTCGCTAGAGGTGGCATAAAGACCAAAATAAATAGATAGTTTATTACAAATATCTTCGGTACTAAGACCATCTCCAACTGAAGGGTTCAGAGGGCCAGATGGTCGAAAATAGCCCGAAAACCGTCTCCAACCGAGGGCTAGACCAAAGAGCTGTGGAATCTGAGAGGGCCCCACAGAATCGGAAAGGGCTGGCCAGAAAAAATGAAAATCCTGTCGGTTATAACCGATAGGAATGCTTTGAATTTTTTTTTATTTTTTACAGCTTTATTATTATTTTTTATTTACATAACTTTTCCTATAACTTCTATTTTTTTATATTTTTTTTTCAATTCTATTTTTTCCTATAACTTTTATTTTACAAAATTTGTTTCATATATATTTTTTTTAAATTCCATTTTTTCCTATAACTTCTATTTCACAAAATTTGTTTCATTTTATTTTAAATTCTATTTTTTTTCCTATAACTTCTATTTTACAAAATTTGTTTCATATTTTTTTTAATTCTATTTTTTTCCTATAACTTCCTAAGCCATTATACAACATTAAATTAAATTAAGTAACGTGAAACAACATTAAACAATATGAAACAACATTAAATAACATTAACCAACATAAAAATTATACAACATAAAAAAAACATTTAACAATATGAAACTTAAACAACATTTAAGATGTTGTTTTTAAATAATAAATTATGTTTGGCCCTATGACCCTTTGGCCCTCGGTTGGAGACGGTTTTTTGTGACAAGGCTAAAATGAGTCATCTGGCCCTTTGGCCCGCAGTTGGAGACGGGGGTAAATATGGCCATGTACTGTTCATTAAAATATTAATATCTTGGAGGGCCAGAGGGCTAGCCAGCCCTCGGTTGGAGATAGCCTAACGACTCAAGTCCCATACGAGTGAAACATCTCTAGCTATATATATAGCTAGAGTTTGGATATATGTATGTGTATATATATGTAAATATGGAATTGTTATTGGCACTTCAAAAAACTCATTCTACACTCCTCACAAGTGTATTTTTCTTTCCAAATATATAAAGTTTGGAGTGTAGAATGAGATTTTTGGAGTGCCAATAACAATTCCATATATACATATATATACTCACACATACTCGTGCTTATTGTGTAATAGAAGAGGGACCAGGAGAAGTGAGGCACTATACCTGGCATTTGAGAGAGGCCGACGGGAGTAGTGTAGAAGATATGGAAAGAAAAGGAAAGGAAAAGAATCACCATACACAGAATTAGGGTTTCATTTTATCAAGGAGGAGGATAGAACATAAAAGGGATTTGGGGATATTTGCAGGAAGAAATTGTACTAGAAAGCAAGGATTCCAGTTTCTAATTATTCTTCCTATATAGCTATATATTGTTTTTACTATATTAAACAAAGGACCATGTTGTTATCGGATTATATATATTTAGAAGGACGTAAAACCGAAGCAGTTTCTTTTGAGGGAACCATATATTGTTTTATCAAGAACTGCGGGTTCAAGCTAGTCAGATTGATATCAAACTATATTTATTGTATGTTTTATATCGATGTACATACACATACATACCACAGGGCATACATGCTTTCATGCTTATTAGCAGAATAGATGGACTTATAATTTATTGATGTAGCTGAGTTAAAGGAATTAGAAAGAAAGAAAAGGATGTATTATTGTTTCAGATTGTCATTATTTCTAGTACATTCTGTCTAGTGGTTGTCTCGTCAAAACTTCTCGTTTTTTTCACGTGAGTGGTCATACACTTTAAGACAACCTACATAGATCATCTGACAATTTTTTTACGAAAATGGATTTTCAACCCTAAATCTTTTCAAATTGTTCTGAAACATCGAGTCCCTTAAAATACCAAATCTAGGGTTCTTTTGTTTTTGGCCCAATCACTTCGACCAGATTCTTCATAATATCGGCCTCACGGAATTGGATAGCCATACTCGGAACCCTAACATAAACTCTAATGGTGTGGATCCCATCTAGATCACAGAAATCTGGGGTCCATGTTTCAATATGAAAAATTTGCCCCATAACATACCATGGTTTTCCCTCCAAAACCACATCAACATCCTTTTCATTCATAAACTCAATCATGTACCAATTCCTTCCATAATGATCCAGAAATAAGTTACCCTAAATCAGACCCTTCCAACTTATAGCAAGCTTTCCTTTGATGAGTTTCGCATCTGCCACTTGCTCAAACATCTTCCTAAACAAAGTAGCGATGCTCCATATATTCAACATTTGTAGTAGAATACAAAGAAATGGACACTCTAGTAAACCTTTCTCAATGGTGACAACACTCATAGGTCTCTCAACAATAATAGGTTGCTGCCCAGGTTGAGATATGGGAAAATGATTAATCTAAGGGGCATCTCTAGGGTTAGAGGGGGTTCCTAGGGGACTTTGAAGATGAAGCGAGAAGTTGAGCCATGGGTATAAACAGTGAGTAAGCTAAGTAATAAGAGGCACAAACTGAAGTGAGGGGTTTATTGCAGTAGCAACCCTTTATAAACAGGTTCGGCACATAGGTAAAAGAGAAAGTAAGTCTACAAAAAAAGCCTAGAAACTAGAAGAAACACAAGGCGTGTAAACCAGTTAAGAAACCAAGATGCAAGCATGTAAGAAACAGGTGAGCAGAAGCGCCGATTGAGCTTCACCACATAACAAATAAAGCTTCCCTATAAACTTAAACGACGTAATCTAACAAGAAACACTAAATTAGTAGAAACAACACTTAGCCTATTAAAAATAAACATTTTCCATAAGCTAAAGGTTAGCCACTCATTATCCAAACACACTAACCAATCACATACATCGAAACGCTGACGGTTCAAAAAGGAATCATCATTAAGCTTAATCTAGTTATCTATTAACCAAATTTGCAAACAGTAATAATTACTCTCCTTTAGCATGGAGATTTGCTATAGCTGCATTCTTGCCTCGTGAATAACGCTTTCGCTGGCTCTCCAATTCACCAAATTTGTTGAATGAATGATGATCGTTTTCACACGGGACTCGAACCTTGGATTGCTTCGCTTTAACCATTTCCCCTTCCATAAATGCTCATATTTGCCTTGTTCAAATTCTCCGCTAAAACTTTCCCATAATTGTTTCCCATTTAAAACTAGGCTGATAATTACTCTACAAGATATAGAATTAGCAAGAAATTGGATTAATTCAGTGAACAGCAGGATAAGCCAAGGGAGCACAAACCCTAGGCCCCAAATCACCTTCCTCCACCCCCCCGGCACCCCCCCGGGCGACGGGAGGAGATAAGAGGAACATTTTTTTTCCGACTCTTTCATTCTTGTTCTTGGTTGGTCCGCCTAGGAATTGAGCTTTGGGTGGTATTTTGCAAGAAAATCTTGAGTAGATTGGACTCAGTGGAGAGTCCCTGGTTTTTTTAACCCAAACGAGGGTTTTTCCGACTAAACTTCTTACGTTCTGTGTCTCTTAAACTCGTCCACATATCTTATTTACTTGCGTATGTTTTATGCATCCTATGAATTGTTATTTGCTATGTGTTAGAGACTACGCCTACACTGCATATTATGAACAATGAACTGAATTGTTGCTGACTAGGATAACTTGTAGTCAACCAAGTTTGATTTGTATATTTGCGTTTGATCAACTGACGAATCTATACTTAGTTGACTGGTGAGCTTGACTACTAAATTCATCATACTTTAATCCATAATTGATTTTTCATTGTTGTTTGCATGATGGACTGATATGTAAACGTGTTCAAGTTTATGAATTATTGTTGTGAAACTAATATGGGTTGACTCTGATTAGTTGAACATATTAGTCATTTAGGATTTGTTCTTGCATCTGCACTTTATATCACTGTGTTGATGCACAAAACTGGAGGTCTTAGAACAACATAAATCCAACCGTGAATCTGCAAGAAAATAAATAACACAAGATGTATCGTGGTTCACCCCAATGTTTGGGCTACGTCCACACTGATATTGTATTTCTCTCTTTGTGAGAGGATTGTGAGGGTGAGAGCTTCCTAATTGTGAAGGTGAGGAGTCCCTTTTATAGAATAAGGGCTCCTCACTTATTACATATTTGCCCCTTCCTTTACTACATAATTACATTTGAGTCCCCAGAGTATTTATACGAGATCTAAATACGGAGACCCTAAGTATGGTACAAACAATAGTCCCCTAAGTCTTCAGTCAAGAGGGTCTTTTGGCTGGAGACTTAAAATTCAGTCCATGTGTGGGCCGAAGTAACTAGATGTCGTCTAGAACTGATACTCGATATGAGGCGGTGCTCAATGTGAAATGATGCTTAACTAGAAGTAGCACATGTTGCGAGGCTGCTCGGCTTGTGGCTTATATTTCCTTGGTTGGCTCGGTTTGTGCCGTTGAAGGTGAGGGAGTCCCTTTTATAAAATAAGGGTTCGCTCTTCAATACATGAATGATGGGTGGTCTTTAATGAAAGTGATGGAGTGATGCTCACGGCGAGGCGGTTGCTCAGCTGGCGGCGATGCTTTCTGATTGAGGTGAGGGAGTCCCTTTTATAGAATAAGGGTTCGCTCCTCAATACATAAGTGATGGGCTAAGAGTCTCTCTCTAATGAAGGTGAGGGAGTACCTTTTATAAAATAAGGGTTCGTTCCTCAATACATGAATAATGGGTGCTCTCTAATGAAAGTGAGGGAGTCCCTTTTATAAAATAAGGGTTCACTCCTTAGTACATAAATAATGGGCTAAGTCCCCCAAGTATTTTTCATGAGGCCCAGTTGTGGAAGCTCAATATATGGTACATAATGTAGTCCCCCAAGTCTTCAGTTAATAGAGGCTGTTGGCTGGAGACTTGAAATTCAATCCATGTATTGGCCGAAGTGGCGGTTGTTCGGAGGCGGTATTTGTATACCTTGCACTGAAGCTTTGTAGGTGAAGCTTTGAAAGTGAAGCTTTGAAGCTGGAGCTTTTGCAAATGAAGCTTTTGAAGCTGGAGCTTTGTAAATGAAGCTTTCGAAGCTGATTGACATGAGTGATGCTCATGAATGTTTATGTTTATTGACATAAGTGATGCTCATGGATGTTGACATGAGTGATGCTCATGAATGTTGACATGATTGATGCTCATGAATGTTGACATGAATGATGGTCATGAATGTTTATGTATGATTGACATAAGTGATGCTCATGTATAATTTTTGGAGTACTGGATGTACTTTTGATCACCTAGTTGGTGATAATAGCGGCATGGTGTTGAATAATTTTGGAGTACTTGATGTACTTGTGATCACCTGGTTGGTGATAATAGCGGCAGGGTGCTGAATAATTTTGGAGTACTGGGCGTACTTTTGATCACCTGGTTGGTGATAATAATGGCAGGCTGCCGAATAATTTTTTGTAGTACTGGACGTACTTTTGGTCACATGGTTGGTGATAATAGAGGGTCTGGCTCTTTTGGGCATATGGGCCCTTGTCCTCCACATAACAATCCAACCCATTATTTTGGGCTTGCCGTTTATTTTATTTTATTTTATTATTTTTTTTATAATTACCTTTTTATGGGGTTATACAGATGTTTCCGAAAGATGAGAAAAATAAATCACATCAGTCAAAAACAAGAAAAGTAAATCACATCATTCTGGTAGGGTGTTTATTCCTTGCTTTTGCAGTGTCCCCATGTGCTCTCGTAGAGGAAAGCCTCCCTTTTGCTTTCTGCTTTTTCTCAGTTTTTTCTGCTTTGCTTTTGCTTTTGTTTCCTGCTTTTCTTTATGCTTTTCTCCAGGCATCATTTTTCTTTTTCTTTTATGGAGTGGTTGAGCTGTCTGATGGTTTGCAATGATCTCTGAGACTGATCGACTAGTGGGTTGTATCATGAAAATTTCATCATTCTCTGGTAGCACGAATCAGTGCTGGCACTGCCTTGATTCGATTCCCAAAACCCATTGCTTCCACCATTTCCTTCGTCCGATCCACCATTTCATCCACCATTACAATCGCAGATCTCAGCGCATCCATCTGATCACCATACTCAAGAATTGCCCACGACAACACTGTGGCGGTATACGCCATTGGAAAACCAAACTTCATGTGATCCCCAACATCATACATTCCCTTGGACAAATCCAACTTCGCATTGCTTCCATTTTTCAGACCCGACTCCCCTCTCCACGATATCTTGTTATCGACCAAATGACCAGATTTCTGGACGTCGAAGAATTGGACGGCGAGTTTGAGAATGTCGAAGTATTTCTGGGTAATGGCGCTGGAAGGCTCGGGAACCGCACTGTCGTAGCCGCCAGAGTTTTTCTTTACTTTCTTGACGATGGCGAGAATGACGGCGTCGACGACAAGGCCGAGGATCGCGAGCACCAGCAGCCACGCCCACCAACCCTTGCACCTCGATTTAGCTCCTATTTTTTAGGACCAACCAAAACCACAAGAGGCAGGCAAAAAGTAGTCTATGTAGATATATGTCTTAGCACATCGTGACAAGACAAACAAACATTAATCGAGGTTTTGGAGAAGATTTAAGTGACGATTGGTGCTTCATCTCGGATCTAAACTCAGATGTTTCTTTTTTATGTTTGTCGTTGGACACGGTCTACTGCACCGACAACCGTGACGAGGTTGATTTGAGGCTTGGTTTCGAGATCCTGTGAGTCTAGGACTGAGACTTGGTTTTGAGGCGGTTGACGAGGATGTCGAGAACCCATTTGCGGGCGTTGCCGTAGGATTTGATGCCGAAAGGGTGGAGGATTTCGGAAGAGAGGTTGCGGCGGAGGAGGCGCCAAATGGGGATGTAGACGGTGGAGTTGATGTTGTGTTGGTTGCTGCTCATGTACTTGTTGGTGGCCAAGGTCAGTGGGCGGTCAGCGAACACGGCGCCGTTCTGGATAGGAGTCTGGTGGGCGAGAGAGTGGTCGGCGATGAAGACGATAGGTCCAGAGCCGATGTGGAGGGAGATGATGGGCCCGTATTAGACCTGGAGGTTCTGGATGCAGAGGGCTATGGGGACAAGGAACCAGGTTTCCATGGTGAAAAATGAGCAATCAGGCTAAGGGCAAATGCTTTTGCCTGCGTTTTGATGGTGGCGTTTCTTTCTTCTTGGGCTTTGTGGCCTCTGGTGTAAGAGGGAAAGAGAGCCATAGGAAAAAGTAGATAATTTTGGCTTCCTGGGTTTTTGCAGATTCGCGGTGGAGTGTGGTGAGGTCTCACGGTGGTGAGATAGAAAAAATGAAAGAGAACCGACATAACTTTTTGTGTCGATTCCCACAGAAGGCGCCAAATGTTGATGCACAAAACCGGAGGTCTTGGAACAACGTAAATCCGACCGTGAATCTGCAAGAAAGTAAATAACACAAGATGTATCGTGGTTCACCCCAATGTTTGGGCTACGTCCACACTGATATTGTATTTCTCTCTTTGTGAGAGGATTGTGAGGGTGAGAGCTTCCTAATTGTGAGGGTGAGGAGTCCCTTTTATAGAATAAGGGCTCCTCACTTATTACATATTTGCCCCTTCCTTTATTACATAATTACATTTGAGTCATCCGAGTATTTATACGAGATCTAAATACGGAGGCCCTAAGTATGGTACAAACACATTGAATAACTTGTAACCAATTGACTAGCTCATTTGACTAGTCTACTATGCAAAGTTAAATTTTTATTTGCAGGATATTTCGCCTAGTACCCAATTTCAAAGGTAATTTATGTTACATTTTTGTCCCTCTAAATATAAAGCTCCCTTTAAATATTAGCTCATCAATCAATATTAGCTAATATTCAAGCACATGACTCCAAATATATTCCCCAAATCACTTAGTACTACGGTCTAATGATATTCATATTCACTTGTAAGTGAGAGGTTTTAAGTTTGATTCTCGCAAATGACGAATTTGAACTACATTATTACTCATCCATTGTGAAGCTTAGCCCACCCTCATATCCTAGATAATATCGTTTGTTCAAAAAACTTAACTCCCCAAATCCTATCCTAGCTATATGTATTGGGTATAATAAGGGCTAAATGGTTTCTATGAACTCATTAAACTTGAATAAGCCCTAAATTGTCTAATTATATCTCATAATTAAGGTCTAACTGATTAGATTTAAGGCCTAATTGGATAAATGGTCCTTGTGGTGATATGGTACTCAGAGGATAGTCCATGTGGTAAAAAAATTCGGATTTAAGTCATTCTGGTGAAGTCCGTTAAGAATTAAGCCCAAAATCAAAATTTCCGTTAGTTCCTTCGTCAAGTTGTGTGTGTGTATGTTTTTTTTTTCATTTTTTTTATCAGAAAAGAAATATCTAGTTTCATAGATATGCAGCAAGCTCCTTTTGCCAATGGATCCGACTTTAGATCTTCTTTGCTTCATTGCTTTTACAAGCTTGATTTTTATCGTAATAAGCCTCATAGCCGAACAACTAGCACGCTTGCTTTCATTTAGTTTTGATATCAAATTATCATGAGTGAATATTCAGTTGCAACTAGAAGAAGCTTCGGCCATTAGGTACTTACTTTCATTGCTCTGCGCTCCTTCACAAAAGATTGTTGCACTTTATCCTTCAAATAGTCAATCTTTTGTGAGAAGTAAAACTCATGTGCACATGATTTAATCGAAAAATATTTCTTGCAGAATGGTACCCATTTTCTTGCAAATTCAGATGCCTCGGCAAGAGTTTCGAAGGTAAGCATGGCAACACCATCGTCAGATACATAGCAGAAAACTTAATCCACGGGGCAGTCTACAGCAAGGATGAAGCCAAGTATATTTTGAGCTGGATCCCTTGGCAAAGGAAGCTTGCTGCATATCTATGAAACTAGATATTTCTCTTGTGGGAAAAAAGAAGAAGAGCTTAACGGATAAACTAATTAACATAAATTTTGATTTGGGCTTAATTCCTAACGAACTTCACCACATGGGTTTAAATCCGAATTTTTTTTACCACAGGGACTATCTTCCAAGTATCATATCACCACGAGGACCATTAATTCAATTAGACCTAAATTTAATTCACATATTTAAACATTAAACCGTCCAAATTATCTATATGCGTTTGATCAACAAAATGATTTTAAAATTTGAACTTAAGTTCTCTTCCAATACAGTAGAGACTGCATGTAACTAAAATATTAAGACATAATTAAATTGATCATCTTTTTTTACCAAACGATATTATCTACACTAGGGGGTGAGAGAATGAACTAAACCTCACATCACCACAAGAACCATTTATCCAATTAGGCCTAAATTTAATTGACATATTTAAACATTAAACCGTCCTAATTATCTATATACGTTTGATCAACAAACTGATTTTGAAATTTGAATTAAGTTCTCTTCCAATACAGTAGAGACTACAAGTTACTAAAACATTAAGACATAATTAAATTGATCATATTTTTTTACCAAACGATATTATCTTCAATAAGAGGGTGGGCAAATGGACTAAGCCTCACAATGAGTTAGCAATAATGTTGTTCAAATTCACCTTTGGCGAAAATCGAACTTAAAACCTTTCACTTACAAGTGAAAATGAATACTACTAGACCATAGTACTGAGTGGCAATTAAATTGATCATTTTTGAAAACTCGTGTTGTCGATTCTAATTAAACACTAAAATTCATCTAACTTCACCCACTATTTATTTTTAAACTATAGTGCACATGCATGATTATTTTTCACCGCGGTGGGAAAACGTAATCTGCATTTAATTAAATTAATGGTTTTTATAAATAAAAAATACTAATTTTAAGCCTAATCTAAAATCTCAATCAGGAGAGAATTCTATTTAAAATCGAAGTGTTATAACATTCCTTTTAGAAAACTACTTCTTTGCTCTAATATAAAAGCTGCAAGAACCATAAATTACATAAAAACTCATTCAACTCTCAAATCACCGGCGTGAAAGATAGTAAGTGCTTTTGTTTATTTACGTATTGGAATTATTAGTCAGATCAAATGGCTTTTTATTCAGTTAGTCATATTAATTTGGTTAATGCAGGGATTAATTAACTCCATATACATATAGAGCTTGGCGATCAAGTTTAAAGCTTGGATCGATGGCAGTGACTATGATAAAGATGGGTTTGATTGTTGCGGTATTGGGTATAGTGTCGTTTGCATTCGGAATTGCTGCTGAAGTCCATAAGGTACCGCAATCTCATCATGTTTTTACTTTATTTAAAAAAAAAAGTTTTGCGATTTGTCCAATATTAAATAGAAATAAACTTATTTTCGTTTTATGAAATATTATTGATGCATATAAGTCACAAATAGTATAATTGAAAAAATAAAACCTAACATATAGTAGCAGTATGTGGTTAAATTAAAGGGGCTTTTAGATCTAGGTCAAAAAATATAGAGTATTTTTTGAAGTGAGTCTAATTATCTAATTATATGTTTTATTTCCTTTATACTCATTTTATATTTTCTAAAAATATTAAAAATCAATTAAAATCTTCAAATATTATGCATTTTTCATCTCCAAAAAATGGAGCAATGACTGCCTCCCTGAATATCTTATAATTATTCCTTTGAATAATTGTGCTTTTAAAACCCTAACTACATACGAAAAACTTTGGGGTATCACACCAAGTGACTCCATTTAATCACCAATAAACTTTTCGACAGAACCTAAAGTTAAACTACTGTAACTCTTTGACCATTTTAGGGACCAATTTCTTTTGTTTATGAATGTTAAACTTAAAGGTCCTCTGGTAACTATTTCATTTTAACAAACAATAAAACTTAAAAACCAAAAACTACCTCTTAACCTCAACGACATATTAAATACCTTTTTGGGGTTTTGTAGCCTGCAGCTGGTATCCCCATAATGAGCCGGAATGGCGTAGTGATGTGCAAGTACCCATCTGATCCAACGGTTGTATATGGGTATCTGTCCTTTGCATTTTTAGTGGCATCTTCTTTGACTGGATTCCTCTCTGTATTTTACCCATACAAGGGCAAATCAGTTCCATCCAGTGCTTTTCTCCAAAGCACTTTATTTGTTACTTTCTTCAACAGCACTCTGTAAGTCATTCACCACTCTCTTTATCTTTTACGTCACTAGTGAAACCTTGAAAGGGCCTTCAGGAAGGCCAAAGTATAATTCTAGTGCTTGTTGTAGATGTGGTGAAGTGTTACTTTAGTCCTTTTTTTCGACAATGCGAGAGTGATATATGTGAGGATAAACTCGGCTTTCTGGAGGAGTAAAAACATCTCGCATGCCTCTTGTGTTATTTTTGTCAAAAAGTGTTTAATTAATTGATTTTAAATTGTAACATTTAGTAAATTACATTGGATAAATTGCGGCGATTGAACTATTAGGACTCATAGCAAATTTTTTACAAGCTGCAAAATGAAAAATCATAATTTGAATTGTAAAAATACTAAAGAGTGCTTTCAAATAATCAAAGAGTGTAGCATTTGACGTAAACCCTAATAAAACGTGGTTTCTGAATAAATAAGTACTTTACGCGCTTTTAAATAAGCACATAATACATGCCTTTTATTTTCGTCGAATTTGAGCATGTGATCGTTATATCATATATGAACACAGGGGTGCAATCGGATTAGCAGCAGCATTATTGTTATGGCCAACGATTTCTGGGCAGCAGCACCACAACAACAACATGTATGAAAATCTCAGCAGCGCAAGTGGTTGCCCTACAGCCAAAACTGGTGTTCTTGGCGGAGGAGCTTTTTTATCTCTCAATTCGTCCCTACTGTGGTTGGTTTGCCTCATGCTGGCTAGCAATGCAAGATACGACTTTTTGGAAGATTTGAGCGGAGAATCTAAAGCTAAGGAAGCTACCACTTCTGGGTATAATGCAGTGCTTGAAACAGGACTGGATAACATTTTTGACGGCGTGGAGTAACATACATGTAGCGTACTTGCGTATATAGTACATACGTACCTTCGAGAGAGTGATTTCAAGAACTTTTCTGCATATTGAAAACGTTTCCAGACGGACCTTAAGTTAGGTTTAGGTTTTATGGTTGTTTTCTTTAGTAGTTAGTTTTTTTAATTTTTTCTCTAAGCTTTTTATATTTCAATATTTCTAGACTTCGTGGTTTATTCTTTATACTAAATATAGGGCAAGCTACTCCTTCTCCTTCGGTGCATGCATGAAACTCTATCACTGGAGATGATGGATATCCAAATCGGTAACAGCCAATTACAATACGTAATAAACATCTATTAGACATGTGATGAAATTTTTTAAAAAATGTGGTGAACATCTATTAGATAAGAGTCAACATGATCAAGGTTCTAAAAGACTTTAGGCGCTAGTCGGGCGGTATACTGGGAGTCTAGCGCCTAGGTGGTAGGCAGAGCCTAATACTGAGCGCCTAATACTAAGTCTACCTAGGTAGGAGGCAGAGCCTAAATTTATTATAATATCGTACAAAGAAGTAGCTGCTTATACTTAAAAAATACATAATTGCATTAGAATACATAATTTGCAAAATAGAATAACTTATAGATTATAAAGTATTAGAACAAGGTGAAAACATGGGAACAAAAATCCAATTTGTGTTAATCTAAGTAGTCAACAAGTCTCTTACAATTTATAGAAAAAATAAAATGCAAAATGAGAGTCACGATATAGGCAAGTCTGGGTTAGTAGGGGGCGTCTATACGGTCTAGGGGGCGCCTAAGCAGGCTTTCTTAATGTTCAAATGTCTGGAAGTAACCGGAGCAGTGCCCAGCCACCTAGTGCCTATGCAACGCTAGGCGGAGAGTTTTAGAATAGTGAATAGGACTATATCTTGGTAGTTGAACGTGTAGTTGTAGATTTGATCTTATTTTCTTCAGTAGCAAGTAACTGTCCATGTTGAACATGCAGTTCTCTCAAATTCAAAATGGTTAATATAAAATTCTTTTAGGAAATATAAATGGATAAATATAAACTTTCCTCTTTAATTAATTAATTAGCTTTATCAGCCTTTCTATATCTTCCTTGTTGCAGTCATATTTAGAATAGAAATGTGATTGTGTAAATCCTAGTGTATCTAGGGATATCTTGGAATATTCTCTTTAGTAGATATTATCCTATTAGAGTTGTGATCCTATTAGAGTGAGGATTTAACCTATCGTACTACTATAAATAAAGGCACAATGGGGTGAAATACAACACATCTCACAATTAAATCTCTCTCTTCTCTCTCTCTCTTGCTGTCGGCCTCCCCCTCTCTATTCCTTTAAAATAGTTTAGTCAATTAGGCTTACAACATATTATCAACACACTCTTGTCAAAAGCTAAGGAACTGAAGGATTGTAGGACGAGGTTTTCTTCTACAAAATGCAAAGGCTTTAATTTATTTTTTTTTGCCAATTAGGTACGCTTAAAATAAAGTAAGATATTTGAAACGTCCACGAAGCATGAAAACACTCCCCATGATGCATGAAGCCCTTATATTTATATTTTCCTTCCAATATACATATATATATATATTGTATATGATTCATATATTTGTCAATATATATATATATATATATATATATATATATATGTTTCATGCATTACGCAATTATTATTTTGCTATGTGGAATTTGTGAGTCAAAGCATATAAATAAATTAGAAGCAATTTAGGGTTTTTCAAGCCCTAGTGATGTCGAAAAAAAAAAGATCGGGAAATATGTGACATGGCTGCGGCTCACCGCCGTTGGCACCACCGCTAACCACTGTAGCTGGCCTGCAGCCCAGCCGTATAGAGCACGCTATTAGAACGACGTCGTTGTGACATCTGGACTATGGCAGCAGCCCTTTGGGCTTTGCTGCGCATACACAAACACCAGGCTTCGGCTTGATAAGGGTTGGTTACCATGGGCCTGCAGCCCCTCCAAGCCCAAAACAAACAACTTTTCAATTTTTGGGCTTTGTCCTAAGTCCTTGGCCCAAACCTGCAGCAAGCCTGTATCGCTTACTGGGTTTTGCCCAAGTCTAGGCCCACTTGCATGTAACTTATGCTACCAGGCTTGACTTGCCCCAACCCAAAAACCAAGGAGCCAGCCTCGGCTAAGCCTTCCCCGCACCAACTCGCAAGCCAGCTTTACCCCGTGCCTTGTTTTTTGCCTAAACCAACAGCTTTTGCTGTTGGGCTCACCTAGACCACACGGCCTAGAGGCATGTAGCCCTCCCACGGCCCAATGACTGCAGCAATGCTGCAGAGCCTATCCCCACATCGCAGCCAGCCCACTTTTGCCTGGGCCGCGTTATTTTTTTGACCCAATGCCAATTTTTGGCATCACTATAAATCATGCCCAAATATATTTTTTTTTGGTACTTTGGTTTACGCTAATTAATTCTAATTTAATTATCACTTGGTTTATCGCCAACCGAAGCTAATATGACATGTCTGTCATTATTTTACTTCCACAATTAACCATGTTTGGTTCTGATTTATTGAATTAATTAAAAGTGACTAGCAGTCCATTAATCTAATAATTAATCCAAAATTATTGACCTGATGATTACTTTTGGACATTAACAGTTCAATAATTTATTTTTATATTTTGAACCATTGACATCCTTTCCTTGTCCTGAAGCTCTCACACTTGAGTTCCCGAAACAACTCAAATCCACTACACTTCAATCAACAGATTGCATTCTGTGTTCTTGCAGGAACTTCTCATTTATGAACTAATCGTTCATAAAAGTAAATTGAACTTGTAGTTTCATATTTAATGCCTTTGAATCCTAAAGTTTTCATTCAAAACTTACCACATGAAACATGTAGCTTTTATGCTTAAATTAAACCAATACATGTCTATAGAACCCTAATGTTCTATGATGTATGTCTATGACTTTCCATATGACTAACCACATTTTTGTACCATTTGTTTTAGGGACATGTTAAACTTGAACAAGCTTGATTTCATCGCTCTGGAGGTATCTGGAAGAAACTACCTGAAGTGGGTTCAAGATGTGAAGCTCCATCTTACTGCAAAGGGTATTAAAGCCACCATTGAGGAACCTATCGACGATGAACCAGTCATTGAAGTTAAGAAAACTATTGCAATGATCTTCATTCGAAGACACATCCATGATGCACTGTAGATCGAGTACCTCACTGAGGAGGATCCACGCACCATCTGGCTTGCTATGGCCGATCGTTTCGATCACCAAAAAGACATTTACTTGCCTGAAGCAAGACACGACTGGCAGCATTTACGCTTCCAAGACTTTAAGTCCATGAATGAATACAACTATGAAGTTTGTAGAATCCGATCATTGCTTAAGTTCTGTAAAGTGGACTTAACAAATGAGGATTTCCTAGAGAATACCTATTCAACCTTCAATGCCATCAATATTGTCCTACAACAACAATATAGGGCACAAAAGTTCACCAAATTTTCGAATTTGATCTCTGTTTTACTTCTCGTTGAAAAGCAGAACCAGCTTTTGATGAAGAATCATTAAGCTCGACCTATTGGCTTGAACGCTTCGCCTGAAGCGCATGCGACTAATTATAGCAGCCACAAATAATGAAAAAATCGTCATGGCCGTGCTAATGGGCAGCAAGCCCACCCACGGGTCCAAGGTCTACCCAAGGGAGGAAATTTGACCCAGAAGTGCCAAACCCTTGCCCTGAAGGCCTCAAACTTCAAGAACAAGGGAAAAACTATCATTCAATTAGCTTCCACTAAACTAGACATGTGCTACCACTGTGGATTAAATGATCATTGATCACGCGTATGCCAAGCTACGCCCGAGGCCATTGCCAAGTATCATTCCCTTCGTGAGTCTAACTTTGCACATGTGGAACATCCCGAAGATGCTACTACATCCATAGAGCTGTTAGATTTTTAGTAGGCATCTGCTCCTATGGAAGAATAAAGTGTTATTTTTCTAGACATGTTTTAGGGTGTTTTTACCCCTAGTAGCCAAATCCACTAGGAGTGGCCGAACCCTTCCCTTCCCCCCTTTATTTTTTTAGGTTTATGGTTTAGTTTTTGGACAATTTTTCTAAGTCTTAAGAATAATTTGTTTAGTTTTTGGTTTGTTTTGAATTATGGATAATTATTTTATGGATATTATTTCTCGATTGATTAATTAAATGAATGAAATTATATTTATGCATGTGACCAATTTAATTAATTTATTCATATGTAAGCCTAGTGGGGAAGTTAGTTGTCTGGCTGATAGTGCTACCACATACACTATATTGCATGAAGGACACTATTTTACTAACTTCATACCTAAAAATGCACATCTGACAACCTTCTCATGCCCATCCAACCTGATAGAAGGCTATGGAAAGGCCTATATAATGTTGTCCAATGGTAGTGTTTTAACCATTAAGATGCCCTCTATTTTCCACGTTCCGGAAGAATGTTGCTGAGCTTTAAAGGTATTCGAGATAATCAATATCATGTTGAAACCACTGAAGATAATGGTTCTGAATTTCTTTATATCACTTCTTACAAGTATGGCCAGAAACATATTCACGAGAAGCTGGAACGTCTACCAATTGGGTTTTACATAACAACCATTCGTGGCAAAGAATCCCACCATATGGTCGGCCATGTGCCTGGGTTCCAGAACACTTTACTGCTTTGGCATAACCGTATGGGACATCCCGAATGTGACATGATGCACTGTATCCTCAAATCATCACATGGGCATCATTTACCTCCATACGTTGGATTCCCTCCTTGCAAAGCTTGTTCTTTGGGAAGTTGAATGCTTAACCCTCAATTACAAAAATTATTCACAGCCATCTTAAGTTTCTTTAGAGGATTCAAGGGGATATTTGTGGACCTATCCAACCAACATGCGGACCATTTAGACACTTTATGGTGTTGGTTGATGCATCGACACATTGGTCACATGTTTGTTTATTGTCTACATGCAACATTGCATTTGCGAAACTCCTAGCATAACTTATTAAGCTTAGGGCTCACCACCCAAATTATCCGATTAAGTCGATTCGATTGGATAATACTGGAGAGTTTACATCACAAACTTTTGACAATTATTGCATGTTTGTTGGGATTGATGTTGAACATCATGTACCCCATGTTCAAACCCAAAACGGCTTGACAGAAGCTTTCATAAAGCCCATTCAATTGATAACTCAGATTTTGGTTATTCAAACCAAATTGCCGGTATTTGCCTGGGGCTATGCAATAATGCACGCAGCCATGTTGGTTTGCCTGAGGCCCACCATTACCCAACCTCATTCACCATTACAATTGGTTACCGGAAACGAGCCAGACGTCTCGCATTTACGTGTGTTTGGGTACGCAGTTTATGTGCCAATAACACCGCCACTACCTACCAAAATGGGTCCTTAAAGAAGAATGGGAATCTATATCGGTTATCATTAGCCATCAATTATAGAACCCTTGACAGGAGATCTCTTTATTGCACGTTTTGCGGTTTGTCACTTCGATGAGATAGTCTTCTCGTCATTAGGGGGAGATAAGAACTTTAACGTTCCTGTAGAACGCTGCGAATTATCATGTTATACTCCTACTATGTCTTATTTAGATCCCTGCACTACTCAGTCTGAAACCGAAGTGTGTCGTATTCTAGATCTTCAGAGCATTGCTCAAAGCATGCCAAATGCTTTTACTAATTTAGCAAATGTGACAAGATCACATATACCAACTGCAAAAGCACCTACAAGGATCGATGTACCTAAAGTACGTCGTAACACCGCCTTAGAAGGCCGACACGTTTCCAAGGGTAGGGCAGCCGCACCTCCCACGTGGCATGGTTCATTGGCGGCTAGCCAATCATTTGCTCCTACCCTGAAGCGTGTCAGACCCCCTGGTTTAAAGGATTCGCAACCTTAGAAGAGGAAAACGGCACAAATTAGTGACCCTAATCTGAATCCGACCATTGCTTGCTCATATGTTCAAACGCATAAGGTTATTATAGATTAAGATGATGTCTTAGATGAATGAACCGACATCCTGATAATCGCGAGATTTTGGTTCGCCACGCAATATTAGATGAGGTTTGGAATCTTAATAAGATGATCGTCGACGATGAATTTACGTACACAGTAGCTACTGACATCATGCTTAGCGATGACATTGAACCACGTTCCTTTAATGAACATCGACGTAGAACAGATTGGTCAATTGGAAATAAGCAATCCAGGTGGAACTTGATTCGCTTACGAAACGTAAGGTGTTTGGGCTTATAGCTCCTACTCCATCACATATGAAGCCTGTGGGCTACAATTGGGTTTTCATGAGGAAGCGTAATGAGAAGAATGAAATAGTGCAATACAAAGCATGCCTTGTAGCCCAAGGTTTCTCTCAACGCCATACGATTGATTACGAGGAGACGTATTCCCCCGTAATGGAATGTTCCGCTACCTTATCAGTTTGGTAGTTTCTGAAAAACTGAATATGCAGCTTATGGACGTGGTAATTGCATCTCTCTATGGGGATCTAGATACGGAAATCTACATGAAAGTTCCAAAAGGACATCCATTGACTGGTTAAAATATTTCTAGACCACAGAACACTCTCTCGATTAGATTGAGGAGATCACTATACATATTGAAACAATCCAGGTGGATGTGGTATAACCGTCTGAGTGAATATTTGACAAGTTAGGGTTATGTGAACAATGAATTATGCTCATACGTGTTCATCAAGAAGTCACATTCCGGATTAGCGATCGTTGCAGTTTATATCGACGACATGAACCTCATCGGAACTCCCGCAGAGCTTGAGGAAATTGTTGTTCACTTGAAATCAAAATTTGAGATGACAGATCTTGGGAAAACTTGATATTGTCTCGGTCTGGAGATCCAGCACTGTTCGGATAAAATCCTAGTACATCAATCGAACTACAACCAAAAGGTGTTGCAACGTTTTAATAGGGATAAAGTGAAGCCTTCAATTACTTCTATAGTCATTCGGACTCTAGATGCTAAACGAGATCCCTTCTGTCCCAATAAGGATGAGGAAGAGATTTCAGAGCTTAAAGTTCCATAACTAAGTTCAATTGGTGCTTTATTGTACTTAGCTCAATGCATTAGACTCGACATCTCCTTCATTGTTAATCTTTTAGTTGGATATATCAATGCGCCTTCACGCAGACATTGAAATGGTGTTAAAGACATTTTTCGCTACCTCAAAGGTACGACGGATTTGGACTTGTTTTACACCCATGAATCCTCGAGATGAGCTATTGCCCCCCTCAGTCATCGGGTTGATTCCCGCCTTGTTGGTTACGCAGATGCTAGATATCTGTCTGACCCACATAAACACATTCTCAAATGGGCTATGTCTTTACCGTTGGAGACATCGCTATATCTTGAAGGTCTACCAAGCAAAGCTAGTTGCTACTTTTTCGAACCATGCTGAGATTCTCACCTTGCATGAAGCCTCGTGTGAGTGCTTTTGGTTGAGAGTAGTCATGGAACATATTCGAAGCACTAGTGGTCTTACTTCCATCGTTGACCTTCCTACGACTATCTTTGAAAATAATGCAGCATATATCGAGCAGTTAAATAATGGATACATCAAAGGAGACAACACAAAACACATAGCGTCAAAGTTCTTTTACTTTTACTAGCAACAACAGCATCAGAACATTGAAGTCAAGCAAATTCGTTCCTAGGACAACCTGGCCGATCTCTTCACCAAGTCATTGCCCCAGTCCACTTTTCAAAACCTCGTCTAAGGAATCGGTTGCGTAAATTATCTAAGTTAAATTGCTTATAGTTCTCTTATTTGGAAGTTATGTCTAGCTCAGGGGGGAGTAACCAGAAGCATACTCACTTGATCTTAATGTACTCTTTTCCCTACGATTAGGAGCATTTTTCCCACTGGGTTTTTGCTACCTAACAAGATTTTGATGAGGCACCCATTATGGGATGGTCATACTACGTTGAGTTCACTATTTTCATCTCGTATGATGTTTGTTTTAGTCTATGCATACTTCTCAGTTTTACCATAACAAGGTTTTGTGAGTTTTACTACCAATGCATACTTTCTTTAAATTTGAGACTCGCATTCGCCCGTTGTGCCGACGACTTCATCAACTGTTCTACCTCAATTGCTGAAGATCTGATGCGAAGTTTTATTTAAGTATTTACACACTCAAAGGGGAGTGTTACAGTCATATTTAGAATACAAATGTGGTTGTGTAAATCCTTGTGTATCTAAGGACATCTTGAAATATTTTCTTTAGTAGATATTGTCCTATTAGAGTTGTGATCCTATTAGGGTAAGGATTTAACCTATCATACTACTATAAATAAAGGCACAATGGGGTGAAATACAATACACCTCACAATGAAATCTTTCTCTTCTCTCTCTCTTGCCGCCAGCCTCCCCTTCTCTATTCCCTTAGAATAGTTGAATCAATTAGGCTTACAACATTCCTTTATTAGTTTATTTGTTATCATATAAAAATGGTGAAGCTTTCGATATCCCTATAATGTTCTCACTTCAATAGAGAAGAATAATGAACTATCGAGACAAAATAGTAAGGGTAAATTATATTTTACCCCCTCATGTTTGAGTGCAATTGTAATCTCATACAACATCTTTAAAACATTTTAGTCACATATATTGACTTATCATTTAATTACAATCTCATACATCCGTAGTCAAATTGTTAATTTGACCGTTAAGTGTTGACATGAAAAATATAAAATCCATATATTTTTATGACTTGGCAAATAAAAACAATTAAATATTACAAATCAATTAAAAAAAACTAAATTAAACAAAATAACCCCACTTATCTCTCTCACTCATTTCTCTCTCTAAAAATCTCCAACCCCAAACTCAGTGCCTACAATCACTTTTCATCTTGTTCTCCGACAACCCGACACACCCAGATGACTCAGACAGCGACTCCACTGCCGTTCCTCATCGATGTCAAACCACCAACCCAATGTTCCTTATGGAACAAAGCCTAAGTTTCTACGTGGTGATTTTCAAAACCCAAGCCCTCGAATTGAAGAGCCTTGTCTCAGACCCTACTTTCCACAGCAAAGTCGACAACATCCTCCTCCCCCTTCTCTCCCTAACCACTCTGACCAAAGCCCATTTATCTTCGCCGAAAACTGAAATCGCAGAGCTAACCGATTCAGAGACCTCAAATTCGACGCATCGTTGAGATCTAAGCCGTCGGGGAGAAAGAAATCTACGGCCATCCGCACCCGCTTCCCTCTTCGTTCGTCCCCCATCCCTTCCACCACCAGAATCATAACCTCTTTCATTTTTTCTGCAAAATCGCAACCCTAAACACTTTGCAGAGAATAAGACTATGCCTTTCTTTTGAATTATTGATTTTCTTCCTTTCTTGGCTCATGATTTCATGCTCTTGGACCCCTGGTCTTCTTTGAGCGTCTATGGCCATTTGATCGTTGGTAGTGGTGGTGAGCGGTGGTGCAGTGAGGTCGCCTGAGCAACTTCAGCAACGTAGGCAGATCAGCCACATCCCAAAAAATCCTAAAAGCCTGAAATCTGGAGGTAGCAGTGGGCGAAGCGGTGGTGTAGCGGTGTCATTCTGAAGGCATAATTGGGTGAGGTGGAGAGGAGAGTGAGTGGTGTGCGGAGACCAAGAGAAGAAGAGAAAGAGAGTAGGGAAATTATGGGTTGGGGAAGAAGGAGAGAGAGCCTTTCTATAATTAAAAATTATTTTATTAATTTTTAATCCACATGTCACATGTATATGGGGCCCATGAGATCCACATAAGTAGATAACTGAAAATCTAACAAAAATTGAGACGGTTGTACGAAATTGAAATGAAATAATAGTAAAGGTATGAAATTGAAATGTTTTAAAGATGTTGTAAGAAGTTGTAATTTCACCCAAACTTGAGGGTGCAAAATGTAATTTATCCAAATAGTAATTTTACATGTTTTAAATATTAATTAATCTTACATGTTTTAAATGTTAATTAATCTTCCTTTGTTTTTGAAGTTTTTATTAAAAAAAAATGTAATTAGATCTAAAACAGAAATAAAACTTAATTTTTAAATTACAGAAAAAAGACCAATTCTTACACGTGTACGTATGTATCAGAAGGCTAGTGGTACATAACAAAAAAGGGTCAAATGTGTGATGCTAAAAAGCAGGAGGAAGCAATGCAAAGTCTTAACTTCTCTTGGCCATTATTTGCTTTGATAATTGTGGTGAACTACCACTAAAGACTCAAGTCACTCAATTCTTGTGGACATCTAAATAATCCCAATTCTTGGGAAAATACGTTTATATATTGGAATTAAAAATTAATTAAGAAATGCAAAGTTTTATTGAAATGCAAAGTTTTAAAGAAATGCCGTTTTGCATGTGAGTGATTGATCGATGCATCTAGAGATATAGAAATATCCAATTCTTGGGAGATTCTACAACGTATGTATGTCAATCTTAACTCTTATTTGTTTTTTGCTTTGTTTTTTGGTTTTTTGTTTCCTGTTCAAAATGATTATTCCATAAAAAAAAAGTAACATCAATAGCATTTTTTTAAGTAAAGAGATTCGAGCATAAGAGAATTGCTGCATTTTTTTTTCATTTCAATTTTCTGTTTAAATGGTGGTGTTTTACTTTTCAATACAAAAAAAAAAACACCTTGTTGGACGGAAATTTTTTGTCGGGTCAAAGGTGGCTTCGTCGCTTAAAATTTTAGCCGACAGAAGTTTGTCGGGAAAAGTTGGTCATGCAAAACCCATTGCTCAAAGAGAGTTTCATCGCCTAAAAGTTTACCTGAAAGTTGGAATTTGAAAACATATTTGTAGGCATGTTTTTGGATATATCGGTTTAGGCTAAAAAAATGGAGATTTTCTAATTATATCTCTGCCGGCAGATTAGGGCTATTGCTTATTGATCAAGATGTTTTTGTTTAAGAAAATTACATTTTCTAGCCCATTGTTTATTTGAAACTTGGATGTAGTGTTAGATGTTGATTTCATTTTGTTGTTCCGTGTTGGTAGTTTACTGTTAAAGATTGCGATGATTCTTTATGTAGACAAGTTGTTCATCCTTTTGTGTTTGTTAATTGTTATTATTTTCTAAAGAAAGATCACCCCTAACGACAAACTTACACTACCATGATTGAGTAATAGACGCAGACATCGAGTTTATCATAAATATATATTTTACTCGCAATCATATAAATGAGTTGAACTATACTCACATTTGTGTATGTGAGTTGAAGATGAGTAGAGTGCTCTTACATGGTAAGATTGCACCGTGTCATTACGTGACAATGATATAACACTTTGTGGAGATAACTTTATTCATATTATTGTATTATTGGTACAATATGTAATGATATATCTAAGTTATTATATATATATATATAAGGCATGCTCTAATTAGGAGTGTGCATTTTAGTGGATCAACCGACCAATCCAACTAAAATAGATTGAGTTTGGTTAGGTTGAATATATTATAACCCGATTGAAATCGAGTCACCCACAATCAACACTTCTTAAACACACATGTATATTATATAGACATATATATAAAATTCAACAATTCTTAACGCATTTGTGTATTTATACCTGATTTGAATGGTGAAGATTTAATGTTAAGTAACATGTAGTGATTTACAACATTGAATTTACATGATTGAGCCTAATATAATATGAGTCTTCAATATTTTTCACTTATACTCACATTAAAAATAAGAAAACAACAATTAAGCCCAACAGGTGGAACACGGCAAAAAATAATTTGGTAAGTTGGTTGCCTATTTGTTTGAGTGATAATGTGTTTCAACAACGCCAACCCAACTCTATTAGATTTGGGAACAGATTGGAACCTAGCCCGAGCTAAACCACTAAATGCCCACCCTTTCTAAGACCATCTCCAAATCTGGGCTAAAAGTCAAATTACCCCCCCCAAACACTCTCCAACCCATGTTAAAATTTTAGGCTAAATGTCAAATGTTATTTCTGGGCCAAATACCCCTCAGCTTTCCCCCCGGGCTATTGCCAAATGTTTATCGGAATTTAAATTTTTTTAGATTAAAATGTTCATAAAATTAATTTACAATAATCTACATATTTATTTTTTTTTTAAAATTGATTTAAGAAAAAAATTAGCCTAAGTTCATTCTTTAATAATTTCGGGCTAAAATTTTAGGGCAGTATGGTTGGAGCAGAAAAGATGTTTCTAGGCTAAAAGCCAAATTTTTCGGGCTAAAAAATTTGGCTTTTAGCCCAAGGGTTGGAGATGGTCTAACTAAGTGAAAATAACTTATTTTAAATAATAATTAATCAGCTAACATTATTATTATTATTTTCAAAATAATAAGTAACAATAGCTTACCATGACAATTAATAAATTAATTATTACAGATGATTTCTTATCAAACAATATATGATATTAAACTGTTCATAACATCATTTTCATAACGTTGATTACAATGAATCTCCATCCATACATTTTTTAATTACGAATCTCGCCAAAATTCTCCATTCAACATCCAGTACGCAATCTAGAATTTTAGAATCCTAAAATAACAAACAATTCCAAAAATAACAGAAATAAAAAACTTCCCACAATTTTCACGACATTCCGACCGTCCGATCCTCATCAACATCTTCGATCACTATTTTCCAAAACTAACCATTCGGGTCCCACAGGAGACTAACCTTGGGCCGCATATACCGTCCAAACTCATACGGTGCCGTTCTGTACAGTGGGTACAGTTAGCAGCGAACGCGCCAAACGAGTAGTCTGAAAGGTGAACTCTCTTTCTCTACGTTGGTTTGATATTGCTATGCTTAAAAAGAAAATGTTTTTGTTATGTTGTAAGAATAAGTTTATTTTTGCTGCTTCACGTTTTCAGCTTTTTTTCATTCAAAATTGTGAAAATAAACTATTTTTAAATATTTATCAAACATCTTTTTAAACTCAATTTTTTTTTATATCTACTTTTTATAAAAACAACTGTACCAAACCAATGCACTGTCTCTCACGTACACAGCTCAGCTGACACCGGAGAGAAAGGAGGGATTCCAGGACCGCTTCGGTTGACTCCTTGTTTTTGGAATCTTCCGAATAAAGAGGTGAGAGACAATTAAAAATCCCCCATTCGGCGATTTCTCTGGATTCCGATTCCCTCAGACGGAGAATCCCAATCCCACCAAGCGGCCCTAGAGAGAGAAAGTTAGAGAGAGAAGGGGATAATTTCATTTCCCTCTGTAAAATTGGTTCGGAATTCGATTCAATTCCCCACCTCTTTTCTCTCAGGTTAATTAGGTTTTGGTTCAATTTTGATTTGGTCGAGTTTATGTTGATTTTGTTTTTTATTTTTTGAATTTTGGTTTCAAATCAGTAAAATTTGAAATATTTTATACTAATTTGAATATTTTCTGTTTTGATTTCAGGGTGCTGGTGATTTTGCGACTATGGGTGTGACCGTGAAGCAGATGTCTCTGACAGTGGCACTTTTCGGTGTTCTCTCGTTCATATTCGGAGTTATTGCTGAAAACAAGAAGGTAATCCGCATTCCTAACATGTTCATGTGAGGATAAGATTGTAAAGTTATGGCCTGATGAATGCTTTGTTGTGTAAAATTGGTGATTTTGTGTTAGGGACTGAGTAGTTCGAATCCCGCTCCCGCTGTTTAGTTTCGATTAAATTAGAATATCTTCCCGAATAAAGGGAAGAATCATCGTTTTTGAGGGGGTCTTTTTCTGTAAATTTTACTCAACTTGCAATTTGGGAACCATATTCTTAAGTGAATGTGATGTGTCAAGAGTTTAGCCATGATATTCTACATAAGTCATCTTCAATGTTCCCTTTCGATGTGTCTTCTCGAAGTGTTAATAAAAAATGCAGGTGGTGCTTTATCGTAGTGGCAGAAAGCAATCATGCCTATGCACCTGGTTCGGGTTTGATGCCAACCAATCCTCATCCCCCTAACGACTAACATCGTTTTGTTGTGAACTGAAAATACCCTTGATTCAAAATGGAGGATTAAATGTTGTTGTACTTTGGAGGAATTGGTTGTGTCTCTATGGTATTCGAAGTGCAACGAGTAGTTGTTTCAACTTATTGGTGTCCAGACAAATTACGATTAGCAGTCATTGCTTAAGTAATTGTGGTTAAGCCAAAAAAAAAAAGGAACAGAAAAGGAAATCGTTCCTTAGAAACTTTATCGAGTCATATTTGTATATTTCCTGTTTTTAACTGGATACTTTGTTTTTGACCTCTTGACAGCCAGCAGCTGGAACTCCTATGGTTGGGAAAGATGTTGTGATCTGCAAGTATCCTTCAGATCCATCAGTTGTCCTTGGGTATCTGTCTTTTGCTTTCCTCCTGGTATCTACAGTTGCTGGGTTCTTGTCATTGTTTTACCCATACAAAGGGAAGTCCCTTCCACAAGCTGCTTTGTTCCGAAGCACTAGTTTCGTCATATTCTTCAACATTTCTCTGTGAGTGTTCTTTCTGTACGTCGCATTTGTGCATATATCTATATTAGATTTTGAACTCTGACCAGTTCTAGCGTTATGATGCTGATGAGTCATCATGCTTTTCGTTGCCTATATGAAATTATTGTTCATCTAGAATTTCTGGATCTGTTAGCTTTATGTGACGTAGAATGCATCTTATGCTTTAGAGTAGCTATCCAATTTAAATATCGTTAATGCCACCAAACTGTTGTCATAAAAGGCTGCTCTACCCTCTTGTCTAATTGTGTTGCGTTGGCGGTGGTGCGATTACACAGGCTTACAGCAGGACTAGCTGCTGCTCTGTTGCTATGGCCTACAGTAACCGAGCAACTTCATCGCTCAAGAAAGGTTCATCGCAATCTCCAAACAAAATGCCCAACTGCTAAGACCGGTCTTCTTGGTGGTGGTGCTTTTGTGTCCCTTGACGCATCGCTCTTTTGGTTGGTTGCCCTGATGTTAGCTGACAATGCCCGAGAGGACTATTTTGAGGAGACTGAAAAGGATGTTAAGGGTGAATATGGACAGGTTTCTGCAATCGATTTCGATGGACATGCCAATATTAAAGGAAGTGCTTGAAGTATACTAGCGTCGAAAGGAGCCGCTGGGATATCTGTTGCATACGTACTCTTCCGTTCATATCTATATTCATAAGCTCGCTTGTCGAGCAACTTTATGGAAGTGAAAATGCATTTAGATACGATTCGAGATTGTTCGGTACATTCTCTTTGTGGTTGTGGATTTGGTAAAATGAAGCATGATGAACTTTTTAATTCGTCGTCTTTAAAATTTTCCTCCAATTTTCTTTCCACCAGTTAGTAGTTTCTTTTTGGTGAATGAATTTTTTATGGCTGGATACTTTATTGATATAGGGCTTGTTTGTAATTGCTTTTAAAATGTTCGCAAGCAATTTTGGTGAAAATAGTTTTGAAACCAAAGAGTTTTTTGCAACAAGTATATATCTGGTGTTTTTTCAAAATAGATACTTTGGATGTGGTCCATAGTTCCTAAAACTTTTTGATTAAAACCTTAATAGTATTCAAAGTTTGATTAAAGTCCCTTGACTTTGTACACCTCATCATATTACTATTAATATTTATATTTTTATAGTTTTGACATTAATTGTTCGATATTTTATGAGATTTATAATCTTATAATTTAAAATCCCTCATTATAATACTATTAGAAACGGCTACAATAAAAAAATTCAAACATTTCGATTGAATAAATGGATAAAAACTATGTAACAATAAGAAATAATAAATGGCAAAAGAATGTATCCAAAGTGTTAAAAAAATTGGTGCATTTTACAAAAAATAAAAATAAATAAATGGTACATTTCACATATAACAAAGTGGTACATTAATAAAGAAGAATGGGTACATTATAAATAAATTAGGGCAAAAATAATAGATTAAAAAATTATGAGTACAAATGAAATTTTTAAAAATATAGGCGCAAAAAGAAATTAATACATGGGTACAAATTAAAACTAAAAAGAAAATACTACAAATTAAAAAAAAAAGGTTGCAAATTAAAAGTGGGTACAAACTAAAAATATAAATATATGATACGAAGTTTAGCCATAAAACATAAATATACCATATGTAATATTTCTATCATTGATTAATTATACAATGTCATGTGATGGTAAACACATGAGCACAAATACAAATAAAACTTTAAAAAATATGGGCACAAAAAGAAATTAATATATAGGTACAAATTAAAACTGAAAAGAAAATTGATACAAATTAAAAAAGGTTTGCAAATTAAAAATGGGTACAAACTAAAAATAAAAATATATGATAACAAAAATGTAGCCATAAATATAAATATACTAATTGTAACATTTTTAACACTAAAGGAATATATTTAAAAATAAAAATATTTTATCATTGAAATAATTAATGATGTTATTAATACCCAATGACCTTGATAAAAATTTAAAAATGAACAAGATTTAAATCAATGGAGTAGCAAAATGAGGGATGAGAACCTAATTTCTCATTTTCAAAAAGAATTTAATTGCTTTTTGAATAAAAAATTAATTTCATCAAAAGCGTTTTCAGTAATTTTAAAAGTATTTCAAACAAGCTAATAATTTGATAATTAAGAAAACAAGCATAACAATTTGCATCTTCAGTTTAATGGACTAGTTCACAACTTGGCTTACGACCAAATTTCGTTGACAGAGTTTAGGTTTTTCAAGATGCAACATATTTCCTAGTTTTGAGGTAATTGGAATCATTTATTTCTAATATCACATCTTAAAGATTATTCATGCAAAAAAATCAATCAAATTAGTTATTGGTATTCATTTGTATCGAACAAATTGACAATTTTGGTAGCTATTAGGATTTTCAAGATGAATCGCTCAGTTGTTTGATAAATATGGATAACCAAACAATTTTCAATTAGATTAAGGGGGGTGTATTCAATTGAGATTTTGAAAGATTTTAATGGATTTATAAATCCATGGATTTTTATGGAGTTCAATTGATTTGTAGAGATTCCATATAAAATTTTGATTCAATTCCCTCGAAATCTCATGCGGAGAGGTGATATTTGTGAATGCTTAAAATACACTATGAAATCTCTTAAATTCTCTCTAATTCCTCAACTTTTTCAAATTCTTTAAAATCAATTTCTAATTGAATACACTTATAATGTTATAAACTTATTTAAAATCTTAATTGAATACACCCAGATTTCTAAAGATTTTAATAAACTATCTTAAAATTCTAATTGAATACATCTTGAATTTCAGAGAATCACTTAAAATCCTAATTGAATACCCCTAGATTCATTAAAAGAATTAAAATCCCTCAAAATCCTAATTGAATACACCCCCCCTAAATTTTGATCGTTTAGTAATCATATCAACGGTTCTGATTATGACATGCGTGCAATAAGAAATCGAACACAGAATTGGGCTTTTGTTCAGTAGGGCTGGGCCACAACAAAAGCCCAACGATCACTGGGCTTTTCATGCCACAAATCCGAATTCAATTTAACCCGTTACGGGTATGAAGTTAGACCCGGTACCCAAAAACCCTAGTCCTAAAGTTCCGCAAACCCTATTTAGACGCAGCTCCATTTCCGTTGACATCAAATCAAATCAAAAACCCCACCAAAACCCTACACTCCTCCTTCTCACTCTCCTCCTCTTCCTCATCCTCCTCCTCCTCCTCCTCTGTCGGTGGAGCAAAATGCCGCTCGGCGAAAGGGCCGGAGACAAGAGCGAGTCTCGGTACTGCGGCGTGGAGACGGAGTTCAACGATGACATGCCCCACGTCCTCGCTTTCAATCTCTCGCATGGATCCTTCGATTTCGTCATTGCTCCTCTGGTCCGTACACTTCTCTTTATATTTTTTTCCACCCAATTATTTTTCAAATTTCGTACTTCAATTGATTCTTCTGTTTATGTTGAGGAATGATTGGAAAAGTTGATTGGAATTTGTGTTTTGTAATGCTCGTATGGTAAATGGTGGCCAATTAGCCAGTCACGTAATCGGCTTTTCAGCTGCTCTTTTGATGTGAATGGTCAGTAAGCTCACCGATAGCAATGCCGGGTTGGTGGCTGTTGCTCGTGTGTCTGCTCGACTATGCAGCTTCACTCTACGGCCACTAACTACACTAGTGTCAAATTAGACTTAAAATTATTGGAAATGTCGATAATTCACTTGTCAATTGTTTGCTGGTATGACTTGCATAGTTGTTTATATTGAGGAATGATCGAAATAGTCAATTGAAGCCTTTTTTTTTTTGGTAATTCTTGTATGGTGGTTAATTAGCCAGTCACATAATCGGCTTTCAGCTGCTTTTTTGGTGTGAATGGTCAGTAAGCTCACCCATAGCAATTCCACGTTGGTGACTGCTGTTTGTGCAGCTTCTTGACATTAGAGCTTCAGTCTACAGCCACTAACTACATTAGTATCAATTTCCCAATTAAAATGATTGGAAATATTGATTATTTGCTTGTCAATTATTTGTGGGTATGAATTTCTTAGTTAATGTTTCTGTGTTGTCTGACCGACTTGTTTTATTGGCGTTTGGGCAATTTCTTTGGAAATGGTGGCTAATTAGCCAGTCACATATAGCCAGAGATGGCTTCTGTTTTGTGTGAATGGTCAGTAAGCTTACCGAAAGTAAGGCTCTGTTGGTGGCCTTTAATGATGAACTGTACCTCTGGTTTCATCTTTAGGCTATTAACTACATTGTTAAATTTGTGACACCTTCATATTTCTTAACTTTGGTGGCTATAAGGACTTTCCTTTGAGCTACAAAGGTCTTTATCTTATTGCTTGTTTGGTATTGAGTGTGATGTCAAATGCATTACATATTCATGTTGTGTTAATTTTCTGACTTCTGCTCAGCAAATTGTTTGTGCTGCTAAGTGTTTTGTATGTGCATGATCATTCTTTTCCCCTTTCGCTTTCTTTGATCCACAACTTGGACAAGGGGTAGTGATTCTTTTTCAACTTTGTGATGTAGATGGATCCTGCTTATCGACCCAGTTTAATGCAAAAAGACAGTGGTGTATCTGGTGTTCCTCCATTTGCTGGCTCAGACTTGGTTTTGAGTCCTTCCCAATGGAGCAGTCATGTCGTGGGTATGTACTTCTCTAGACTTTTCTTGTGTTACATCGTCTTCTCTTGGTAATTTAATGGAATTTACTCAACTTATGTTTTATGTTTCCTGTACTAAGATCTTGGCTGAAGAATACTAAATGTGATGGGATAAGCTTATGTTCTGTTTACTTTTCAACCACATATTTCCTTGTATCCTATGACTGCTCAAAGTGTGTTTTATTTTTATTTTTATTTATTTATTCAGGAAAAGTTAGCTCATGGATTGACTTAGATTCAGAAGATGAGATCCTCCGGTGCGATTCAGAAACTACTTTGAAGCAAGAGATAGCATGGGCTTCTCATTTGTCCTTGCAGGTTGATAGCATTGAAATTTGTTTATTTATTTTATTGGAACTGCACTGTTGTGAAATATTTGAATTGCTATCTCATAGGCCACATGCGAAGCTGAATAATTTTCTATGTGCTTTGCTAATAATTGATTGTCGAATTGGTTATTGGGTTTACTTTCTTGCTGGCCTTTAATTGTCATCCTTTGGTTGGTGCAGGCATGCCTTCTTCCAGTTCCAAAGGGTAAATCCTGTGCTAATTATGCTAGATGTGTAAATCAGATTTTACAGGGCCTAAGCAGTATGCAGGTACCATTGTCACCAAATCTGTTTACATATTTCGACCTCTGTGTAATCCACATTTGAAGCTCATTGGTTTTCCATTTGTTATGTTCTATTGTAGTTGTGGTTGCGGATTCCATTGGTCAAGTCAGACAGTGAAACCATGGATGTGAACACTGATACCTCAGTGAGTGATGTCCTTACTGAATAAGTTTTCAAAATAGGTTTATCATTTTGATAATTATTTTTTCCTGCGTTTGGTGGAACCTTGTAGTTTCCAGTGACTGATTTTTCAACTTATGTCATGACTCTTGGCCAATATATATTGCAATATACATGGAATTTCAACCTCTGTTGCATATGGCTCTTGTTGACCCTCCAAAATGACAACTCTTGTGCTAAATCTACTTTAAGCATGACGAGTTGGAATGTATGGTACTCGGTCTTCTTTTGTAGTCTGTGTATTGGCTTTCTTGTTAGATGTCTTATACCAAAGAGGTCAGGTGTGGAGAGTTGCCTCTTTTTTATTGTGCATTGAGTAGGTTAGTCGTAGGGGGCTTAAACTTTCTGCATGAATGTGGCCTTCTTTATGTGAGTAAAATAATGACAAGTTGACATACCAGATGATAAAGCTCATTTTTCTCAACTCTTTTTGCCTTGCAGGATGATTCTTGGGAGATTTGGAATTCATTTCGTCTGCTATGTGAACATCACAGTCAGTTATCAGTTGCTCTTGATGTTTTGTAAGTGTAACAATGACCATTCTCTTATAACTTGGGTAATTTGTGTTTATTCGTTTTCATTGTGCCTGAACTAACTTTCATCTTTTTTTTTATCTGAACAACTTTCATCTTATTTTAATCTGAACAACTGTCATTTTTCCTCAGGAGTTCTCTACCTTCTGTAAACTCTCTTGGACGCTGGTTTGGGGAATCTATTAGAGCAGCCATATTCAGTACTGAGGTATTATATGATAGTCAGTGTATTGGGGAAAGTTGATTACTTGTTGGTTCAATTGTTGCGTAATTTTCTAATAGTGGTCTTGTTCATTGCCAGTGCTTTCTAACAAATGCCCGAGGCTATCCATGTCTGTCAAAGCGCCACCAAAAGCTTGTTCATGGGTTTTTCAATCATTCTATACAGGTATTTATGAAGCTGTTATCAATGGTATTTCTATGTTCCGTTGGAGTTTGTTCTCCATTTCTGTGCATTGCAGCATAAACAACCCATGGTTAAACATTTTTTTTTTGTAGTTTACCTTCGTTTCAAATTGTTTCTTTGGCTATTGCTCAGAAGTTACTATATCAAATAAGTTCTGATTTAAATATGATTTTGTAGTTGCAAAAATTCTTCATAGACATCATTAGTTTTAGATCTTATGGTCACCTTCATGCAATATTTGCTAATCTTTGTCATCATGGAAAATTTAATTGCAGATAGTTCTATCAGGAGAACTGGTGCATAGTCTTCCCAAGATAAATTCACATATAGCTGCCAATGATAATGATAATAATGTTGATGGTAAGACCTACCTTCTGTTTTACAAGTGCATTGTCTTGAATCATTGAAACTTGTGAGGTAATTGAACTATTTGAGGCAGAAAAGCTAAGCCAATATATGTAACTTTTTCAAGAGCTTCAAATTGTCTTTTAAAGTGCTACTTTTATTTCCTAAATGAGTTTTGTTCGATTTTGAACCTCAGGATTCATATAGATCAGATACAAATACGAAGGGACAATGTAATGGGAAAACATTTATTTATTAATCTTGCTGATACAGAACAAATATCAAGAGGCAAGCTAGAAGATACTTAGACTAAGAAAACACTTTCAGTTAACAAAATGTATTTTCATAAAGGCATTACCCCGACCATATAATTGAAGTTCCTTATTTGCATTTGTTCTATTGTCTTATGTTATTCTTGACATCTAGGTGTCCAGAAACATCCGTTGAGACCGTATTTGGATTATGTTGGCTATCTTTACCAGAGGATGGATCCCCTTCCTGAGCAAGAACGGTTTGAGGTCCCTCTCCCTCTCTCTTTTCTCTCTCTGTGGGTGCGAATTTGGATTTTGGAATTTTTTTTTTCCCAGCTATTAAATCTTTCTGACCATTTAAGTCTCGTATGGCAGATTGGTTACAGGGATTACTTGCAGTCACCCTTACAGGTACCGTATATTTCCCAAGTGCTCTCTTGTATTATTATCTTTTTGTTAGTACATGCCTTAATTGCTCTTTTCCTTTTTGTTGAAATAAAAAATCCTACATGTCATTTTTACATGATGTGATTTTCCATCCTCTTGTAATGCCAATCCAAGTTAGGCTAACTCTGCTACTCTAATGCAGCCGCTCATGGATAATCTAGAGGCTCAAACCTATGAGACATTTGAGAAGGACACGATGAAATATATCCAGGTATGCGTGCATTTGCAAATAACTTCATAAATAGTCTTTTCAGATATTTTTACATTGTTATTTTCCAATATGCAATTTGCACGTCAACAGTATAATTAAGTTGAATCATAATCATATTTAAATACATCAACGAAACATTGGACTTTCTTTGTGTATGTTTTACCTTTTTCTTTTTCTTCTTGTTGGAGGGACTGGGTTCTGATGAAAAGGAAGACATAGTAATGCGCATTACTCTAGTTTTTCTATGGGGTCAAATAATTGCTAGAGGCTGTGGTTTTTATATTGCTTTCAATTGTATTAATTTGTTTTTATCTTTGTTAGTACCAAAGAGCAATTTGTAAAGCTTTACAGGACAGGGTTCCAGATGACAAGGCATCTTCAATAACTACCGTAAGCTGCCCACTTGTCACTTTGCTTTCCTGATTTTCTCATGAATGGTGTTTTATTAAGTTTGATGACAAAAGAACCTGACATTGCATATGTGATATTTGCATTTGTGTCAAGGTATTGATGGTTGTAGGAGCAGGACGTGGACCTCTTGTAAGGGCATCATTGCAGGTGCCTTCTCTTCCTTCTGCATACTTCTTTTTGGACTATGTTGTTTATCTTCAGACTTGATATTACATGTAGCAGATCATATTGATGTGGATCCCATTCCTTTTGTTCATCTGTAGGCAGCTGAAGAAACTGGGCGCAAGCTTAAAGTCTACGCTGTCGAAAAAAATCCAAATGCAGTTGTTACACTTCATGTGAGTTGCAAATTCTCTCTTTATATTGTTTTTTTCTAAAGTTGTAAAATTAATGTTTCTAGGACGTGCAAGCCATCACACTGTACATTAACACACACAAAAAATGTTATTTGTGGGTATTTGTTTGAAGCAGACTTTCCTTGTTTTTTCATGTCCACTTTTTTTGTTTTGACGTGTCTGTTTGTTGGAGCAGAGCTTGGTTAAACTGGAGGGGTGGGAAAACATTGTTACCATAATTTCATGTGATATGCGTTACTGGGATGCTCCGGAGAAAGCTGACATTTTGGTATGCAAGTAATCTTATGAATAATCATATTTTTGTTTCTGGGTTTCCTTAATAATATTGCCTTTGATTGTGTAATAGGTTAGTGAATTGTTGGGTTCTTTTGGCGATAACGAGCTGTCTCCTGAGTGCCTTGATGGAGCTCAGAGACTTTTGAAGGATGATGGAATCTCAATACCTTCATCGTATGTATACTTTTCTTTATTTATTTTTTTATTATTATTATTTTTTTGGTTTTTCCTTATCAATGTTGCTTCCCTGTTATGATCTGTCCAAAGTCAGTATTGACATTGGGATATCTTGTCGTGAATCTTGATAGTGTCCAGATTTCTTGGTGACTAAATGTTCAACATCATCAATACGTCATTTTGAAAGCTATTTTTGGAGTTTTCTCCATTAGTGTGTCTAAAAAGCCTTTGCGTCTCTTTTCAGGTACACGAGTTTTATCCAACCGGTGACTGCTTCAAAGCTTTACAATGATGTATGCCCGTGTCTTTGTGCCCAAAAATGTTCAATTCTATGTGTTTGAGGATTCCTTCGTAAATTATTGCTTTTATTTTTCAGGTTAAGTCGCATAAAGATATTGCACACTTCGAAACTGCTTATGTTGTTAAATTGCACAACATTGCAAGACTTGCTCCTCCTCAACCTGTGAGTTTTCTCACTGGACTGATTTAATAATAATTATATGAACTTGATTGTATAGGGAGTCATTATTCAGCAATCATTTAGTCACGAACACTGGATTTTTTTTTAGGTGTTCACGTTTGATCATCCAAACAACTCAACTGACAAAAGCAATAACCGGTACACAAAGTTGCAGTTTGGAATAACAAGTGATACTGGCTCAGCCATGATTCACGGTATGTGGTGGCATAGTTTTTGTTAAGGTGAATAATATTCATAGTATTTGTTTAGGTGAATAATATTCTTGAAAGAAAGTCAGTGTGTTGCATTTTGTTAACATGACTAAATTCTACTTTGATTGTACTGTTGATTCATTGGGCCTATTTTTCAGGTCACTAAAATTACTCTTTTCTACACCTTCAGGATTCGCTGGGTATTTTGATTCAACACTATACAAAGAAGTTCATCTTGGCATTGAACCGTCAACATCAACACCAAACATGTTTAGCTGGTATGTAGTCCGTCCTATCCTTTTTCTTGTTTGGTTGCTGCTTGTCATCATTGTGCTTGCTTTTCTTTGCGATTGTTAGTTCTCGAAGAAAATATTCAATTTCCTGCCCTAGTTCTGTTCTTTTTTCATGGTTATGCAAATAACTGGTAAACACATGATGGCTAAACTTATGCAGTAGTTATATGGCTTACGCGATGTTTATCTTTACCCTCAGGTTCCCAATATTTTTCCCACTAAGGACACCAATTACGCTTAGTCCTGGCGCTTCTCTTGAAGTACATTTTTGGCGGTGTTGTAGTCCTACCAAGGTAATATTCTTTCTTGTTTACAAGGAATGCAGAAAAAACGGGGTCACGCACACAAAAAGTAAAAACTAACCTCAGTTAAAAAGACGATCCTGTTTTTTGTCTACAAGGATTTGAGGACATTGTCCGTAGGCATAATATTGAGCAGAAGAATAGGGTGCTTCTGCATCTCTCTTGTTTTATGGTTTTAGATGAACGATAAGCCTCTGAATGAGTTCCAATGGAATGGTGATGCAGGTTTGGTACGAGTGGTGTGTGGCATCACCCTCCAGTTCACCGATTCACAACACCAACGGGCGTTCGTACTGGGTCGGGCTCTAGTAGCCCCGCGATTTTGTTTATTACATGCTAGGCGAACGCTAATATTATTCCGTGCGTAATACGTGTTCAGTGGTTGGTCTGCCCTACAACTTTCGACATCTATGCCAATTGAACTACGTTAGCGGTGTGAACTAGTTTTGGTGCCCCCGCCACAGGGGGAGCAAACATTTCGCCCCAGTTCCTTTGTATTCAGAATATGTACAAGCCAATAGCAATGTATACCAACTGTTAAGATTGGATTTTTGTTGTTTTTCAGTAAGTAGCATCTGACGGGAAATACTGAAAGGGTGGTGCTATTATTCTTTTACTTCTCACAACCGTCTCAATTTTCAATTGTTGGATTAAATTACATTGAAGAATAATAGATAAAAATTGATATAAGTGTATGAAAAGTAAAAATGCGGTACTGAAGTCACTTGATTAAGAGAAAAAAGGATCTAGCAGTCCTTATAGTTTATTTGGAATAATTAAAAATTGTCTTTTTCAAGAGATGAGTCAAAAAAAAATTTAAGGCAATTTTTTATATACCTACTTTTTATTATTTGTAATAATATAATAAAATATTAAGTAAACCCTATTGAACAGGCAAAGCAAAGATGGTCTTTACCAATTTAAAAATCCGAATGTTACACGTGGTAAGTGCACTTTTTGCACAGATTTTTCTACATACATCAATCGGTTCACTGGTCAGTGGTCGTTGTAATACTAGCGGAGGAAGCGATATTTTTGTCATTCACTTTTATTATGACCCATAGTATATCGGTTTGTATTTGAAAATACAATAAAATCTCTCACACTTCTTTATCAGAGCTGCCACCTGAGATCTAGCTGGGATCTCAGGCGACTCAGTTTTAAGTCCTGAAAATACTGTCGATATCTCTCCACAAAAGCTTGAAGAAAATGGTACACAGGTTCAAGGTCAGATACTGACTAGAAAAACGTGACGGTCATGCTATGATCGGAACCGGTGACAGATGTCCCGACGCACCGTGAATCGAGAATCCATGGCCTCTGTGACTGGCATAGAGGGCCAGGCATGGGCACGTTGCACATAAAGCTGTGAAATATTGCTAACAAGAGCTAAAATCCTTCTGTAACTGCAAATTATTCAAACACTGAATTTTACAAGGGAATTGTTATTAGCACTTCAAAAATCTCATTCTACATTCCTCATAAGCGTATTTTTCTTTATAATTATAGAAAGTTTGAAGTGCTAATAACAATTCTCTTTTACAAGACGGCATTGTTCTCACCATGCAATTAAGTCTTAGAATACGGATTCTTTCAAATCATACAGGTTCTTAAGCTGGAATTCGGAGTTTTGACACTGGCTTGACTCAAGCACAACGAATTTAAAGATTCCTGCAATCCAGAAAAGAAACCATGTAAGAAAATCACCCAACACAACTCGCCAAGATAAATGAACAAAGAAACACTTTGCAATGAAAACCATTTTACTCGGTCGTCAGAAGATTATAAGGTGGTCAGGGGAAACCCAGTCGACGAAGCAATGCAATACAAAGAATACCCTAAACTTATATGCGGTTAAAGAATTGTGTGACATTTAGAAAGCCATGGTTGTGGCTATTTTGGAGTGTAGCTGATAAGTCAGTAATGTGGCTGACCTGTATTGGCAAAATTCACCAGACCAATGTACAGGGTGGGTCGGAAACTGTGTTCAGGTAAGGAACTTCAAAGTATGAAGATATCGCCAAGTGATGTTATTTTAAATAGGAGTATTATACAGTTATTTGTTTGGGCAACCTGCTCACTAAACTGCAACTAATCATGGATTTGCAAGTTTAATTTCAAAGTTCACATCAAACCCTAACTGGCTTAAAAATTATAACAGTCATTGGTAAACACATACCAGAAAACAACAAAATTCAAATGTGAAATATGATTTCCAGTTCCACTGAGACTTATAATTATCTAACTTTCTCAGCAACAAAACAACTTGCTCCCTCTTAAAGAGGGAACAATATTCGTTGTTAAAAAACAAAACTAGGAGATTGCAAGAGATGGAAGCACTAGGCAAAAGAAACACAATGTAGGTTGTGAAACAAAGTGATGCTGGGAAAGGTTGACCACATCCACTAAAGAACCAGAGAGCAAACAGACGTTGACATTTGATTTAGAACCAGAGCAAGAAGTGGCAAGGAAGAAAGGAAGATAGAACAGGGAATTTGCTTCAATGAAGGAAACAAGACTATCTGACAATAAAGAGCAAAAATGCTTTTATTAATGTACATAAAGAAGATAGATACCGAATTATACAAAATTTGGGATCTGTTCTCGCCAGAAAATCATATTATCTTAGAATAAAAATTACCGCTTTCAAGTACTACAAGTTTCAATACAAATGTTAATTTGAAACGAAGAGCTTTCCCTAATTGCTATACCTCAAAAAATGACATATAATGTAAGACTCCTGCAATCCATGTTGAAAAACCCGTACACTAGACCTTGTTCTTTAATGTAACCAACGACAATAGACTAAACTAGCAAATATTAGAAAACTTAGAAACACACAAGAATTATACTGGTTTGGCAGAACTTATGCCTACGTCCAGTTGTGATTTCTCTAGGCAGAGAAATCACCGCTCCTTTGATTAATAATAGAGATTACATAACTTTTGCAAACCCTAGAACTAATCTCAAAACTCTTGGCTGTCTGGCTGTTTTCTTTCTCTCTTAAAAATCAGCCTTGCCGCACCCTATTTATAGACATAGGGTTGGCTTACATGTCCCAAGGCTGATTGAATTCCTATTTCTAAGTGGAGTAGGAAATTACACTATCCAAATCCAAATAGACTTCTAGAAATCCAAACCTAAATTGAATAAGGAAATTGAAATTCTTTCCTAATCCCTCTAGGACAAGAATCAGTATACCTCTAGGTTTCCTAAAACAATCCTAAACCAACTAGGACATATTTGACGACCCAAAATCCTAACAATCCAAACCGGAACCAGATGCCATCAAATACACAAATCACCAAGATTGAAAATTGAAAATCTTCCCCAACAAATTCAACCAAGTTGAATGAACAAGAACACTTTCCAACGAAACCCATTTCCTCAAAACTTAGTTCACAGAAAACTATACAGAGATCTGAGACAAGCGAGTCAACAAATAATGTCACTACTCCTGCAATCCATACCAGAACCAGGACAGAAACTATCGAACACAAAAACCACCAAGACTGAAAAAGGAAACAAATCACACACAGACACACAAAGACAGGACCAAAGAACAAAACCAGAAAACCTTAAACTTCCTAAGCACAGACCAGAAAAACAAAATTAAAGAACAAAACCAGAAAACAACAACAAAATCCAAATATGCTCAGTTATGCGATAAAACTCATAATCACTACACAAAAAGTCCTAATTTTGCTAAGCAAAGTGCAATCAAAACACAGAATCAAAGTAGAAAACCAAAACACGAAACCGAAACACAGAACCAAAGCACAAAATCAAAACTTGTTAAGCACAGATTATTAGAAAACGAAAGAGAGATGTACCGATACACAAATGTTGCTTAACTTCCTCCAACACAGAAGAAGAACCTAACAACCAAACACATACAATTTAGTTCATGAATCGATATTATCGCATAGATAGTTAAGTAGAAGCTCTCAGAAAGTTAAATTAATTTTTACCTCAAGCGACGGAGATTGGGGATCACTACTGGGTCATCCCTCAGTTCCTCGCCCACTAGCCGGAATATCACCTTCCCGTTCTCAGCAAAATAGTTAGCCCGCAAGATCATTCTCGCCGTTTCACCGCCGGAAAGCACGGCGGTGACATGAATGCTCCGATGAATACGAGAACTTAAGCTTCTGTTTATGAACTTGCTGCCCTTGATCTCTCTGCTCTCCCCAGGTCCGAGCCTAACAATCAGCCTGCCCCGCCTTTCATCGCCCTCCACCTCCGTTATCTCAAGAACCACACCCGGACTCGTCGCGTTCACGAGCTCCACCGATCGACTGAGAAAGCCACCCATTGAAAAGTCGATTTTCCCCACCCAAACCACCAGAAGCCACCGCCAAAAGGATTTTCATATCGCAGGCACTCACTTTATAGGATTACTCCCCACGCGTTTTTTAGCTGGGCACGTCTCTACCCGCAGCTAAGAATCTCACTGAATATCGCATACGCGGAAGAAGAACGCAATTATTCCCATTACTAAAAGAATCAACCCACAAAACCTTAAACTAGAAGAAAAAAATTAGATAAAGATAGCCTAGCGAGTACTGAACATAAGTCATTCATCCTAGTATTTTATTGTATATTGTGAGATTATAAATTATTTTAAATTTTTTATTTAAAATTAAACATAATAGTACCTGATAAAAACAAACCGCACAATATACGTTTAAAAATATGAGAATCTCTAAGATCCTCATCATTTGTATCCCGATGGGATCCTTCCTCATCAACTTTTCTTAATATTTATAACAAAATGTAGGTATATAAAAAATTGCCTAAAAAATATCTTTGACTCATCTCTTAAAAAGACCTTTTTTGATCATTCCCAATAAACTATAAAGAAAATAGCGACTGATAGATCCTCTTTCCATCTTCTAATCAAGTGACTTCAGTACAACATTTTTACTTTTCATACATTTAGATCAATTTTTGTCTATTAAATTTTAATTTATTTGATCTAAATTAAGTCAGATATGAAGTAAAAGAATAACATCACCCTTTCAGTATTTCCCATCACATGCTACTTTAAACGAAATGTGTTGAAAATCTTTTCTTTATAGTAATGGAGCACGGCACAAGGGTCGTCGTTTTCAACAAAATGCCCAACAGCTAAGACCGGTCTCCTTGGTGGTGGTGCTTTCGTGTCCCTTGACGCATCGCTCTTTCGGTTGGTTGCCCTGATGTTCGCCGACAATGCCCGAGAGGACTATTTTGAGGAGACTGAAAAGGATGTCAAGGGTGTGAATATGGACAGGTTTCTGCAATCGATTTCGATGGACATGCCAATATTAAAGGAAGTGCTTCAAGTGTGCTAACGTCGAAAGGAGCCGCTGGGAAGTCTGTTACATACGGGCTCTTCCGTTCATATCTATATTCATAAGCTCGCGTGTCGTTGTCGAGCAACTTTTTGTAAGTGAAAAAGCATGCAGATACGATTCGGATTGTTCGGTACATTCTCCTTGTGGTTGTGGATTTGGTAAAATGAAGCATGATCAACTTTTTAATTCGACGTCTTTAAAATTTTCATCCAATTTTCTTTCCACCAGTTAGTAGTTGCTTTTTGGTGAATGAATTTTAATGGCTAGATACTTTATTAGCATATGACTCGTTTGTAATTGTTTTTAAAATGATTATATTTAAAACGTCGGTAAGCAATATTGATGAAAATAGTTTTGAAACCAAATATTTTCTTTCAAGAAGCATATATCTGGTGTTTTTAAAAAAAATATTTAAATTCTTTTCTAATAAAAAATCAATTTCGTCAAAAACACTTTCAGTTATTTTAAAAGCACTTCCAAACGAGCTAATAATTTGGTAATTAAGAAAACAAGCATAACTGTTTTCATCTTCATTTTAATGGACTAGTTCACAACTTGGCTTACTACCAAATTTCGTTTCACCCAATTATTTTTCACCCAATTATTTTTCTGTTTATGTTGAGGAATGATTGGAAAAGTTGATTGGAATTTGTGTTTTGTAATGCTCGTATGGTAAATGGTGGCCAAGTAGCCAGTCGCGTAATCGGCTTTTCAGCTGCTCTTTTGACGTGAATGGTCAATTAGCCTATCCTTTTTCTTGTTTGGTTGCTGCTTGTCATCATTGTGCTTGCTTTTCTTTGCGATTGTTAGTTCTCGAAGAAAACACATGATGGCTAAAACTTATGCGGTAGTTATATGGCATACGTGCTGTTTATATTTACGCTTAGTCCTGGCGCTTCTCTTGAAGTACATTTTTGGCGGTGTTGTAGTCCTACCAAGGTAATATTCTTTCTTGTTTACAAGGAATGCAGAAAAAATGGGGTCACGCACACAAAAAGTAAAAACTAACCTCAGTTAAAAGACGATCCTGTTTTTTGTCTACAAGGATTTGAGGCCATTGTCCGCAGGCATAATATTGAGCAGAAGAATAGGGTGCTTCTGCATCTCTCTTGTTTTATGGTTTTAGATGAACAATAAGCCTCTGAATGAGTTCCAATGGAATGGTGATGCAGGTTTGGTACGAGTGGTGTGTGGCATCACCCTCCAGTTCACCGATTCGCAACACCAACGGGCGTTCATACTGGGTTGGGCTCTAGTAGCCCCGCGGTTTTGTTTATTACATACTAGGCGAACGCTAATATTATTCCATGCGTAATACGTGTTCAGTGGTTGGTCTGTGTTATACACCAAATCTCAGATCTCCAACTCAACCTGCAAGCAGCACAACAATGGCGAAAGCTATGGGAAGAGATAGAGAAAGAGAAGAGATATTTTTTCTTGAATATATTCGTATCCTCATTTCTCCCACAATGAGTTACATATATTGTTTTTCCAACACTACTGCCACATATATTGTTTTTCCAACACTACTGCCAGCTGGCCTCACTAATCAAAAATACTTATTTGATAACTAAGCTTGTGATTAAGATAATCACAGCTATAACATTGCCCCTTCCTTCAATTAAACCTTGTCCTCAAGGTTGCAGCTAGAACTTGCAGCTAAAACTTGAAGTCTGGAAATCTTGCAGTGAACTCATCATAATCCTCCCAGGTTGATTCTTCAACATCCTTGTCCTTCCAGTGAATAAGCAATTGCACCCCAGCAGCATTGTTCTTCTTATACACCCTCCTCTGTAGCACAGCCAAAGGCTCTTGAACTTGTAACCCATCCTCAGTGACCAATGGTAACAATGGCACTGGATTAACATCAGGACCAATATGCTTCTTCAAGCAACTAACATGGAAAACTGGATGTATCTTGGAAGTCTCAGGGAGTTTTAACTTGTAGGCTACCTCTCCAATTTTTTCCAACACTTCAAAAGGACCATAGAACTTAGGGTGCAGCTTGTGATAGACATGAGTTGCGAGTGACTGCAACTGGTAGGGAATGAGCTTCAAATAAACCAAGTCTCCCACCTCAAAAGTTCTCTCACTTCTGTGTTTATCTGCTTGCACCTTCATCCTATTTTGTGCAATGACCAAATTAGTTTTAAGCACTTTCAACATTCTGTCTCTAGCAATCAAGCCTTGTTCTACACTCTCCAGTTTAGCCGAACCAAGTTCATAAGATGCAATGTTTGGAGGAGGGAAACCATATACAATCTCAAATGGAGTGAACTTGGAGGCAGTGTGAAAGGAGGTGTTATAGCTCCATTCAGCCCAAGGAAGCCATTGGAGCCACTTCTTGGGTTGAAAACTAGTAAAGCACCTCAAATAGGTTTCTAGGCACCTATTGACAACTTCTGTTTGGCCATCACTTTGGGGGTGGTACCCGGAGCTCATGCACAATTTCGACCCTTGCAGTTTAAAAAACTCCTTCCAAAAGGCACTGAGGAAGATAGTATCACAGTCACTTACAATGATCCGAGGCATGCCATGTAGCTTAAAGATATTTTCTACAAACTCTTGGGCTACCATGCTAGCAGTGTAAGGATGTCCCAAAGCTATAAAGTGTGCATACTTTGATAACCTATCCACTACTACCAAGATCACAGATTTCCCCTTGCAAGAGGGTAGGCCACAGATGAAATCCATGCTTATGTCTGTCCATGTTTGCTGAGGTATTGGAAGGGGCTGTAATAATCCAGGTGGTGAGATAGTTTCATACTTGTTTTGTTGACAAGTTCTGCACTCGGCTACCCAAGCTTTGAGATCCTTCTTCATTCCTACCCAATAAAAACCCATTTTTATCCTTTGATAAGTCTTCAGCACTCCCTCATGGCCTGCCATAGGACTGGAGTGATGCTCCTCAAATAATTTCTTTCTCCACACAGAATCCACCCCAAGGACAATTCTTCCTTTGTACTTCAAGAATCCATTGTCAATATGATACTTAGAGGCAGCTACACTCTGTCCAGTACCGTGAGGTTGTACTTCAACCTTTTGCTTCTTCACTTTAACCCAAGGATCCAGTTCTAGTTCCCTCCTAAGTTCATCTAGCCACCCAAAATAGGGGTATGTGATAGTTAACACCTCTCCCTTATCCTCCAAAGGTAGCTCCGGGAGGCAATTTGATTCAGGTGCTCTAGAGAGAGCATCTACCACAATATTCTCTTTACCATGTCGATATTGCACCTCATAATCAAACCCCTAACAGCTTGGATACCCATTTTTGTTGAAATGGTGTATTTGCTCTTTGACTCAAGAAATATTTCAAGCTGTTGTGGTCAGTTATGATGATGAAATGGCGCCCTTGGAGATAATGCTGCCATTTTTTAATTGCATATACAATTGCAATAAGTTCCCTCTCATAAGTGGACAAGGCCTGATTTCTGGGACCAAGTGTTTGACTTGTAAAAGCTATAGGTCTGCCCCTTTGTTGCAAAACTGCTCCAATGCCTAAACCAGAAACATCACACTCAATAACAAATGGTTATGCAAAGTTGGGTAGGGATAGGAGTTGAGGTGAAGTCATGGCTTGTTTCAGTTGTTGGAAAGCTTCCTCGGTGGCTTGTGTCCAAAGGAACCCTTCATTACTCGTGAGTTTGTACAAAGGTTGGCAGATTTTGCCATAACCAGGCACAAACTTCCTGTAATAACCGGTTAAACCCAGGAATCCCCTCAACTCTTTCACATTCTTAGGGGTTGGCCACTCTACAATAGCTTTAATTTTGGTAGGGTCTACAGAAACCCCCTCGCTGGACACTATGTGACCCAAATACTCCACTTGTTGCTGCCCAAATGAACATTTTTGTTTCTTGAGGAACAATTGATGCTTGTGTAATAACTCCATTGTTTGTTGCAGGTGAACTAGATGTTGTTCCCATGAAGAACTGTAGATTAATATATCATCAAAGAATACCAAGATAAACTTTCTCAAATAAGGCTTGAATATGTCATTCATGAGGCTTTGAAATGTTGCAGGGGCATTAGTAAGCCTAAAAGGCATTACTAGAAACTCATAGTGTCCCTTATGAGTTCTAAACGCTGTTTTCTCAATATCCTCCTTATGCATCCTAATTTGATGGTACCCAGACCTGAGATCAAGCTTAGAGAAGTACTTTGCCCCATATAATTCATCCAGGAGATCATCAATCAATGGAATAGGATACTTATCCTTGATTGTGATGCTGTTCAATTCTCTATAATTCATGCATAATCTCCATGTTCCTTCATTTTTCTTCACCAACAACACTGGAAAGGAGAACGGGCTGTGACTAGGCCTTATAAACCCTGACTTAAGAAGCTCTTGGACTGCCTTCTCAATCTCATCTTTCTGTGCAGGTCCATAATGGTAGGGTCGAATACTAGGGGGTTTTGAACCAGGGATAAGTGGAATTTTGTGATCATGCGTCCTGTGCGGAGGTAACTGAGTAGGTATTTGAAACAATGTCTCAAATTGCTGCAACACTGCCTGTAACTCCTCCACTTGTTGAGCACCAAGAATTTCAGTACCCTTTGCATTAGACTCCAAAGAATACAATAGTACCCCCAAATTGGACTGAGAAAGCTCTTTGTCAATTTGTTGAAGTGACATTTCTTGCACTGCAAGCTGTGGTGATGTACTGTGAGACAATTTGAACTTGTGCTTGCCCACTTAGAACTCCATTGTAAGCAACTGAAAGTCCCAAAGCACAGGACTCACAGTGGACAGCCACTGCACTCCTAATACCAAGTCACACCCTCCCAATGGAAGTGCAAATAAGTCCGTGTGACAATGATAGCCTCCTACTTCCAAGGGTATGCGCCTACAACACCCTTGGCTTTTGATTTTTACCCCATCGACAATCCTAACCTCAAATGGCTTAGTTGCTTGCAAAGACCACCCCACTGTCTTAAGAAACCTAGAATCAATAAAATTGTGCGTACTACCCGAGTCTAGGAGTATTCTCACAAAATGGTTGTTAACAGTGCCTAAAACCTTCATAGTTTGGAAAGGATGTGTGTGATGCACCCCATAAAATGCACATTCACTCAGTGTCATTCCCTGTAATTCAGCCAGCACTCCCTCTTCTAACTCTTCACAGAGATCACCTTCCTCACTCACATCTAACAGAAGTAGTTGTTTTTTGCCACATTTATGGCCTGCCACCCACTTTTCAGGGCAAAACCAACATTCCCCTTTATCTTTCTTGCGCTGAACCTCTTCGGGAGTAAGCTTACGATATGGTAACATAGTGGTTTTAGTTTTACGAGGCAGTATGGGTAGGGGAGTGATTTTAGCCGAAGGAAGGGTTCTAGGATTGAGAGCTCTTAGGGCAGAAAGCTTAGAGTCAACCTGAATAGCTATCGATATGGCATCATGGACTGTAGCAGGCCGCAACAACTTAACATCATAGATTAATTCCCTTTTTAAACCACCGAGAAAACAACTCTTGAGAAGCACAGGTCCAACATCAAGAGCACGATTAGCAAGCCTACGAAATTCAGATACATAGTCTTTGAGAGTACCTGTTTGGCGCAGTTTGAAAAGTGCCTCAGTACAATCCTTAAATTCAGAGGGCCCAAACTCCTTACAAAGCTCACTGGTAAATTCCGCCCAAGTAGGAGTGGTATGAATGCAATTGCGCCATTGGAACCATTGCATCGCTTCATTCTCCAAATAGAAGAAGGCGGTAAGAACCTTCTGATGAGCGGGAGTGTTGTAACAAGCAAAATAGTGCTTGGCTTTATAAATCCAAGTGAGCAGATCATCTCTATCGAAGAAGCGTGGAAAATCCACTCGTTGAGACCATGGAAGTCGTGGGGCACCACCTCCTGGGTCAAGTTGATCACGACGAGGCGGGCGAGGGGTCTCCAGAGCAGAGTCGGCAACTATCGGTGTTGGATTTGACGAGCCAGCTCCCCCCACAAAGGACTGCTCACTCCGAAATTGCTCAAAGGAGAAGGCGAGCTTGGCCTCGAACTGAGTGGAGAGAGTAGCCGTGAGGTCCTGATTTGCAGCGGCAATGGAGGAGCGAATGAAGTTGGGAAGATCCGCCAACGTTTCCTCGACAGTAGAGAGACGAGCGTCCATGGTTGCTAATCGAGTCGTCGGCGCGTGACAGGGCATACAAGAGGGAATCGAGGACCGAGATGGATGATACCAATTGTTATACACCAAATCTCAGATCTCCAACTCAACCTGCAAGCAGCACAACAATGGCGAAAACTATGGGAAGAGATAGAGAAAGAGAAGAGATATTTTTTCTTGAATATATTCGTATCCTCATTTCTCCCACAATGAGTTACATATATTGTTTTTCCAACACTACTGCCAGCTGGCCTCACTAATCAAAAATACTTATTTGATAACTAAGCTTGTGATTAAGATAATCACAGCTATAACAGTCTGCCTTACAACTCTCGACATCTATGCCAATTGAACTACATTAGCGGTGTGAACTAGTTTTGGTGCCCCTGCCACGGGGGAGCAAACATTTCGCCCTAGTTAGTTTGTATTCAGAATATGTATAAGCCAATAGCAATGTATACCAACTGTTAAGATTGGATTTTCGTTGTTTTTCAAAAAGTAGCATCAAACGGGGAATACTAAAAGGGTGGTGCTATTCTTTTACTTCTTATACCCGTCTCAATTTTCGACCGTTGGATCAAATAAATTAAAGATTAATAAACAAAAATTGATATAAGCGTACGAGGCTAGCAGTCTTTATAGTCTTCAGGGCGTGTTTGATTGGCTTCTCTAAGTTTCACCGGACTGGCTAGGGTACTTAGACTGTATTTGGAACAAGCAAGGATTGTGTTTAATGAGACTAAGACGGACTCGCTAGGATTAAACGCTTCACTAAGGGGCTTTAGCGAGACCCCCCGAAAAGGAGAGGTTTGCTAATCCTGTCTCTTACACTTGCTTTGCTTCATCTCAAGCTCGTCCAGGACTCTAGTATGCTTTGCATCGTCCTCGTTGTTGTTTGACGATCGACGATGGACCTGCATCGTCGTCAAAAAGCAAATCCCCAAAAGACGAGATATTTGAAAGAACGCTGCCAGATGAGCATTGCTGCAAGTGCAACGACAACCAGAAGTGTCCCAAATCCCCACTTCAACGACGGCGCTGCAAGCACAAACCACCACTTCAACGAGGTCAGACCCAAAATCGAATAGATCTAGGCCAACCAAGCTCGCCCATTCGGGATTCCACGCCCACTGAACAAAAACCTGAAAAACGAAGCTCTATTCTTTGTTTTGTAGAAATTTTTTTTGGCAATTAATCGAAAAAAAGAGGGAAGGGAAAGAGTGCGTGGGATGGAGAGAACGAGGGAGATAAAAGGGAGAAAAAGATGGACTGATGGAGAGAACGAGGGAGAGGGAGAGTTTTTTTAGAATTAAAAAGGTAGAATTAATTAATATAATATTATTAGATATGAATTAAAAAAATATAATATTGTAGTTTGGTATTATCCTTCTTTTTAGTCTGACACTGCACCAAACGCTTTATTAAGTTAGTTCAGTTTAGTGTAGTCTAAGTCAGTCTAACTTAATCTATGAAGCTAGTTCAGTCCGAGATAGTCCGGTACAACAAACACATCATTATAGTTTATTGGGAATGATTAAAAATGATCTTTTCAAGAGATGAGTCAAAGATTTTTTTTAAGGCAATTTTTTATATACCTACTTTTTATTATTTTTAATAATATAATAAAATATTAAGTAAAGTGAGTGGAGTGAACCCTATTTAACCGGCAAAGATGGTCTTCACCAATTTAAAAATCCAAATGTTACACATGGTAAATTATTATTAAACAAGTGCACTTTTTGAAGAGATTTTTCTACGTATATCAGTCGGTACACTAGTCGACATAGAACTAGTGGAGGAAGCGGTATTTTTTCATTCTCTACATTAATACTAGCATATGAGCACACAGACAGTGTGTAAGAATTTTTTTTATTTTTGTTTTTGAAATAGAATGAGAGAGGAAGAGAGTGATAGAGAATGTGGGAGTGGGAAGTTTTTTTATTTTTTATGTTTTATTTTTAATTAGAAATATGTTATGATTACATGTAAGTGAGGTTTTGAAAAAAAAAGTAAAATTTGATTGTGTGAAATTACATTTTTGCCTCATATTTCTTATTTATGTTCTATTTTAATTAAAGGTTTAAACTGATAATTTCGTAGAATTTTGATTAATAATGAGTGTTTTATTAGTAGAGATTATGACGCGTGGTGTGTCGGTTCGTATTTTATAAATACAATAAAATCTCTCCACTTCTTCACCAGAACTGCCACCTGAGAGATTAAGACGACTCGGTTTTAAGTCCTGAAAATACTGTTGATATCTCCCCACAAAACCTTGAAGAAATTGGTACACAGATTCAAGGTCAGATACTGACTAGAAAAACAGTGACAGTCATGGTGCGATCGGAACCGGTGACAGTTCTAACTAGATGTCTCGGCGCACCGTGAATTGAGAATCCATGGCCTCTGTGACCGGCATAGAGGGCCAGGCATGGGCACATTGCACATAAAGCTTTGAAATATTGCTAAGAGCTAAAATCGTTTTGTAACTGCACATTATTAAAACACTGAATTTTACAAGACGGCACTGTTTTCACCATGCAATTAAGTCTTACAATACAGATCCCTTCAAACAATACAGGTTTCTTTACAAATTACAACTCAAGATTAAGCTGGTATTCCAGTGTTTTGACATTGAGTCATATTCCTGAGTTTTGACACTGGCTTGACTCAAGCACAACGAATTTAACAACTCCTGCAATCCAGAAAAGACACCCTGTAAGAAAATCACCCAACACAACTCACCAAGTTAAATGAACAAAAAAACACTTTGCAACGAAACCCATTTTACTCGGTCGTCAGAAGATTATAAGGTGGTCAGGGGAAACCCAGTCGACGAAGCAATGCAATACAAAGAATACCCTAAACTTATATGCGGTTAAAGACTTGTGTGACATTTAGAAAGCCATGGTTGTGGCTATTTTGGAGTAGCTGATAAGTCAGTAATGTGGCTGACCTGTATTGGCAAAATTCACCAGACCAATGTATAGGGTGGGTCGGAAACTGTGTTTGGGTAAGGACCTTCAAAGTATGAAGATATCGCCAAGTGATGTTATTTTAAATAGGAGTATTATACAGCTATTTGTTTGGGCAACCTGCTCACTAAACTGCAACTAATCATGGATTTGCAAGTTTAATTTCAAAGTTCACATCAAACCCTAACTGGCTTAAAAATTATAACAGTCATTGGTAAACACATACCAGAAAACAACAAAATTCAAATGTGAAATATGATTTCCAGTTCCACTGAGACTTATAATTATCTAACTTTCTCAGCAACAAAACAACTTGCTCCCTCTTAAAGAGGGACCAATATTCGTTGTTAAAAAACAAAACTAGAAGATCGCAACAGATGGAAGCACTAGGCAAGCAAAAGAAACACAATGTAGGTTGTGAAACAAAGTGATGCTGGGAAAGGTTGACCGCATCCACTAAAGAACCAGAGAGCAAAGAGACGTTGACATTCGATTTAGAACCAGAGCAAGAAGTGGCAAGGAAGAAAGGAAGATAGAACAGGGAATTTGCTTCAATGAAGGAAACAAGACTATAACTCCGCCTATGTCTTACATGGCCGGTCCCAAGCCCGGATAAAGGAGGAGGGGGAGGGCGTCAGGTAGTCGACAGCCGGCACTCCATGATCACGTCGAATCCTTATGAAAAGGAAACAAGACTATCTGACAATAAAGAGCAAAAATGCTTTTATGAATGTACATAAAGAAGATAGATACCGAATTATACAAAATTCGGGATCTGTTCTCGCCAGAAAATCATATTATCTTAGAATATAAATTACCGCTTTCAAGTACTACAAGTTTCAATATAAATGTTAATTCGAAACGAAGAGCTTTCCCTAATTGCTATACCTCAAAAAATGACAAATAATGTAAGACTCCTGCAATCCAAACCGGAACCAAATGCCATCAAATACACAAATCACCAAGATTGAAAAATGAAAATCTTCCCCAACAAATTCAACCAAGTTGAATGAACAAAACACTTTCCAACGAAACCCATTTCCTCAAAACTTAGTTCACAGAAAACTATACAGAGATCAGAGACAAGCGAGTCAACAAAGTGATACAACTCATGATCACTACACACAAAAAAGCCATAAATTTGCAAAGCAAAAGACCATACAAAGACAACATCAAAGAACAAATCTAGGAAATAACAAAATCCAAAACATTTTCAGTTCCACTCAATCTTATATTACTCCAACTTTAAAATAGATGTCTCAGCAACCAAAAATATTGTCCCCTCTTACAGATGAGACAAAAACTCAGGAGATGGTAACAGATAGAAGAACCAGAAGCGATAAGGAAGCAGAACGTAGGTTGTGAAATGACGTGTGCTAGGAAATTGAAAGGTTGGAGAGATCTGTTGAAGAAGCAGAGAGCAAAGTAGCATCCAATGAAGAACTAGAGAGAGACAGAAGAGAAAACAACGAAAGGAAGACAGAATCAGGACATACAGAACTATGCAAATATTTGGGTGTGGGAACTGTTCTCACCAGAAAAAATATATTATCTTTGAATGCAAAGTACCACTTTCAAATAACGTTCAATATAACTCAATATATAAAAGCAGAAGTTATTAATTCAAAAAGAAGAGCTTTCCCAAGTTGCTATACCTCAAAAAAGCACAAATAATGTCACTACTCCTGCAATCCATACCAGAACCAGGACAGAAACTATCGAACACAAAAACCACCAAGACTGAAAAAGGAAACAAATCACACACAGACACACAAAGACAGGACCAAAGAACAAAACCAGAAAACCTTAAACTTCCTAAGCACAGACCAGAAAAACAAAATTAAAGAACAAAACCAGAAAACAACAACAAAATCCAAATATGCTCAGTTATGCGATAAAACTCATAATCACTACACAAAAAGTCCTAATTTTGCTAAGCAAAGTGCAATCAAAACACAGAATCAAAGTAGAAAACCAAAACACGAAACCGAAACACAGAACCAAAGCACAAAATCAAAACTTGTTAAGCACAGATTATTAGAAAACGAAAGAGAGATGTACCGATACACAAATGTTGCTTAACTTCCTCCAACACAGAAGAAGAACCTAACAACCAAACACATACAATTTAGTTCATGAATCGATATTATCGCATAGATAGTTAAGTAGAAGCTCTCAGAAAGTTAAATTAATTTTTACCTCAAGCGACGGAGATTGGGGATCACTACTGGGTCATCCCTCAGTTCCTCGCCCACTAGCCGGAATATCACCTTCCCGTTCTCAGCAAAATAGTTAGCCCGAAAGATCATTCTCGCCGTTTCACCGCCGGAAAGCACGGCGGTGACATGAATGCTCCGATGAATACGAGAACTTAAGCTTCTGTTTATGAACTTGCTGCCCTTGATCTCTCTGCTCTCCCCAGGTCCGAGCCTAACAATCAGCCTGCCCCGCCTTTCATCGCCCTCCACCTCCGTTATCTCAAGAACCACACCCGGACTCGTCGCGTTCACGAGCTCCACCGATCGACTGAGAAAGCCACCCATTGAAAAGTCGATTTTCCCCACCCAAACCACCGGAAGCCCACGCCAAAAGGATCTCCATGTCGCGCGCTCATTTTATAGGGTTTCCTCCCCACGCGTTTCCATTTTTTTTTTTGGCGGGGGACGTTGGAGGCCGCAATGTTTTGGCTTCTAGATGCTGCCTGCTGCTCGAGTGTCGTGGATTCAAGAATCTAACTAGTAAAAGTCGCAGATCCCACGGAGAACAAACTTATTCCCTTTCCCAGAGAAGCTGAAACTAGTATCGTTTGTCAGAAATACCCCTCACTTTATTCATAATTACAAATGGAAAAAACAGTTATTTCTTATGTATGAGAATTAATCTGGTCGTGATGGAACCCTTTTAATCAATGTTTGCATTCATTTATTTAATCTGAAACCTAAAAATAAAATAAAAAGTATGTAAAGCGTTAAATTAATTTCACATATGCGTGAAATTAATTTCTTTTAACAACATATTGATACAATATCGATAGCAGAAAGGAATTGTTAATAGTCCTGCGATTTTGTTCATTCCATATTAGGCGAAAGCTAATGTTGTTCTATGCGTAATAGGAGTTAAGCGGTTGATTTTTCCTATAACTTCTTTTGACATCTTTGCCCTTCGAACTACATAGTGGTGTGAACTAGTTTTGGTGCCCCCGCCACAGATGGGGGCAAAAATTTCGCCTGAGTTCCTTTGTATTTAGGAATATGTATAAGCCAATAGCAATGTATACCAACTGTTGAGATTGAATTTTTCTTGTTTTTCAGAAGGTAGTATTTGATGGGAAATACTTAAAGGGTGGTGCTATTCTTTCACTTGTCACACTAGTCATTATTTTTTGCCGTTTGATCAAATGAATTGAAGGTTTGACACGCCCGATCTTGATATTCTCCAAAAGACCAGGGTATGCACATGCTGGTTGACATCCGAAGGTGATGAACCCATATTAGGATGCATGAGAACTAGAAGGAAATAACTAACATAAATAAAGCTTGTAAATTTAATTATAATGAATATGCAATTGTGGAACGTGTTCAGAGTATATAACTAATCGGAGACACTAAAAATGAATAATATAAAATTGAATGAACAAAAGGATGGGTCCTACACCGAGAGGACTTGAAGATGCCGATGCGGGAATGCCCTGACGCCGTGATTGTACTCCTTGATTCTAAGTCCTAAGGGGGCGCAAAACAAAACATGAGTGGACCAAGTTGATATATAAGTAATACTAAAACAGTTAATCTTTAACGTACTAACCCCAAAGTTTAGAAAACTCATGTATCATAATAAGTAATATGTTTTTCCGAGAACCCTAGCATGCCACAAAACCTTTCATAAGACATATATTGTATATAGGGTGCTTAGTAGTAGTAGTAGCACAAGGCATATATATACACATATATCTTCATTCGCCCAAAGGCACTACATCTCCCGCCCGAAGCCAATATAAATATCTTCCGGCCGAAGCCACCAACCTACACCCGACTTAAGCCATATATAAATATCATTTGCCCGTAGGCCTTACATCACCCGACTGAAGCCAATTAATGATTTCATTTGCCCGTAGGTAGATCGTATGAATAACCACTAAGTACACACATAAAAACATTAACATAATATTTCTAATATATATATATATACGGAGCTCAGTAGCTAAAACGTCATATCGTAAATCATGTTCAAAGTATATAGTCATAAATAATTTATACTTCAAAGAATGTAAATCCGATAAAGCATAATATATCATAAAGTGTAAATCTAATTTACTAATAAACGTTTCATAAAACGTAACCAACAAATCATGTTTTCATGTATGCATTTTAGAAGGGGTCCACTCACAGATACTTCGCTGTCAAAGAGCCATGCAAACTAAAGAAGATGGAAACGCTATAAACTATACTAAAACGGTTGAATTTGAGCAAACGGATTCAGGACGTCGAAAAACATAAGGGGGGACCTCGAGTACCCCCACCCGCCGCCGCATGCGTCGATTTGGGTCTCCGGAAAGTTGGCGGAAAAAGTCATCGGCACCTCCGTGGACGGCGACAGAGCATAGTACCTCCGGTGGAGGCACGTGTGCTCCACGTGCCGGCCAAGGCAGACGCCCACGCGCGTCCACGTGCAGGCCCACGCGCTGACTGGGTTCTGGGTTTGGGTCGGTTCAGTTGGGTTGGGCTGAGAGTTTTGGGCTGTAAGGTTGAGCCTGGCCAATTGGGTCTGGGCATAGATTCTGGGCTGGGTTTAGTGGGTTATAAATTAGGATTTAGGCTTGGTAGCTTGGCCTAAGGATCTGGGTTAGGCATGGGGGTTTGGGCTTGCCCTAGTAGGTTAAAACTCTAGGTTGGGTTGGCCGAGTTGGCCGTTTCGAGGAAGAAGAAGGCCGGAGCTATCCCAGCTTCGTTCAACCCCAAAACCTAACTAAAACCCATCATACAATATACCAAATTGAAGCTCAAGGAACAAGGAAGAGATTCGTACCAATTTCAAGACTTGAGGTGGCCGAAGTTGGCCGGAAAATGGTCTAAAACCCACGGGTTCTCGCTGGAATCTGGGGAAGTCTCCCCGAGTTGGTTTCTCGATGTTTCAACGTCCACAATACACAAAAACAATCAGAAATGAAATATGAGTATGAAAAGGGGAAGGTTTAGGTTGTTTTTCGTAGCTCACATACGTCAGAGGCGTTGGAAACTCACCAGGTTTCCTTTGTGAGCAGTGGCATCTGCCACAATCGAGGTTCCCAGGTTCCCTATCCAGGGTTCATGGTGACGAGGTCTAGGTGGCGGTGAGTTAGGGGCCTCGCCGAGGCTGTGGTGATCTTCCCATGGCACCATCTCAATGCTTACCGAGGGAGAAGGGAGAGAAGTGAAAGTGAGTTGAGGGGGAGAAGTGAGAGAGGAGAACCTTACAGGGAGAGAAGAAAGAAGAGATAGAGAGAGCTGTAAGGGAAGATAAATGAGGGATTTGGGTCGGGGAAAAAAATAAGGGTGGGCCTCCCTTGGGCACACCAATTAAGACCAAAAGCATAATTTCAAAAATAAATATCCCAAAAGCAACAAAACAAAATACATCTCATACGTGCAATGATGAAATTGCCCTCGTTCCAAAATCCGTAACTAAATTTGGGACGGGTTGTTACAATCTACCCCCGTTAAGAAAAATTTGTCTTGAAATTTGAAATAACGTATTATACATAAATACTCAAAGATAGGAAAGAATATATGTATGAAGAAGAAATCAAGACAGACATGACAAACCTTGGGCCTGACATGACAAATGGATGAAATCATTGATATAGGTCTCCAATGAGCCTTTCTAAGACACATGGGAAAAAGACATGTTGAAGTCCAGTTGATCGCCCAGCCTAAACCGTTGGAGAAGTGATTCGGTAAAGGTGACCCAAAACCCAGACCCAATGTGCAACTTGTACCATTTAAACCAAAGGGCAACATCGCCAGTGAAATAGAGCCCTGCGATTGTGACTCGGTTGGCGTCGTCGACCCCGTGATAATCCATATATTCCTTCGCTAGGGCTAGCCAACTGTACGGGTCATCCCTGGAGAATCGAGAAAGCTCAATCTTTATGTGTTTCGGGCCATTGAAGGTAAGTGGTGCCTCGGAAAGAAAGACGGCTGTTGTGGAAGGTGAAACGAAGAGGATGGAATGTGGGGACGGAGGGTGGTGGTAAATGTTTGCCACATCATTTTCTTTTGCATGTGAATCCTTCTTTTCTGAAAATGTTAGTCTCCCTTTTCTTCTTTTGGATGTATCCCACATGACCCTTACAGAATACTGACCCAATCTTGTATGGATCTTTAAAGGGCAGGATCGGCATTTTTGCAAAAAATTGTCCAGATGATTAAAAAGAAAGTTTTTTGGGGTTTTTGGTTAGTTTTCCATTTTTATATACCTACTTTTTATTATTTTTAATAATATAATAAAATATTAAGTAAAGTGAGTAGAGTAAACCCTATTTAACAGGCAAAGCAAAGTGGTCTTTACCAATTTAAAAATCCGAATGTGACGGTCATGCTATGATCGGAACCGGTGACAGATGTCCCGATGCACCTTGAATCGAGAATCCATGGCCTTTATGACTGGCATAGAGGGCCAAGCATGGGCACGTTGCACATAAAGCTTTGAAATATTGCTAACAAGAGCTAAAATCCTTTTGTAACTGCAAATTACTCAAACACTGAATTTTACAAGGGAATTGTTATTAGCACTTCAAAAATCTTATTCTACATTCCTCACAAGTGTATTTTTCTTTCTAATTATAGAAAGTTTGAAGTGCTAATAATAATTCTCTTTTACAAGACGACATTGTTCTCACCATGCAATTAAGTCTTAGAATACAGATTCTTTCAAATAATACAGGTTCCTTTACAAATACAACTCAAGAATAAGCTGGAATTCGGAGTTTTGACACTGGCTTGACTCAATCACGACTTTAACGACTCCTGCAATCCAGAAAAGAAAACACTTTGCAATGAAACCCATTTTACTCGGTCGTCAGAAGATTATAAGGTGGTCAGGGAAAACCCAGTCGACGAAGCGATGCACTACAAAGAATTGTGTGACATTTAGAAAGCCATGGTTGTGGCTATTTTGGAGTAGCTAATAAGTCAGTAATGTGGCTGACTTGCATTGGCAAAATTCACCAGACCAATGTATAGGGTGGGTCAGAAACTGTGTTTGGGTAAGGAACTTCAAAGTATGAAGATATCGCCAAGTGATGTTATTTTAAATACGAGTATTATACAGCTATTTTTTTGGGCAACTTGCTTACTAAAGTGCAACTAATCATGGATTTGCGAGTGTAATTTCAAAGTTCACATCGAACCTTAACTGGCTTGAAAATTATAACAGCCATTGGTAAACACATACCAGAAAAAAACAAAATTCAAATGTGAAATACGATTTCCAGTTTCACTCAAACTTATAATTATCTAAATTTCTCAGCAACAAAACAACTTGCTCCCTCTTAAAGAGGGAACAATATTCGTTGTCAAAGAACAAAACTAGAAGATCGCAAGAGATGGAAGCACTAGGCAAAAGAAACACAATGTAGGTTGCGAAACAAAGTGATGCTGGGAAAGGTTGACCACATCCACTAAAGAACCAGAGAGCAAAGAGACATTGACATTCGATTTAGAACCAGAGCAGGAAGAGGCAAGGAAGAAAGGAAGATAGAATAGGGGATTTGCTTCAATGAAGGAAACAAGACTATCTGACAATAAAGAGCAAAAATGCTTTTATTAATGTACATAAAGAAGAGAGATACCAAATTATACAAAATTCGGGATCTGTTCTCACCAAAAAATCATATTATCTTAGAATAAAAATTACCGCTTTCAAGAACTACAAGTTTCAATACAAATGTTAATTCGAAACGAAGAGCTTTCCCTAATTGCTATACCTCAAAAAATGACATATAATGTAAGACTCATGCAATCCAAACCGGAACCAGATGCCATCAAATACACAAATCACCAAGATTGAAAAATGAAAATCTTCCCCAACAAATTCAACCAAGTTGAAAGAACAAGAACACTTTCCAACGAAACCCATTTCCTCAAAACTTAGTTCACAGAAAACTATACAGAGATTTGAGACAAGCGAGTCAACAAATAATGTCACTACTCCTACAATCCATACCAGAACCAGAACAGAAACTATCGAAGACAAAAACCACCAAGACTAAAAAAGGAAACAAATCACACACTGTTTGGGCCCAAAATATCGGTTTGGGCCGAGATGTATTCTCGGCCTGGAAGGCAGTACAAAAAAGGTTACTGTGGATCATTTAGTTCATGGGCTTCCTAACCTATGTCGGTCAAGTCATGCTGCGAGACGAGTAATTGAATCCTGGCGCAATAAGGTCTCTCGGCAAGATATGGATAGAAGTGAATCCGGTTTGATAAAGGACTGGGTTCAAAGTCATAGTGAAAATAGGACTGGTCGAGATAGTGTTTGATGAGAAGAAGAAATCCTAATCCGAGTAGGGTTGTAACTCGGTCTAGAAAGTGCCTGGTGCTATAAATAAAAAAGGCTGTGCATCGTTCAAGCCTCTCCAATTCAACACACAACTGCCCTGCGCAAATTCTCTCAACAACCTTGAGATTTTTTTCCTTTTCTTTCGCCGACACACCTTCAGTTTGGATAAACAGCACTGCGAAGGCAACCGGTGATATCTTCAGTCGGCATAGATAGCACTGTCACCGTAGAACCAGCCGGTCTCGCAGCATCTTCAGTCGGCATAGATAGCACTGCGTCGAGGGTGAATGGTTATCTATCCAAGTCTTGGTCGAAAAGGATTTTCGAATCCTTATTGGTCGAGGTCATCTTATTAGCCTTCTCGGCGAAGTGAGGTGTTACAGCTTATTAGGCTCGGCACATTGCACGCCGAGTTAGTTTATGATTGGATACTCTCAAGTGGGATTTAGAGTTCGGCATTCCGACAGTCGAACCACGTTTATTGTTAAGACACATATCTGCTTTGAGTATTTGTGCCCTTACACTTTGGTGTCGATTCGGCGTGAGTTTACTCTGACAAATACCATCACTGTAACCGAATCCGACAATGACGATTTGTGAACTTCGTAAGAATAATAACCTTTTCTTCAGGTTCGAGAACCCAAGAGGCTGAGATGTGTTCCTTCCTCGGTCGTAATCGCAAGACGCAGAAGTCAGCCGCGAACCCAATGCAACATCAACAAATTTTACTCCTCGACCGAGCTCGGCCGACAAGTTAGCATGCCCTGCATTCAACCGAAGAACGTAGTTAGCTCATAGATTACTCGGCTTGTGCGCCACGTAGGCTTGGTAGTTTTTAGGGTCAACATTTTGGCACGCCAGGTGGGACCCAGTGCTAAACTACGAAGTTCATGCCAATTGAAACACGATCGATTAAAAAGAAAACAGCTATGGGAAAATCAACAACCGATTTGCCAATTCAGAACATAAGACAAAGTGTATCACAGACACAAAATCCCCTTAGTGCCGTGACACCTGAGTTCACAAGCTCGACTCGCCGAGAAAAGGAAGTTGGTCTCGGCGGTCAGCGTTGCAGTCTAGAAATCCCTAACAAAAACACATGCGTTCTCAATGAAGGGACAGTGGAGGACTGTGATGAGGATGGTGGTGAAGGCTTTGATCCACCAACAAGATCGTTTCTTCAAAGACGACTTGACGAACAGTCTAGGGCGGTTGAACAAACGTTTAGTCGAGGAATCGATAAACTGCACGATGTGATACGTAGTAACAATGAGGTACAAAACAGATTGCTTGAAATACTGGTTAGCAAGGTCTGTGACGACAAGTCATTCGATCTTTCTCGGCACTTGCCACCAAGGAATAATCTGTTGCCAGTAGTACAGGCCGAGCCAATTCCTACTCGGCTCAAGGCAATTGACTTAGAAAAAAAATGAGGATCGAGAAGCAGGACAGATGAACCTGACCAGAGAGTGGAAGTAACGTCCGTCGATATAACCGAGGTCCAGCGAATGATTGATTCGGCCATGAAAAAGGGGCCGAAGTTCCCTAAATTCATCCATCCATACCCAGCTTATGTGGAATGGTTCGAATATCCTAAAGGTTTCAAAATTCCAGATTTTAGTCTTTTCGCTGGAGAATCGTCTTTATCCTCGTTAGAACATGTGGCTCGTTTCACCGCGCAATGCGGAGATGTCAACATTGATTTTCACAAGCTGCGGCTGTTCAACTTTTCATTGACAGGTTCAGCACTTGATGCGAAATATATAAGCACACAAATTAAACCATCTTTTTATCAAATGTAGTAAAGTATGTAAGTAGGGATCATTCTAGGCCGGGGATTAAGAGGGATTGCTAAATCACTTGGAAACTGACTTGAAAACGTAAAAACAAAGTTTAAAACACTAAACTAGACTCAAAGAATGCAAAACTATACTTTAAAATACTAAGATAAACAAAAAGATTCAAAACAGCAAATAAACACTTAAAACTGCCTTAAAAACACTTTCTGGGCAGTTTTGAACACCTAACACTAACTTGGACGAAATTGGGTTATGACTTGACTCAAGACACTTAAAAACACATACTAAAGTGATTACTAACTAATCTAACACTTTGAAATAAATGGGAGATTGGTTCTTGATGAAATTGAAAACAAAACAAACTTTGTAAAACAAAATAGATTGTAAATGAATTTGAATGAAACTTATGGATGGAAGGCTAGCTAGGAGGTTCTTCTCCACACATGTCACACTTGCATACAAAACGATTTCCAGTTGCTTTTCGATAAACTATGAATACTCAACGCCCCAAATTAACCGTGAATTGCACTAATTAACCCTCAGTTTTTCCACAAGTTATTGGGTTGGATGATTGCATACGACAACCCAAAACATTCCCTACAAGTTCCCTACATGAATTGCATAATAGAGATACAAGCAAGAATCATTAAGTTCTATGAAAAACATAAGCATTGACGAGGCACTCGTTACTATGATTTGCATGAAACTTATGCCAAGAATTTACTTAACGTGATTGTGACTAGCAACCTTCACTACTTGTGAATATAAGTTCATAACGATTAGGTGAAACTCCCTTATATTCTAGCGTCAAATTCATGCATGAAAATTAAGCGTGCACTCTCAACCAACATACACAAATAAGTTTTTATACAAACGGATAAGTAAGTTGAATTCACAACTTATGAATCACAACTGGATGTAATAAAATCATATTGCAAGCATGAACATAGTTTCGAATCACCCCCTAACTAAGAGGGGTTTAGTTCCTCATACTGACAAAGCAAAGATGCATAAATTTAGACATTAAAAACAAAGATAGAAAACACCTAGAAACGCTCCAACACTCCCAAGGCTTGGGCTTAGGCACGGCACCAGGTTTCTTCTTCTTTCTCCTTCCTTGCAAGCTACGGCACTAGAGGTTTTGGACAGGTTTTGGGTGGTTTTTATGGTGTAGAATGGATGGAGAATGGTATGGAAATGTTTATTGTTGATGGGTGGTGTGGCTAGGGGTTATTTTTGGCTGAATTTGGAGAGAATGATGGTGGAGAACTCACAGCAAAGATGGATCAAAAACTGTTTTTTTTTATGAATATGGGATGTGGTATTTATAGGCTTGAGAGAGGACCACTCCATTTCCTTTGCATGTGCAGCTTGTGTGGGTATGAGTTGTCATGTTTCCCCTTTACATTTATACACACATGCTTCATCATTTCAACCATAAAACACACCAATTTTCTGCCCTTGCCTTGTGCTTTTCTTCCACTTTGCATGTGGGTTTGCTGCCATGTTTCTTTGCTTTGCCATTACACTTGCACACACACATGTTCTTTGCATCATTTCAACCACAAAACACACACATTTTCTGCCATGTTTCTCCTTTACATTTACACACACACATGCTTCATCATTTCAACCACAAAACAACCCATTTTATGCCCATGTGTGTGTGTTTCCTTTGCCCATGTGTGTGTGTTTTTCCTTTGCATTTGCACACACATGTTCTTCATTATTTCAGCCAACAATCCACCCATTGCCTTGCCTTTCTCTTTGTGTATGTGCTGTCCATGTTTCTGAACCTTTCAGTGTTACAATGCCCATAACTTCTTCTTGAAAAATGATATTAACAATCCGTAAATTGCTTCAGAAAGTAGACATCTGTAGCTTTCCACGCAATAAGGCACATTTTCTCATTCATTCTGAGCTGTTCGTAACATGCTTTCAAAGTCAGTTAATCTGCACAGGCAGTTTTGACGAATTTGTTACTTAATAATTCACTTGTGCTACTTTTCTTTTCTTTGCTTGATAAATCACACAAAACACAAAAACATAGTAAATAGCTCAAAAATATAAGGAACTAACTAAGAAAAGACAAGTGAATTTTATGTAAAATATATATAAATATGAGCTTATCAGCATTTGCCTGGTATATCAACCTTCCACCTAATTCCATCCAAAGCTGGGAGGAATTGGTCGAGAGATTTCACGAGCAATTTTATCGGCTAGGGATAGAAATGTCAGTTTCTTCGTTGGCAAAGATGGCTCAAGCGTCTGATGAGTCACCAATGGATTATCTTACCAGATTTAAATCAGCAAGGAATTGGTGCCGAGTACCTCTCCCTGATGTCGAGTTTGTTAGACTTGCTTTGAACGGACTCGATGTAGAATACAAAAAGAAATTTTTAGGGGCAAACTTTCGGGATATGTATGAATTAGCCCAGCATGTCGAGCAATATGACTATTTGCTCCAAGAAGAGAAGATGTCGAAACCCCCATCTCGAGGGACGATTTACAAAAACCCTATGGTCAATTACGCGTCGACCGAAGGTGAAGAATCTCAGTACGTCAGCGTGGACGCGGCCGAGATAGTAATAGATAAACCATACGTGTGCAAGGCATTGACTCAAATTAATTCCAAAGAGGTCAAAACCTGCTCGACCACTGAAGAAACAGCAAAAACATCAAAAGTTTATACCTTTGATATCACACAGGCTGAAGCAATTTTTGATCAATTGCTATTAGTGAAGATCATTAAACTTCGGCTAGGGCATAATATTCCCAAGGCCGAAGAACTTAAAGGAAGGACATATTGCAAATACCATAACTTGACAAAGCATGCAACAAATAATTGTGTCATATTTCGTGATGATATCTAGAGTTGGATTGACAAAGGCAAGCTAAAGTTTCCTGAAAAACGCATGACGGTTGATACGGATCCATTCCCTTCAGCGACAGTCGGCATGGTAGACGCCCGTTTGCCCAAGAGCAAAGGAAAAGAGAAGGTCAAATTTACCCCAGTACAACATATTCGGAAGCAAAGCTCCCAACCTCGACTCAAGATCGATCTATTTTCCAACGCGCCACCTACCGAGCTATCAGGACCGGCCATAGTTGAACCAATGTCAAACTACAACGACGAAGAAAATAGCGGGCCAATAGTACCACATATCCTAAAGAAAGGTTTCCAACCTCGACTCAAGATCGACTTGTTTTCTAATGCACCACCCACCGAACTCTCAAGACCTGCTATAGTCGGGTCCATGTCAGACTCCAGCGAAGATGGAAATGGTGGGCCGATAGTTTTGTGTAGCAATTGTAAGGCACGCGTTGTATTAACCGAGCCCAAGAGGAAACTGCCTCCGATGCAAATGCCGACATCACAACACCAATCGGCGATTACATCAAAGCCTTTAAATGAACCTAGTGAAGGCCAGCACCAGAAAGTATTCGACAGGCTCGGCCCAAGGAAATAGACAGATGGTCCTACATCGGTCAGACGACGCCTTGATTTCGACGCACCGTGTTACAACGAGAACTATTATTCCTGCAATTCCAGTAGTTCGAGCTCATCAGCAAATCAAAAAACCTTCAGGCCACCTGAACCACGTGACCAATGTTGGTACAACTACAATTCTCCCATCGGCATGTATACCGCGCTATCCAAATCTCAGAAACGTCGACGTCAGCATATAGATTGTTTGGCTTGACGACAAGCTACTCAGCCTGTTTTGGCCACTAAATGGCAGCCAAAAGAGACAGCAGGAAGCAGAGATGATCAGCCAACCCCAACAATCATGGCTGAATTACAGGTCGAGAAGGAAACCAATCGGGATTTTGAAACTACCATTGAAGCAGCCGAGAAGCGCATCAAACTTCTTCTTTGGCCCGGGGAAATGAAAGCTCGTTTTGAGCAATTTAGGAAAGAGGCTAAAAGCAAACTGCCCCCGTTACCTTTGAAAGAACCACTAATCAGAGTTCGGTGGAATCTGCACCCTCAATTCCTCGGCGAATCATTGGAATATATGAAAGAATTTCACAAGAAATATTCCGCCAACGACTTGTATGGGTTACCGAAGGCTTGCCAAGAAGCTCTTGACCTGGCATTAACTTGCCCCGATGCTGAGCAGATCATCCAAAAAACCACTGATCCAGCAATGAAAGCCAGATTCCAGCACATTCGAGAGGCTAGGGTTCTCGGCTTCGAGGTCGACCCATACACGGATATTGACACAACCGAACTCCCTTTTTCTCTTGAAGACCTTCAACACCTTCGGTATCACTTCGAAGTTTTTTCGACCGTATCCTTGTTCGGCTTAACAGCCGATGAGACAGAGCGGGTGGCACGTCTGGACGCTTACCTGGACACCAGGAATGCCCGGATCGCCTATGAGGAACGAGCTCACAAAATACGGCAGGAGCAGAGTCTGACACCAGATGCATGCAAGCCTGAAGATGACAGTCAACAGGATACAGCGTCGGATTGCATGGCACAAGCGCCTAAATATGTTAAGACACATAGCGAGCTGGCCGTGAATGCTCTGACACACGATGATATAGTTCTCACTACTCCGGATGATGACGACCATGATTCAATGGGCCTTTCAGTCCTTGAAAACATGGAAATCAGCATGGTCCATGTTCTCCCTGTCGAATTTCAACTAACTACACACCAACCAAGTTCCTTGGACTGTGATGTAGTTACCGAGGAGGCAACACAAGTTGATTTCGTCACTACTACTGAAGACGAGTCAACTAACGGCGACGATAAACTTAAAATAGCCTTGGACATTTTGTTTCCCCATTCTTCCTCGACTAATCTTCAACATTTAAAACCGTTGTATGTCACGACCCATATTGAAGGCTACCCAATCTCTGAGATTTTCATCGATTGCAGAGCAATAGTCAATATCATGCCTGTATCCGTCATGAAAACATTACGACGATCCACCGACGAGCTCATTCCTTCAAGAATAATCATGAGTAGCTTTGTTGGTGACAAGTCTCAGACCAAAGGAGTACTCCCTCTAGAGGTAAGCATCGCAGGTCGCAATCACATGACCGTATTTTTTATCGTCGACTCCAAGACCGAATATAATGCTTTGCTCGGTAGGGATTAGATTCATCAAACGAATTGCATTCCTTCTTCGTTATACCTAGTCCTTATTTTTTGGGATGGTAAATTGGTCGTGGTCCACCCAGCCGATACTTAGTCATTTGAAACCAACATGATTCAGGCCCACTATTATGATGATCACGTCGGCTATATTACCCTACAAGGTTTCAATGAAGATGGATGGCCGACTCGGATCTTATTCCAGAAAGCCATTGAGGTAGGCACCGAGACTGTCCACCAGGATTCGGCGAGACTCGGTTTGGCCAATTTTCTCCCCACCACTGATGATTGACATCAAAAGCGAGAGACGTCGGGCCGCGGTTTCATCTACGATGGAACGCCTGCTGGCCCATTGGTATGCTATTTCCAAGCACCCGCATTCGGGTATCAACTTAATCGAATTTTTGGTCGAAGAGGATAACAGCCCGGTACTATCGTTGGATAAAGTTCAGGCCGCACTGGTCGAGCTCGACGACAGCTGACCCCAAGTCAAGGATCCTCTAGAGGAAATAAATGTTGGAATGGCCGATGATCCTCGGCCTCTATTTATTAGTGCGTTATTACCCCATGCCATGAAAGTGGAACTCCATCAATTGATTCACGAGTTTAAAGATTGTTTTGCTTGGAGTTATCATGAGATGCCGGGTCTCGACCGGACCCTTGTCGAACATGAATTACGTATCAAACCTGGTTGCAAGCCTGTTCAACAACTTCCTCACCGATTCTCGACTGAAGTACAGCTCGACATAAAATCTGAACCGCTCGATATGTCGAGTGGTTGGCGAATATCGTACCAGTGCTCAAGAAAAATGGGGCCCTACGCATTTGCATTGATTTTCAAAATTTGAATCTGGCAACACCTAAAGATGCATATCCCATGCCAATTTCAGATTTGCTAATCGACGTCGCGGCTAATCATGACATGCTGTCATTCATGGATAGACATGCCGGTTATAACCAGATATTTATTACCGAGGCCGATGTTCATAAAACTGTTTTCCGCTGCCCGGGGGCACTTGGAACCTACGAGTGGGTAGTCATGCCATTCGATTTAAAAAACGTTGGTGCTACATATCAACGCGCGATGAATACCATTTTTTATGACCTGATCGGCACTACCATAGAAGTATATATTGATGACGTCGTGGTCAAATCAAAAAGTCGTCGAACGCATATTGATGATCTTCGGTAAACTTTCCTTCGCATGCGACGACATAACCTTAAGATGAACCCGGCTAAATGCGCATTTAGCGTGTAAACCGGTAATTTCTTAGGTTTTTTTGTCCACCATCGCGGCATCGAGGTCGATGTGAACAAAGCTCGTGCAATTATTGACGTCCCACCATCGACGACAAAAAAACAACTCCAGTCCTTGCTCGGGAAAATAAATTTTCTTCGTCGATTCATAGCTAATTCTGCTGGCAAAATGACGGCATTCTCTACACTGTTGAAACTTAAGGACTCAGATAAGTTTGAGTGGCGTGAAGAACATCGAGCGGCTTTCACACAACTCAAGGTTGCCCTTGCAACTCCCCCCGTCCTCGTACCGCCTCGACGTGATAAACCCCTTAAGCTTTACGTTTTCGCAGCCGACGAATCCATTAGTTGCCTCCTCGCGCAAGATACTGATGCTGGGCGATAACAAGCTATTTTCTATCTTAGCCGACACCTCAATCCTCCAGAGATCAATTATTCACCAGTTAAGAAGCTTTGCTTGGCTTTGTTCTTCGCCGCATCAAAACTCCGACATTATATGCTCTCATCCGTTACGCAGGTCATCGCCCAGACATATGTTATTCGATATATGCTTACTCGGCCAATAGTCAAAGGCCGAATCGGGAAATGGACACTGGCACTATCGGAGTTTAGTTTGCAGTACGTCCCACAAAAAGTCGTCAAAGGATAAGCGCTTGCTGATTTCTTAGCCCACCACCCTTCTCCATATGGGTTCGGGGGCACCGATGTTGCAATCGGAATGGTGGAAGCACGTGACAATTATTGGACGATGTATTTTGATGGTTCCAGCACGTCAACATCAGCCGGTGTGGGGATCGTACTCCAGTCTCCACACCAACACCGTTGGTTCTTTTCCCTCAAGTTGGATTTCGATTGTACCAACAATCAGGCCGAGTACGAAGCCCTTGTTATCGGCCTTAGCGTACTTCATGATTTACACGCTGCTCGGGTTCTCGTCTTTGGTGATTCGGAGCTTGTGATTAACCAACTTAATGGAACTTTTCGGTGCATGAGTTGTACTCTGGCACCCTATCACATGATGGCCAGTTACTTGGCCGAGTCATTCAACTGTATCACATTCAATCATATTTCCCATGGACGGAACACCGTCGCAGATGAACTCGCTCAGATAGCCTCTGGAGAACAACTCCTAGGGGGCAAGAGTGGACCGATGATACCCGTTTTACGACAATCGTGTCCGGCTTTGGTTAATTAACAAGTCCTTCAGCGCGACCAAGTCATCCGTACACGGGTAATGTCCTTACTTTCCTTATTGGAACGGGAGGATCCTGTAGATGTTTGCGCGGTCGAGACGCTACCAAACGACTGGAGAATGCCAATTATGCAATACCTTGATGATCCCAGAGGCAAGCACGACCGAAAGACAAGGGTCCACGCCATAAATTACGTCTCGTACTAGAACGAGTTGTATCGAAAAGGCGAGGACGGTTTATTACTGTTATGCCTCGGCCCGCAAGAAGCCGCCCAAGCAATCACAGAGGTACATGAAGGAATTTGCGGAGCCCATCAATCAGGAGGCAAATTGCGTTGGCTACTTCGCCGACATGGTTACTTTTGGCCAAGCATATTGAAAGATTGTATCGAGTATGCACGAAGATGCGTCCAATGTCAAATTCATGGACCCATCCAAAGGGCCCGGCCGAATTACTTCATTCGGTCACCAAACCTTGGCTGTTCAAAGGATGGGCAATGGACGTGATCGGCAAAATCACACCATCTTCTGGAGCAGCGAAACATGCATAGATACTCGTGGCAACATATTATTTCACTAAGTGGGTCGAAGCAAAATCATATGCCGAATTAACATCCAAGGAGGTTTGTGATTTTGTGGGGGAACATATTGTGACCAGGTTCGGTGTGCCAGAAACAATCATAACTGATAATGGCACAGTCTTCACAGCCGAAAGGTTCAAAGATTATACAGCGAGCTTAAAAATTCGGCTTGAGCAGTCCACACCATACTATCTACAAACGAATGGACAAGCCGAAGCAAGTAATAAGGTTTTGATCGGTATTCTCGAGAAAATGATAAAATAAAGACCTGGCATGTGGCATTTAAAATTGAATGAAGCCTTATGGGCATACCGAACTTCACCCCGGTCGGCAACGAGGACCACCCCATATGCGTTAACCTATGAACATGACGCGATGTTACCAGTCGAGCTAAGTGTAAATTTTTTACGTGTGATCGAGCAGAGTAGTTTGTCCAATGCCGAATATAATCAGGCCATGTTATAAAAGTTAGAAGATTTGGAAGAAGATCGGCTTGACGCTTACAATCTTCTAGTGGCACAAAAGAAAATTACCGAGCGAGCTTATAATCAAAGAGTCAAACAAAAAACGTTCGGCGAAGGAGAGTTAGTTTGGCAAAATGTGTTACCCGTGGGAATTAAAGACCCCAGGTTCGGTAAATGGTCGCCGAATTGGGAATGATCGTTTGTCATCCATAAAGTTCTCGGTAAGGGGGCATACCATCTTAGAGATCGAACCGGTATTATTCACAAATTACCAATTAATGGAAAGTTCTTAAAAAACTACTACCCAGTCACATGGGAGATGCAAGAGTAAAAGCTTGTTTCATTTCATTAATAAGATGGTTTACAATCAAATTATTCTAAGGCGATGAAGGAAGAAGAGTTCCAAGAAGTGCCTTCAGCTCCAGCCACCTCACCTCGCCCATTATGACCTAAGCCTGCCTGTTATTCTTGTCTAACTTCAGCTGCTCAACTCGCTTCACATTCGCCGTAAATTCGGTTAGACAAGATTTCCCGCCCGACTCAAAGTCCCTGGCAAGCTCAGAAGTAAGGGCCGACCTTCGTTTTGCCAGTTCGGCCATTTGATGGTCGAGGTCGACCAAGGCTTCCTCTTTCATCTTTAAGGCATCGATCTTCGGACGAAGAGTTTCCTGAACGGCCAGTGCAGTTTTCAAGTCATCATCAGCCCAAATAATGTTCTCGAGAATACTGAAGGATTCCCGAACTCGCTCCAAGGCGGACGACGCCTGAACGACAACCTCGGTGCTCATTTGACCATCTGCTCCGAGATCGTTTAGGCATGCACCCAACGAATCGAGCCATTTGCGCTCAAGGACTTGTGATGCCGAGAGAGATAAAACTTCTTGTAGCCGAACCAGAGCAGCTGAATCAGCAGGTGCAATTGTAGCGGCCGAAGGACCAGCCGCTCCAGAAGTGTTTGACAAGAGAGCATTAAAATCATGTTAAGTACAAGGAAATTATGAAAGAATATAGCAAGAAGGTTTTTGTTTTAAACCTGCCGAGAGGAGACTTCTGCCATATTTTCGGGTTCGTTGCTCGAACCTAAAGAACTTAATGGCCGAGCCCAGTGCCTTAGACTGCTTCTTAGTTCACGCAGCCGATAGAGGTTATATACGTTCGATGGCCACTGAGGCGGCCAAGAAATATAGATAACACCCTTCGACGCGTATAATGTTCGATGAAAAGAATGGGTAGGCACCTGACATTCAGTATCTTCCTGGTTTAGAGATCTAAGGCAGAAAAGTAACCAAACAAAAACGGTAAGGGTACTTACGAAGGTCGAAGTAGCTTCTTGAGGAGGAATGTTGAGGTCCTGGTCATACGGATGAACAGGTGTTTTCGCCGTCGCTTCTGGCTCGACGGCAGGTCTTTTGCCACGATCGGTCGCAGAAGGGCCGACTTGGACAACCGCCTCTAATGCAGGGGAAGGAGGATCGCGTGGTTGAAGGTGACTCATCAATGAAATCTCATCTCTCCTGTTGCTCTCTTCTAGAACGACTGCCGTGGGTTTTGGATTTTCGGGAAGTTTCTTCTCTGCCAAGGGGACTGCCCCTTCCAAGACAGGCGTAGCAGCTGGCCCCAAGGTTGCAGGCACCTCGACCAGTGGAGCAACGACTGGTCCAGTGACTTGAGGAACAGGCCGTACATGAGCTGTTTCTTTGGCCGGAATTGGCAGTTTCTCTGTCGAAGCTTAGACGACAGGGGTAGAAGGGGAAACACTAGGAGTCGTCGCTCCCGTAGTTTGACTGGAGATAACATGAATCTCCCGTTCTCCTTTCCTCGCCAGCTTCTTAACCTGTTTTACGGGGTGAGGGGGGTCGAAGGCCGTCTCGGCCTCTTGACGAGGCCATTTGCTCAGCAAGGCCTGTGCAGTAGTTTCAGCCCTTTTGGAGATGGTCGATTTTTTCCCAGCCGCAGCCGCAACGACCACTTCTGCCTTTTTCAGTGACCAACCACCTGAGAAAGCAAAAGCAAATTAGTAAAGTTCAAAGTCGAAGGAAGAAGGTAGAAATAGACCGTTACCTTGAGATTATGGGGCAGAAGCCTTATGGGGTCGACCGCTGAAGATCTTGTTCAGGACGTTTTCGACCGAAGCACCAAAAAAGTTTTGGGTATACTCTTCCCACCAATCACCAAAAGTGTCAGTGCTAAGAGATTCTGGAACGGTTGGTCGAAAGCAGAATTTGTAGCACCGTTCTTGAAACTCCTTCTTGGCATCCTTGCACTCCTTGTCTGAAAAGCCAGATAGGCGTCCTGGACTCAGCAGGGAGCGAGAGGTAAGAAGAGGCACTGGGCAACCCTGAAGATAGCCGAGTTGCCGAGCAGTGAATTGGGTGTGATATACTTCCCAACTTGCTCGGTGCACGTTACACCCAAGAGGAAGGTCACGGGTAAGCACAAACGACCCCCAGGATTGACGAAGATCAGCATCATCATCTGCACTGCATGCTGATGTGGGGAGTTTGATCGACAAAGGATATTCTCGACAACGGTAGATCAAGAATTCGTCGTCGGAAAGGGCATCAAGGCTGAAGAAGTATCTAAACACGTCTTCAGCTTGGTGAGGAGGTACTGGTCGAGAAGCCACCTGAAGGCCGGGCTCCTCAGTAGGTGAGAAGCTGGCAAGCTCTGGCCGAAGGGTGACAAAATAAACCTGCAGCCAATGCTGGAATACCCAAAGGGGACCACTCTGGTGTGGGTCGATCTTGTGAAGGGTCATCTTGGCCAAACAACGCAGGAGATGGGTAAGAATGGCTGGACTGAGCACTAGGGTGTGACCGCTAGCCAGGGCTTCGACCACCGGCATGTTCTCGACCAAGCATTTGTTGGACTTGGTACAACAAATAAATTTGTTATACCAGTAGAAGAAGAAGGCTTCGTGTTCCTCCTGTCGTAGGTTCTCATCCCCTCAGCCGGCAAAGTGGCGATAGAAAGTGTTGTAGTTGAGGAAGTTCTTATAAAGTTTTTGAACTTCCTCATTTGAGGATTCTTGGCCCTCTCCGCTCAGTGTTTCGATGGGCCGATCATTGAAAAGAGCCTTCAGGTCAATGGTCGATGGGTACCCGGAGAGGGTAGCGTCAACTGGGATGCCGAAAGGGGAAGTCCCTAAGATTACGGTGATATCAATGATAGTGGGGCCCATGGGGCCGAGGGGAAGGATCATGGTGTTGGTAGCTGAGCACCATAGGCTTGAGGCTATCATAAGAAGCTCCTTATCCATGACGAGTTCCATAGATGAAAGACGAATGGTATCTTAAATGCTAAGAGCTTTCCATTGCTTGCCGAAGATCTTTTCCATCCAAGCAACCCAAGCTGCCTAGGTCGTAGTGGTTTAGGGCCAGGAGCCTTGGGGTTTCGCCAAATCCCACCTCGACCATTCAAACCTTGACAGTAGAAGTGTTAGGCATTGATCCTTGAAGAGCTCGGTAATGGCTGGTGGCACTGCATCCTTGAAAAGTAGACCAAGGATTTGGTGGGGGGTGCTCATATCGCTCTCAAAGCGCAGAGTCTTAATTGAGCACTGATCGATGATTGTCCCACATTTGTCGCATTCCTTAGAGAGCTTGGAAATGAAGGAGGCCATTGGAAATGGTTTCGAAGGGTTTATGGGAGAAAGTCAGGGGGTTTCTTTTAATCTTTGAGCAAGAGAGAGTTTGGAAAACTTGAAAGCGTAAAGAATGAATGATAGAAGGCCAGGTATTTATAGACTCGTGGAATGGAAGACCAAACGGGGATAGTGATCGGGAAGATCGTTAATAATGATGGAGTGATGGAGAATATTAACAGACTCAGGAGAAAGAACAAAAAAACTCGCAGATTAAGGGGTCATGATGATATCGTGATGGTGTCCTTTTATGAAGAAATGATGTTTTGGTGTCCGCATGATCTCGAGGGTACCGAAAGATTCGCAAATCGAGATTGCATGATGGCATGCGGCGATATGTATGTTGATTTGAAGATGTTTGGACATCCGCACGTCTTGAGGAATTTAAAAATCTCGCAGATCAAAGGGGTAATGATGAAAGGACACTTCAGGTTATGCTGAGAAGAGGACACTTGGCGAGATATCTGACGAGATCAAGATCATGCAATCATGCTTCATAAATGCTCCTCGGGAGACGGGGCCTGGTGTCGCTTTTTCAAGGTCAGGGCTCGGCCAGAGACTTCAGACCGAAAAAGTCCTTAGAAGCGATGGGGCAATGTTTGGGCCGAGATGTATTCTCGGCCCGGAAGGCCGTACAAAAAAGGTTACTATGGATCATTTAGTTCATGGGCTTCTAAACTAGGTTGGTCAAGTCATGCTGCGAGACGAGTAATTGAATCCTGGCGCAATAAGGAGTCTCGACAAGATATGGATAGAAGTGAATCCGGTTTGATAAAGGACTGGGTTTAAAGTCATAGTGAAAATAGGACTGGTCGAGATGGTGTTTGATGAGAAGAAGAAATCCTAATCCAAGTAGGGTTGTAACTCGGTCTAGAAAGTGCTTGGTGCTATAAATAGAAGAGGATGTGCATCGTTCAAGCCTCTCTAATTCAACACACAACTGCCCTGAGCAAATTCTCTCAACAACCTTGAGATTTTTTTCCTTTTCTTTTGCTGACACACCTTCAGTTTGGATAAACAGCACTGTGAAGGCAACCAGTGATATCTTCAGTCGGCATAGATAACACTGTCACCGTAGAACCAGCCGGTCTCGCAACATCTTCAGTCGGCATAGATAGCACTGCGTCGAGGGTGACTGGTTATCTATCCAAGTTTTGGTAAAAAAGGATTTCCGAATCCTTATTGGTTGAGGTCATCTCATTAGCCTTCTCGGCGAAGTGAGGTGTTACAGTTTATTAGGCTCGGCACATTGCACGCTGAGTTAGTTTATGATTGGATACTCTCAAGTGGGATTTAGAGTTCGGCATTCCGATGGCCGAACCACGTTTATTGTTAAGACACATATCTGCTTTGAGTATTTGTGCCCTTACACTTTGGTGTCGATTCGGCATGAGTTTACTCTGACGAATACCATCACTGTAATCGAATCCGACAACGACGATTTGTGAACTTCGTAAGAATAGTAACCTTGTCTTCAGGTTCGAGAACCCAAGAGGCCGAGACGTGTTCCTTCCTCAGTCGTAATCGCAAGATGCAGAAGTCAGCCTCGCACCCAACGCAACATCAACAAATTTTACTCCTCGGTCGATGAGTTGGCACGCCCCGCATTCAACCGAATGACGTAGTTAGCTCATAGATTACTCAGCCTGCGCGCCACGTAGGCTTGGTAGTTTTTAGGGTCAACACACACACACAAAGACAGGACCAAAGAACAAAACCAGAAAACCTTAAACTTTCTAAGCACAGACCAGAAAAACAAAATTAAAGAACAAAACCAGAAAACAACAACAAAATACAAATATGCTTAGTTATGCGATAAAACTTGTAATCACTACGCAAAAAGTCCTAAATTTGCTAAGCAAAGTGCAATCAAAACACAGAATCAAAGCAGAAAACCAAAACACGAAACAGAAACACAGAACCAAAGCACAAAATCAAAACTTGTTAAGCATAGATTATTAGAAAACGAAAGATAGATGCACCGATACACAAATGTTGCTTAATTTCCTCCAACACAGGTGAAGAACCTAACAACCAAACACATACAATTTAGTTCATGAATCGATATTATCGCATATAGATAGTTAAGTAGAAGCTCTCAGAAAGTTAAATTAATTTTTACCTCAAGCGACGGAGATCGGGGATCACTACTGGGTCATCCCTCAGTTCCTCGCCCACTAGCCGGAATATGACCTTCCCGTTCTCAGCAAAATAGTTGGCCCGAAAGATCATTCTCGCCGTTTCACCGCCGGGAAGCACGGCGGTGACATGAATGCTCCAATGAAGACGAGAACGTAAGCTTCGGTTTATGAACTTGCTGCCCTTGATCTCTCTACTCTCCCCAGTTTCGAGCCTAACAATCAATCTGCCCCGCCTTTCATCGCCCTCCACCTCCATTATCTCAAGAACCACACCCGGACTCATCGCGTTCACGAGCTCCACCGATCGACAGAGAACGCCACCCATTGAAAAGTCGATTTTCCCCACCCAAACCACCGGAAGCCACCGCTAAAAGGATCTCCATGTCGCGCGCTCACTTTTATAGGGTTTCCTCCCCATGCGTTTCCTTTTTTTTTTTTTTGGTGGGGGACGTTGGTGGCTGCAATGTTTTGGCTTCTAGATGCTGCCTGCTGTTCGAGTGTCGTGGATTCAAGAATCTAACTAAAAGTCGCAGATCCCACGAAGAACAAACTTATTCCCTTTCCCAGAGAATCTAAAACTAGTATTGTTTGTCCAAAATACCCCTCACTTTATTGATAATTACAAATGGAAAAAACGGTTCTTTCTTATATATGAGAATTAGGTCTGGTTTAGTATTGAGGTGATTCTAAAAAAAAATAGGTATAAAAAAAAGCTGGGAGTTTTTTTGTGTTTGGTAAACATTCAACTTCAACTTTTTTTTCACAATTTTGGGTGAAAAAAGCCAAAAACACAAAGCTGCAAAACCCAGCTTTGAAAAACCGGTTTTTTTCACATCTGTTTTACATAAAAGTTAACCAAACACTATAATACTGTTTTTTTTTTCAAAAGCACTATTACAAAAAGTTTACCAAACACTCTGCTACTTTATTTTACAGTTGCTTATTGTCACAGCACAACAGAATTAGCTTTTTTTTTAAAGCACAACAATACCAAACCAGTCCTTAATCTGGTCATGATAGATAGAACCCTTTTAATCAAAGAAAAGCTAATGAAAAGGGCTTGAAAACTTTGAGTTTTAACGATAAGGACAAAATAAAAGGTAAAGTGAATAGTACTAGGTTTGACTTTTTAGTGTAAAAATGTGGTTTTTCGTTAAAGTGAACAGTACCGCAGACTTTTCGTTAAAACTCCCTTTAATCAATGTTTCCATTAATTTATTTAGGGGTGTGCTATCCACACACCTTATTTTACTTCTCACACGCCCTTTGATAATTTATGTCCGTTGATCTTCTTTAATTCATCTGATCTGATAGCCGAAAATTAAAAAGATGTGTGAGAAGTAAAATAGGATGTGTGGATATCACACCCCTTTATTTAATCTGAAAGCTAAAGATAAAAAAAAAGTATGTAAAGCGTTAATTAATTTCACATATGCGTGAAATTAATTTCTTTTAACAACATATTGATACAATACCGATAGCAGAAAGAAACTGTTAATAGTCCTGCGATTTTGTTCATTCCATAATAGGCGAAAGCTAATATTGTTCTATGCGTAATAGGAGTTAAGCCGTTGATATTTCCTATAACTTCTTTTGACATCTTTGCCCCTTGAACTACATAGTGGTGTGAACTAGTTTTGGTGCCCCTGCCACAGATGGGGGCAAAAATTTCGCCTGAGTTCCTTTGTATTCAGGAATATGTAAAAGCCAATATCAATGTATACCAACCATTAAGATTGAATTTTTCTTGTTTTTCAGAAGGTAGTATCTAACGGGAAATACTGAAATGGTTGTGCTATTCTTTCACTTATCATACCAGTCACAATTTTTGACCTTTTGATCAAATGAATTGAGAGTTAATGAACACAAATTGATCAAAGTGTGTGAAAAGTAAAAATACGATATTGAAATCACTTGATTATGAGATAGAAAGAGGATCTAGCAGTCTTTATAGTTTATTTGAAATGATTGAAATGATTGAAAATTGTCTTTTCAAGAGATGAGTCAAAGAGTTCCAAGGCATTTTTTTATTTACCTACTTTTTATTATTTTAATAATATAATAATATTAATATATTAAGTAAAGTGAGTAGAGTAAACCTTTTTTAAGAGAGAAATATAGTCTTTACAGGACAAGGATCCTCTTCGAATTATATTTGTTGGAATATAGGAATCAATCAATTGTGTCCATTTATTGTACATTGTGTAACCATTTTTTATTAAGTATTATTTATATTCAATTTTAAATTTTAAATTTTAAATTTAAAATGATTTGTAACTGCATGATGTACGATAAACAGACACGATTGATTGATTATCCGGATCCCCACAAAGAAGATCCTGAGAAGATCATATTCCGTCTTTACGAATTTAAAAATCATAGACTTTTTCCTCATTGATTGCCTTAGCCCTTGGAAAGTCCGAATGTAAAAGAAAGATAAAATAGAGAATGTGAGAGGAGGGGAGAGAAGGAGATCAAAAGAGGAGGGGAGATAATTCTAATCCCACAAATTATCACGTGGTGAAGTGTTATTAAACAAGTGCACTTTTTGAAGAGATTTTTCTTTGTACATCAATATGTACACTATTTGTCATATACAAGTAGAGAAAACGGTATTTTTTTCATTGTCTTCACTTTTATTATAATACTTGCTGTGTCAGCTCGTGTTTTGAGAATGCTAAAAAGAGGTGATATTCACACACTTCAAATTATTTTTACCACACTTTTTTTTATGTGTTTTGAGAATACTAAAAGGAGGTGATAGTCACACACTTCAAATTATTTTTACCACACTTTTTTATTTTTTTTTAGTATTCTACTCATCACTAACACTTGATAAAAAAATATTAAAATTTTAAAATAGTGAGAAAAGTAATTAGAGGTGTGAATATAATCTTTCTAGTAAAAAAAATCTCTCTGCTTATTTATTGGAGTTGCCTCTTGAGATCTAGCTAGGATCTCAGGCAACTCGATTTTAAGTCTCGAAAATACTATTGGTACCTCTCCAAAAGCTTGAAGAAAATGATACCGTAAACACGAAAATCCTGAGACAAATGAGACAAGAACATGTGTACAAAGTAAATGTTTGTATTAATGAATTTGTAGGGTTACAATCTCTTTACGACTTGATCATCTGATTCGATCTCCGAAATGTGTACATGTGTAGTGTTGTTGATCCAAGGGTCACGATGACTTGATCTTGGATGAATGAATCCCTTAAGGTTTTGGCTATTGGCAATGGAGGAACCGGCACATGTAGGGGTGTTTGGTAGTTCTTCATGGGATTTGATGAAGAACATGAAGGATTTTCCGAGTCTTCTTAAGTGTTTGAGTGTTTTGGGGGGGGGGGGGTTCAATGCTTAAGAGCTTCAGAATTTCAAAGCTTCAACGTCTGGGCGTGAAATGATTTTTGGACTTTCTTTTTCCGTCTTGGAGCCTCTTATTTATAAACTTTCCAAGCCTTGACTACAAATGGATTTTACCTTGATTGTGGGCTTGATTAATTGACGAAAGAACCAAGACTTCATTTGTAGGCCGGTTCGTGATTTGACTCCATCAATTAACATTTGATTTTATTAAATTAAAATCAATTAATTCATTTCCGCCAAGTGTTGACACGTGTCATTCTTGATGACTCGTCCAATTTTGTTGAGTCACATGCCATGTGTACAATTTGTGCGACACGTGGCGCATGTCATATATGCTCTGGTATGTCGAAACTTTAATGCGTTGGTGAACATTTATTTCACCGAAATTTTGATGTCTACAAATGCCCCACTTCAAGGTGCATCGTATGCATGTGCTTGTCACGTGTAAAAGATGTGTTTTGAAGTCACTCGCATAGTGAATGTATTTGGCCACTATGTTTTGAAGTTTTTCAACATAGATGTCAAGTCAATGGCCGTTAAGACTTGATCTTGAATTGGGCTGGAAATTTCTTCAAGGGTCGTTAATGCATGTGCTTGTCACGTGTAGAAGATGTGTTTTGAAGTCCCTCGCTTAATGAATGTATTTGACCACTATGCTTTAAAATCCCTGAATGTAGATGTTGATTCAAGGGCCATCAAGGCTTGATCTTGAATTTGGCTGAAAGTTTCTTCAAGGGTCGTAGATGATTGGTCTTGAATTGGGCTGAAAGTTTCTTCAAGGGCTGCCGATGCTTGATCTTGAATAAAATTAGACCACAAGGAGCTTCACGTGGTGAGTGGTCTTCAGCTTTGTTGGGGTTGAGTTGGCACATGTAGTTGTGCTTGTTGATTCTCCGCGAGCTTGGTGAAGAACATGAATGTTTTCTTTGGCTAGAGAGCTTTCTGGTTTCCTCCAAAGGTTTGGCTTTACTTCATTTCTTTGGAGTCGAATTTGATCCAAGTTTGGTAGACACCTGATTTGGAATCGAACTTGTGATTTCTTCAAGGGTCTTTGAGGCTTGATCTTGAATGAGATGAGACCACGAGCGGTTTCATGTGGTGGGTGGTCTTTGGCTTTGGTAGTTGATGAATCGACACGTATTTGTTGTGCTTATTGATTCTCCACGACCTTGATGAAGAACATGATTGTTTGGGTGTTTGAGAGATTTCTGGATGTCCAAGCTTCGACTTGCTTCATTTTTGCTATCCCAATAAGTGCCTAATATTTATAGGCAAATAATTGGGCTCGATTTGAAAAACCCAATCTGAGCATTAGGGTCGTCATGCTACTTTGCGCCATCCTACACACACATAAGGGAGTGTGCTCGTTGCAAGGAAGTGTGATCGTTGCAAGGGAGGCTGCTCGTTGCAAGGGAATCTGCTTGCTACAAAGAAGCTTGTCGTAAAGAAGTGTGTTCGCCGCAAGGGAGGCTTTTCGTAACAAGGGAGTGTGCTCGTCACAAGGAAGTGTGATCGCTGAAGGGAGTGTGCTAGCTGTAAGGGAGGCTTCTCGTCGCAAGAGAGTCGATGGAGTGCATGTACTGCTACTGCTGCAAGCGAGTCGCCCGACTACATGCACTGTTGTTACCTATGAAGACGATGACACACTGTAACAAACTGTCCCTAATTTTACGATTTTATAAATTTTAAAAGTGTGAGTTGACCAAAATGCCCTTAGAAGATAGATTGTTGACTTTCTTTGACCGTCTCTTCGTGACAAGTACGAGCTATTATTTTACCGTATTCTCGAAGTACTCTACGGTACGAACGCATAGGCGCAAGCAAAACTGAATTTGGAGTTACAAAGAAGATTTTACAAATTACGGAATGTGATGGTCGTTTTGGTAAATTCACGTTTACGGGAGATTATTTGATTTTGTTTTTTTTTTTTTGGCCTTGGGTTGTGTACCACATAGGCCCACGCCCCATTCCTTCCATCTCTTTCGTGCTTCCCTCCATGTGTCTTCTTCTCTGTCTTCTTTTCTTTTCCCTCACTTTCTCTTCTTTTCTCGAACACTCTCTTTTAACTCTCCCTCCAAAACTCTCTTTTATCTATGAACCACAAGGAAGCTAGGATGAAACCACATCATCACAAATGCTCATCCTCCTTTAATACTTCTTCTTCCTTCAATACTTCTCCCTCGGTTTCACTGATGTCACCGACAAACCATCACCACTGCAGCCACCTGACCTCACCATCTCGACGAGATTATAACTTCCATAACCTGATCATCACCACTCAGTTTGTGTGACTAGAGATGAGGGGTAAAGCCTTGAGCTCGTTCACCTCTCTTTCGTCTCTTTCATCTGCAAATCTGGCCAAACCACTTCGGTACCATATTTTCCAGCAAGAATCTCACCTTTACGGTGAAAGTAAGGCTTCAACGACCCTAAATGATTCCCTTATAATGTTTTGAATGAGATTTAAGTTCATACGTGTGATTTTGTAGAGTTGTTGTAGGAAAACACATTGGGGAAAGACTTCCCCAGATTTTTGGAATTTTTTTTTTGAAACCATGGCCATCCGACCATTTTCAGACCAAATTCCCAGCCAACACCGACCATAATTGGGCTTCCAATAGGTATAGATCGATTCACTACATTTCTGGCTTCAAGTTGGTTTTTGTATCATCGAATTTGGTTAAGAATCGAGCTCGAAATGAGCTCTGAAAGTCGAGGGAAATATCTACAAAAATCTAGAAATCATGGTGACGGCGTGTGGATGCGTGTAGTGGCCGAGCCACCTTATGGCAGCTTGTGGCGGCACGTGCAGCGACGCGTGGATGACCCCGATGTCCATCTTTAGGTTTCTCAACGTGCCAAATCCGAATTCGCCGTCCGTTTTCTGAAATTTGACAGTTTTAAATTAGTTCCTTTATTAGCCGTACTTTGTACGAAAACACGTAATTATGTTAGTACATTATATTTATGTAAATGGTTTCGTTTTTTGGTGAAACGCATCGCAAAGATCTTTGATGCCCACGAGGCGGGTTCGACTCGACGACATGATTTGTGAGTGGGTCTTTTCTTTGATATATACATATATTTTCTTAGTTTCCATATATACATCTAATAATGAATTTTCTATATGACTGACTTAATCAAATTTACGGCTATGAATAATATCATGTTGACTAGAATTATCGGATCACTATGGCATTACTATATTTATGTTATTTGCTCATCATTTGCTGCATTGGTGTTAGTATTCGCCTGGGCCTAGGCCAGTCTTTCACGTGTATGTGTACATCACATCGTATGCTCACCTTGGATCAATTTTAGGTGCCAGTCCTATCTTAGATTGCTATAAGCAATTAGGATTAGTATGTTCTGCGCATAGCGCCAATCTTCACATCATTGTAGTACTAGAGCGTATATCATTGTTACACCCAATCATGTTCATGTCAGAATATATATCTCTGCACGAACTCGTGTGTCAGCATGTGTTGATAAGTACTCGATATGATATGTTTGCTTATGCGAGATTATGTGATTATAGACTTCATGTGTTCATTTACGAAATATTGTGCCGTATTCAATTCTTAAGATATTGCATGCTACGATAAGTTTTGTTTTACTATACATAGTATGTATATCTTGGAAACTATACTTGTTTTACGGCGAGAGGTTATTATGTTTTCGAAAAGATTTTTACAAAGCTTTACTTTTAGGTCCACTCACCCTTGTTTTCGCCCTTCCAGGTTTTAGTGGTGAGCTTTTGTGTTGACGAGGATTCTTGGCAAATCTTGGTATGGGTGGTTACTTTCGATGGTATAATTCTCATCCTACTTTATTGTACTTTACTTATGCTCTAACATCATGTGTGAAATGAGTTTGTTCCCGTTCACAATCGCACTCTTATATTTAGGCATTTTTAGGTTTAAATTTTTTCACTTTGTCCATATCATTACACTTTATGGCTTCATCACCCTCCTGGTGTTAGCCAGCACAGCTCGATTCGGAGTCCAGGTGAATATTCCAGGTCGGGGTGTGTCACACACTGCTGTTTGTGAGGACTAGCCGCTATGACGACAAGCTGTGATGCTACTATGATGACAAACTTTGATGCCACTGTGAGGAAGAGGACACGCTGCTACCTGAGAGGACAAGGACATGTCATTGTTAGTTGCCACTGCTGCATGTGCCGTTTATGGGACTACGTTGCCTCTGATGCACATTGCGCTTGCACCGCATTCCAAACTCTCTGTTCCACATTACTTTTGCTGCTTGCTCATCCTTGGAAGACACCGATGTATTGAACATACTGGAAGACTTGCTTAAGATTCAGCAGAACAATTTCAAAGACTTAGTTTAAGAGTGATGCCTCGATTTTACCTCTTTGTCTCCAAGGTTGGAGACTTTATTTTTCATTTTAATGTGACTGAACTCAACTTTCATTTTCGAGCTACCTACGTACCATTTCCGAAAAAGAGATCAAGTCATCACGAAGTTCAAATATGTTTGTTTGTTTTTTTTTTGTCCTAACTTTTGCATGAGCCACCCTTTCGACGTTTTAACTCAACAAACTTTTTTCTTGGGTGTCGTACGCATTTTATGCTATTGCGGGCTAGAAACATGTCTTGTTCTCAAGCGTAACATTGCTTCAAACGTGGCGAAGCATTCTTGAAGTCGTTAACGGTTGCTTGCCCCCCGTTCTCGGGTGGTGGAACTTCTTTAACATCTTCTCCCTCGACCTATTCGACTGCAACATGGTAAAAGGCTTGTTGGCTCAAACATTGACCAATGTGTATGATTGTGCATCATTTCACCTTGAGCTGACCATCCAAACTCACGTCTAATGTTGAACGACGTTTCAAGCGTGAAATGATTAGATTGCAAATTCCATCATCTTTGGCTAGGTCAATGAGTCCCTTTCCTTCCGATATCACTTATTTTTCCCCATAAGGCTCATTTACAACTTTGAGTCTCTCCAAAGCTGACCTTCATGGGGGAGAACTGGTTGCGTTTTCATGTCCAGCAAAGTTGGTCAACCTGTTAAACACAGAACCTCGAGAGGCAGGTGCACCGAGTCGATTGAAGACAGGAGTCCGGGCTTGACCATCGATATGATCAAACACAGAAGTTCGCGACTTTTGAACCTTATACTCTTTCTTGTGCATTGATTGTGTCACATTTATGGCTGTTATGGGGCGGGTTTTCTCAGTGTTGCAGTGAGAACTTGCCTTTTGTCTCTCATTCCTTGCTCGAGCAACTTGTGGTTGCGGTTTACGCACCTTCCTTAGGGTCATCAACGACCCTCCTTCATTGTCATTAACTGAAGGACCGTCGATGAGGTTAACGTCGTTGAGATAACTTGCTCTGTCAATGGTGTTTGTTTTGTCTGCATTAACCACTTTAGGCTTTACCTTTGGCGACTGCGGTCATAACATGATTGGCTATGCATGGAAAACCATATGATCAAGGGGTTCAAGTACGACACTTGTCGTATTTGCCGTTGCCGCTTCTTCAAAGCACTTTCCTTCTTGGGCGAGCTTCATGATTAATTCCTTAAGAACAAAGCATTTTCTCATCGGATGACTAACGACGTAGTGGTACTTGCAATACTTTGGATCGTTTATGCGATTCATTTCTTCTGGCTGCTTGTACTCGGGTAACTTGATCACCTTCTTGTCGAGCAAATCCTCCAACATGGCAACCACATTGGTGTCGAAGAATGGGTAAGTCTTCTCTTCAAACTCCTTCAAAGTGCATTTGTACCTTTACTGATAATGAAAAGGTTCGTTCCGCTTCACCTCTTTCTTTTTGTCTCTTGTGGAGATTATGACTAGAGCTTGTTAACCATCATTGCTTCCTTGGCAGGCTCCTTCACAGACTTGTCCATTTTATGCCCAAAGAATTTGTCTTTCTTATAATCGGTGATCGGCTTTTTCTTTCCATGATTGGCGATGCTTAACTCCATGTCATGGGCGTGGGTAACTAACTTTTCAAAGGTCCAGGGCTTAATGCCTTGGAAGATGTAGTGTAATCCCCAATGCATGCCTTGTATGCACATCTCAATCGAGGAGATCTCCGATAGTGTCTTTGTAGTCGAGACTCAATAAGTGTCATCGGTTGATATAGTTGACAACTGGCTCGTCCTTCCATTGCTTTGTATTTGTAAGCTCTATCATGTTAACGGTGTGATATATGCAGTAAAAACAGTTCAAGAATTCTTGCTCAATCTGCTCCCAATTGTTTATGGACTTAGGTTCTAGGTCTGTGTACTAATCGAACGCGTTTCCCTTCAAAGAATGGACAAATTACTTTACGAAGTAATCTCCCTCCGTCCTAGTGTTGTTGCAAGTTTCGACGAAATGAGCGATGGGTTGCTTTGGGTCCATTTCTGTCAAACTGCATGAATTTTGGTGGTTGGTACCCCATCGGCATCCTTAAGCTATCAATCATCTTGGTGTATGGCTTAGAGTACATCACTGCATCCCTCGAAGTGCCTCCATATTGTGCCTTGATGGTGTTTGTGATCATGTCTTGAAGTTGTTGAATGGAAAGAGAGCCCATTGATGTAGCTTCGGACTCTAGCTTTTGTTTCCCTCCAACTTTGTCAATATGATACGCTTCTTCCTCGCCAGACTCCTCGTCATGCTGATTCTTCTTTGGGATAGGGTTGGCTTCTCTATCATGCTGCGATTCCAACCTACTCATGAGCATAACGATCTGCATGTCTTTCTCCTTGACGGTCTTTGTCAGCTTTGCGATCGACTCATTCATCTGTGCAAGTTGCTCCTCAATGGAGGTGGTGCTGGTAGTCATAACTTGCGCAACCAAAGAATGTGACTCTCTTGCAGACATCGAGGGTGCTGACGAAGTCTCCGTGCCATGGTTACTGGTTGGTGATCTGCGGTAAGATCCTACGCTTAAGTCTGCGTCTGAGCCCAGTGATAATAAGCGCTCCCTCGAGTCCTTCGAAGACAAAGAATCCCGCTTGTCGCTTTGGGATGTCATCTTGCATGCCACATCAGCATGCTTTAGTGCCCTCAGCGAGGCTAGGTTGATGACGGACGCGTGCCTCTGCTGCTCTCCTTGCTCCCTCAATGACATTAGCTTAGAAGGGGTGCGTTGCAATGTGGTTACTGCCTTTGCCTTGCTTCGAGTTGTGACGTTGACAAATTCTCTACTTGCAGTTGAGGCGCTCAAATTCTTTGCCTTGGTGACGATGATGGTTTGACTCTTCTTGGAAGCCATCGATTTCGAAGGGTGTTTGGATTTCTTAAATAAAGAAAGATATGAGATGCAGAGATTATCCCACTGGGCATGCCAAATTTGTAAACTTGAAAATCCTATGACAAATGAGACAAGAACACATGTACAAAGTAAATGTTTGTATTAATGAATTTGTAGGGTTACAATCTCTTTACAACTTGATCATCTGATTCGATCTTCGAAATGTGTAGATGTGTAGTGTTGTTGATCCAAGGGTCACGATGACTTGATCTTGGATGAACGAATGCCGCAAGGTTTTAGCTCTTGGCAATGGAGGAACCGACACATGTAGGGGTGTTTGGTGATTCTTCACGGGATTTGACGAAGAACACGAAGGATTTTCCGAGTCTTCTCGAGTGTTTGAGTGTTTGGGGAGGGGGAGGGGGTTTGAGTGCTTGAGAGCTTCAGAATTTCAAAGATTCAGCGTCTGGGCGTGAAATGATTTATGGACCATTTTCTTTGTCTTGGAGCCTCCTATTTATAGACTTTCCAAGCCTTGGCTACGGATGGATTTGGCCTTGATTGTGGGCTTGATTAATTGACAAAAGAACCAAGGCTTGATTTGTGGGCCGGTTCGTGATATGACTCTATCAATTAACATTTGATTTAATTAAATTAAAATAAAAAAATTCCTTTCCGTCGAGTGTTGACATGTGTCATTCTTGATGACTCGTCCGATTTTCTTGAGTCACACGCCATGTGTACAATTTGTGCAACACGTGGCATGTGCCATGTATGCTCTGGCTTGTCAGAACTTTAATGCGTTGGTGAACATTTATTTCATCGAAATTTCGATGTCTACAAATACACAGATTTTGGGCCAAATATTGACTATAAAAACAGTGACGATCATGTTGTGATCAGAATCGGTGACAGTCCTAAATAGATGTCTCGACGCACCGTGAATCGAGAACCCATGGCATTTGTGATTGGCATAGAGGGCCAGACATGGGTATGTTGCACATAAAGCTTTGACTCATTGCTAACAATTGCAAATAACCTTAGTAGAGTCAAGGTCAATCACCAACGAGAGAAAAGACTCAGAGAGAGTAGAAACAAGTAGCTAGACACCAGTTGATAGTCTTATACCACGCAACATATTAAGGATTAGGCTTGGTAGGAGTATCATCAACAATAAGAAGGTTAGTGTCGGACGCAATGAATGAGCTATCAACATGAGAGAAAAGATCATGATTAATAAAAAAAGGAACGCATTTGACACGTCTAATTGAGAAAATTGGTTTCCGTAAGCTTGAAGAAGTGAGGCTGCAGCACACTAGGATTTACAACCTTAACTCATTGATACCATGTAGAAATTATAATCATAGCACTGTTGGAAATTTTGAGAAATTTTAAGTAAAAATTTTATTGTCCCACATTGGTCACTATCAAAAGGTTCCCACACTTTATAAGGCTTTGTTCCTTACAAAAAATGATTGGAGTGGTGGATCATGGAGAATAAAATTAGGCTCAACCTTGAAGTTGAGTTTTGGAATGTACTAATTAATTGATAATTAATAAAATTCTTTAATTAATTATTTTAATTAATTCGGATTTAATTAATTAATTATTTTTTATATCAACATACTCATCTTTTCAGATGAAGTCTGAAGTGATGAAAGAACGCCAAAGAGCAAAGCACCCCTCTAAGAAGATGTCTCCCAACAGACGTATCTCATTCTCATACCAGAAGTCAAGTTTTCCAGTGCTGGAATTCTAACTAAGATCATTGAATCCTGGTGAAGCAGATGTCTGTAGAACTACAAGTACTGGGTAGGGACAAAATTTCTGTTTCAAGAACATTGTTGTACGCAAGCTTAGATTTTCAATTTGTTTGCTTAATAGTATTTCATTTTGTTCATATTCTGTTAAATTATTTATTAGCATATATAAATTTATCATTGATTGTTGATATTTATTCAACAAACACAAAGGCTCATACATATACAATCGTGGGTCCTTGACATACTACAAATCAGGAATACAATCAGAATAACATTACAATATTAATTCCGAGATATTATTTCCTTAGACAAGACTCCTCCTCTAACACCTTCCCCTTTTTCTCCTTTTGTAAAGAGAGAGGAGGAATGGAAACATGAGTGCCAATCTGGGATCATGTAAACTATTAGCTAATACTTTCTTTAATACTTTTTATTTTAGTTCTTGAGTTTTATTGCAAATTGAATTCGGAAATTAGCTTGTAAATTGAAAGGATTGATCGGAGAACATACCGTATGTCTAGAGTATAGCAACTCTGTGACAGGGAATCGATCGACATGCCGTTAACACAACAACTGTGTACGCAACAAGAGCTAAAGAAACCAGGCAGATGAACGCACGCCTCTGATACGTTTTCGCACTATCGCTCCTCAATTTCTCCTGCTGCGGTGGCTGCTGCTGCTCCAGCTGCCGATCATCCGAGGAGGAGAAAATCACAATTTGTAGGTGAACTAAGTCTTGCTTAAGAAAATTGATCTCGAAATAACGTTGCGTACGCTCCCATTTCGTGACGAAACTCTTGAAGGGGATGGCGAAGACGACGCAAATCAGACACGAGAGGGTGAAGGGCGCCCACCAGAATTCGCACGACAAGTTTGGATTGTGGCTAACAGAATGGAATATGAAGCTTTGAAGGTAGATATAACCGCAAACCAGCAGCATCGCCGTTGTTTCCAGACGCCTTACTGTTTGCTCTTGTTTTTCGCCGACGCCTTCCAGTTTCTTCCATTCGTTCTCCGCCTTGTCTAGTTCTTGATGGCGGATTATTCTTCTGTTTTCCATGCGAAGAAAAGTTTTCCGGCAAAGAGGAGCTCCTACTGCGGCGGGAGAACAAGAAGGAACCGGTAGGTGGGTGTATGTATTGACAAAATAGCGAAAAGAGGGTGGAATTGCGCAAATGATGGGTTTCTTCAAAGAAAATGTTCAACAACTTCTGCGAAAACGACAACCCGTGTGCCGTGCTCCATTAGTATAAAGAAAAGATCCCGAGCTTTTTCTTTAAGCGGTGTGCTGAGCATCATTTCATCCAGGGGTGTGTTATTCACATCCATATTCATTTCTCACACCTTTTATTAATTTATGTTTTTTAATGGTCATCAATTTATTCAATTAGATGGTCGAAAATTAAGAGAATGTGTAGAAAGTAAAAAAAGATGTGTGAATATCACACCTCTTCGTCAAAACTTGCGGAGTCTGCCAAAGATTTTTCTTTAACTTTATTCGGATTTTAAGTGTTTTAAACTCTAAATTTATGCTCACGCCTTGCAGCGAGACTGAAATTTCTATGAAAGATTATGTGAAATATACAAAAGATTGTGTTATAAAAGAATTAAGGGTAAAGTACAAAAAACTACATCAACTATTGGTGTCACGACACTTTCATAGCTCATCTTTTAAAATTGACAATGTCATACCTCATCTTACGAATTTGTGCCAATGTCATACATCCGTCAGTTTTTCTATTAATTTCTCAGTTAATTGCTGACGTGGCTTGATCGGGGACCTATTTTCTATTAAAAAATTATTAAAAAATAAAAAAATCATTTAATATTTTTTAAATATTAAAATAATAAAGAAAAGTTAAAAACAAAAAAACAAAAAAAAAAAACCCAACATCAATTCGTCCCCTTCCCCCTTCTCTCTCTTCTCCCTATCTTCTTCTACTTCAACCTTCCTGCAACTTCAACCCAGAAAAAAAAAAAATTCAATTTGTCTTCCCCACTCCCCACCCCCTCTTCTCCCCGCACCCACTATCCGCACCCAACCTACCCACCTTCCCACCCACCCTCTGCACCCAACCTTGCACCCAATACCTGCAACCCAAAAAATAAAAAATAAAAAAACCCATATCTCGTTGAGAACTTGGGCGCAGAGAAAATGGGGGGAATGGATGTGGAAGGAAAAGGGTGGGCACGCGGGGGGATGGACGAACTGGGTATCCTTCCTTTTTTTTTTTTTTCCTTCTCTCTCTTTTTCTTCTTCTTCTGCAGGTTGGGTGGGGGGGGGGGCAGGGACCTTTTTTTTTCTTTTCCTTCTCTCTCTTCTTCTTTTGCAGGTTGGGGGGGGGGAGTTTTGTTTTGTTTTTTTTTTCTTTTTTCTGGGTTGCAGCAAGGGACCTTTTTTTTTTTTCCTTCTCTCTCATCTTCTTCTGCAAGTTGGGCGGGGGGGGGGGAGTTTGTTTGTTTGTTTTTTTTTTCTTTTTTCTGGGTTGCAGCAAATAGGGGGAAGAAGAGGAAAGAAGATGAAGAAGGGAGAGAAGAGAGAGGGTGCCGGGGGGGAAGGGAGTTTTGTTTGTTTGTTTTTTTTTTTTTCTGTCTGGGTTGCAGCAAATAGGGGGAAGAAAAGGAAAGAAGATGAAGATGGGGGAGAAGAGAGAGGGCACCTGGGGGGTAAGGGACAAATTTTGTTTTGTTTTTTTTTTCTTTTTTATGGGTTGCAGTAGGTAGGAAGAAGATGAAGGGAGATGAAGATGGGGGAGAAGAGAGAGGACGCAGGGGGAAATTTTGTTTGGTTTTTTTTTTTTTAATAACCTTCTTTATTATTTTAATATTTAAAAAATATTAAATGATTTTTTTTAGTTTTTAATAATTTTTTAATAGAAAATGGGTCCCGAATCAAGCCAAGTCAGCAATTAACTGAAAAATTAACAGAAAAATTGACAGAGGTATGACATTGTCACAAATTCGTAAGATGAGGTATGACATTGTCAATTTTAAAAGATGAAATATGAAAGTGTCGTGACACCAATAGTTGAGGTAATTTTTTGTACTTTACCCAAGAATTAATGTTATTTACATTGAAAACGTTGGGTAGATATTTATATACTAAAGATTTAACCAGAGGCAATCCATGTGACTTTGGATTGTTCTGCAGTGTCCTGATTTCGGTGCCAAGTCCATGGTATCGTTTGGTATGCAGATGAGATAGGATGGAACAGAATGGGACAGGACAGGACGGGACGGAACAGAGAGAGAGCAAAGATGCCCTCAGATGGAAACAAGGAGGAAGAAGAAGGAGACAGAGATGTTATAATTTTGTATTCCACGGATGTGGAACGAGTTGTTCCAGGGGGTGAGGTGAAACGAAAATTCACCCAAAATTCGTCTCGTGGAACAGCGCGTTCCACCCGTTTTAGGCACACCAAACGTGGGACGAAACGCCTCGTCTCACTCTGTTCCGTCCCGTCCCACGTACCAAACGGTACCTAAAGTACGAGTCTTATTTTTCACCTGCAAGTCGCATAGGAATTCGAATTTAATTAATGAACTTTAGAAATGAGGTCGTGTTAGGACACATTCAACTATAATCTAACTGATAATGTTACTCAAATCACAACATATATAGGTGCATTACTAATGATTAGTGTTTAAATTTTTTTTGATACGGTCAATATTTTCATAGAAATAACCAAAAAAATTAGAGGAAAATATGAAAATGGAGGTGACTTCACCTCATATCGGAGAAACTCTTAAAAAGTTTTGTCTAAAATCGACATATATAATCGATATTTCTGACACATCTGTTATATTTTCATGTAAACACATTCATCACTAGGGCTCTCTTCAAAATCATATGATGAAACCAATGTTTGACAACACTCAAAGTTTCATTTTAAATTTTCATCATTTCCATCGAAAACAACCATATCGATATCGACATTCACATTCGATATACCCGTCGATATTTTCACAAATTTGCATACCAATATTTCCACCAATATCGATATTTTAGGCATTGCTACTAGGTACGATGCAAGAATTCTAAGAACTTCATTAACTCTATGACTAATGAATGTAGATTTAATAGTTTAATTCTAATGGTACAAAATTGTTCTCTATGCCAAGAGAAATTTTCAAAAGCATAAAAATAGACAATTAAGAAGTAGCTGTAAACACGAAAATTCTACGACAAACGAGAAAAGAACACGTGTACAAAATAAATTTGTTGTTAATGAATTTGTAGGTTACAATCTCTTTACAACTTGATCCTCTGATTTGATCTCCATAAGGTGTAGATGTGTGATGTTGTTGATCTAAGGGTCACGATGACTTGATCTTGGATGAATAGTTGCCTCAAGGGTTTAGCTTGCGGCGAAGGAAGAACCAACCCGTGTAGCGGTGCTTGTTGATTCTTCAAAGGTTGTTGATCCAAGAATTGCGATGACTTGATCTTGGACGAATGGTTGCCTCAAGGATTTGGCTTGCAACGAAGGAAGAATTGACACGTGTGGTGGTGCTTGTTGATTCTTCAAAGGTGTTGGCGAAGAACAAAGAGTGCATTCTCGATTCTTCGGAAATCTTGGGAATTTGGGAGGTTGGATGCTTGAGAGCTTTAGAGTTTCCAAGCTTTAAGGTTTTTGGGTGTGTGGAGTGAATTCTTTTCCAATTTGGGTGTGGAGACAATGAACGAGTGAATTGGTCCCCTAAAATGAATGCCTCCCCCTTCTATTTATAAACTTTCCAAGTCTTGATCTTGGATTTAATTAAAATCAAATCAAATAAATCCTTTCTGCCAAGTGTTGACACGTGTCCTTCTTGATGACTCGTCCGATTTTATTGAGTCACACACCATATTTACAATTTATGCTACACGTGGCGCATGCCATGTGCCCTAACACATCGAAACTTTAATGCATTGGTCCACATTTATTTCACCGAAATTTCGATGCTTACAAATGCCCCCACTTCAAGGCGCGTCGTATACATGTGTTTGTCACGTGTAGAAGATGTGTTTTGAAGTCCCTTGCTTATTGAATGCATTTGACCACAATGCTTTGAAGTCCCTTAACGTAAATGCTGATTCAAGGGCCGTCGAGGCTTGATTCTTGAATTGGGCTGAAAGTTTCTTCAAGGGCCATAGAGGCTTGGTCTTGAATTGGGCTGGAAGTTTCTTCAAGAGCCATAGAGACTTGGTCTTGAATTGGGCTAGCATTTTTTTCAAGGGCCTTTAAGGCTTAATTTGGAATGAAATGGGACCACGAGGAGCTTCACGTGGTGAGTGGTCTTCGATTTTGTTGGGGACGAATTGGCACGTGTATTTGTTATGCTTGTTAATTCTCCGTGAGCTTGGTGAAGAACATGAGTGTTTTCTTTGGCCATAGAGCTTTCTTGTTTCCTCCAAAGGTTTGGATTTACTTCATTTCTTTGGATTTTAATTTGATCCAAGGGTGGTTGACACTTAATCTTAAATCAAACTTATCATTTCTTCAAAGGTCGTCGATGCTTGATCTTGAATGAAATGGGACCATGAGCGGTTTCACTTGGTGGGTGATCTTCGGCTTTGTTGGGGACGAATCGGCATGTGTATTTGTTATTCTTGTTGATTCTCCACGAGCTTGATGAAGAATACGATTGTTTGGATGTTTGAGAAAGTTTTGGATGTCCGGAGTTTCGACTTGCTTTCTTTTGCTCCTCCCCTTGATTATCCTTTAGGCTGATACGTGTCAACGCAATACTTGAATTTTTTGTGGGCTCATCATTGATCCTTCTGCTTCAGTGTTTTGCATAGCAGAAGTGGTGATGTTCCTTTACTCTTGTCGGTAATAATGGTGTAGTTGGAACTACAAAATTCACACGTTTCAACTTTGTCAGAGATCTTTGACAAAGTTACCCTTGATATCCCAAAAGCTGAGATTGCATCTGAAAAGTGCCAACAAACTTTATTCAGGAAAGGCTTTTGAAATTCAAAGAGCGGTGCCTCTTTGATTTCTAAATAAGTGGTCATGTTGCATCTTCTTTTATAGAGGCATCAATTGTGTTCAGAAAACACACTGAGACAATTGCTGTGTGTAGAAATTTTTTTTTTTTTTTTTCTTGCACTTCTGAGATTTATCTGACCTATTTTTTTCTTTATTATTTCTGAAAATGACTTGCCCATCTGACCGTCGTTTTGATTTGAATGTTGTGGAAGATGCAAACATGTCTCCTCAAGACAACATATGGCACCCATGTCAAAGCAGTTTAATCAAATTTGCCAATTTAAAAAAGGACAAATGTTTAGCCTAAAAGATATAAAAAAAATTGTAAAGGATTCTAATTTCCTCAAAAAAAAAAAAAAAAAAAAAAAAAGAAAAAAAAAAAGCAAATTACCACAAGCGTCAGCGTGCAAGTTAATGATAAGCGTAGGGATCAAAAGAAATTTATCCACTAACGTTAGAACTTCTAACTTAGAAGTTTATTAGACCGGGTTTAACATTGTAATGCAAAAGATTGAACCGGTCCGTTATGTGTCTTTCCCCTACATAATTATCTTCTCCTCCGCTCCGTTACACGAAGACAATAAGAGAGAGCGACGGCGGTGACCAATCCAGATTTCCGTTTGTTTCCCCCCAAAAAACAATCGCTCGCAATTCTTCTTCAGGAAACACCTTCTTCCTCGTCTGTTTTTGTTTCTCCTCGATTTAGATCCGTTAATTTTCGGATCTAGGGTTTCGAAGGGGGGCGAGATGTACAACGGAATAGGGTTACAGACTCCGAGGGGGTCGGGGACCAATGGCTACATCCAGACCAACAAGTTCTTCATCAAATCGAGGACCGGGAAGGTCGCCGACTCCTCCCGTGGCTTCGACGACGACCAGGGTACCGGCGGCGTCACCAAGAAGCCCAACAGAGACATCCTCGAGCACGATCGAAAGCGCCAGATTGAACTCAAGCTCGTCGTCCTAGAAGATAAGCTCATCGATCAGGGTTTCACCGATGCTGAGATCGCCGAGAAGCTCGATGAGGCTCGGAAGACTCTCGAAGCCGCCGCCGCGGCTTCGGAAGAGGGTGGCGGACCCGGCGCCGTTGTGGTTTCCGATAAGAAGTAAGTTTGCTATCTCCTTTTTTTGGTTAAAAGTATGAAAACTTGAGACAAAGATTTCAATTTTGAATAATATTTAGTCTCTTATATTTATGATTAGTGTCATTTGGATGCGAATGCGACTTTGCTATGTAACAGTGTGATTAAAAGTTGATTAACCCGAAGAATATTGAACAACTTTGTATTTTGTTACTTAAATAGGGTTTCAGATACACAGACCCACCAAATTGCTGCTAGGAAGGAGAAGCAAATGGAAACATTAAGAGCTGCTCTTGGGCTAGCTGCGCCCGAATCAGCTGACAAGAATACTGATGAGATCGAAGAGGGACAGATAAGTAGTCGAAAGAAAGGTCCAGAAGATGATGGCAAGTTTCAAGAGAGAAGTGAGCATGCATTTTTGGACAGGGACTACGTGCGGAACAAACATGGGGAGGAAAAGCAGAAATCTGAAAAGGATGATAAGAAAAAGAGTGTTAAAGAATCTAGGCGGAACAAGAAGGAGGAAAGCAGGAAGAGAAGGCATAAGTATGATTCTTCCGATACCGAAAGCAGCGGTAGTCCTCCTCCCAAGGCTGATAAAAAGAAGAGTCGTGGAAGTAGCAGCAGTGGCGAAGATGATTCTGAAGTTGAACTTGACAAGAAGCACAAGGTTGCGAAGAAGCATGAGAAGAGAAGAAGTAAGAGCTCTGATGATTCTGATTCTGCTTCAAGTGATGATGATGCTAGGAGGAACGGTGCAAGAAAGAAAGTTGAAAATTTCAAAAAGCCTCAAAGGAGGCAAGATTTAGATGAAGATGATTCTGAAGCTGATGTTGGAAAGAGGCAGAAGGTTGTTAAGAAACATAGTAGGAGCAGAAGGGATGGCACTGATGATTCTGATTCTGCTTCGAGTGACGATGATGCCAGGAGCGGCGGTGCAAGAAAGAAAGTTGAGAAATTCAAAAAACCTCAAAGGAGGCACGATTCAGGTGAAGATGATTCTGAAGCTGATGTTGGCAGGAAGCAGAAGGTCGTTAAGAAACATAGTAGGACCAGAAAGGATGACACTGATGATTCTGATTCTGCTACCAGCGATGAGGATGCTAGGAGGGACAGTTCGAGAAAGCAAGTAGAGATATTTAAAAAACCTCAAAGGAGGCATGACGCAGATGAAGATGATTCTGAAGCTGATGTTGGCAAAAAGCAGAAGGTTGATAAGAAGCATATTAAAAGTAGAAGGTATGAGACTGATGATTCTGATTCTGCTAGCAGTGATGATGGTGCCAAGGACAGATCCAGAAGGGAAGTAGAGAAATCCAAACTATCTCGTAGGAGGCATGATTCAGATGAAGATTCTGATTCTGAAGAGAAGGGGTTAAGATCTAATGCAGTTGAAGGTTATGAAATAAGTCGTCAAATTGATGATGACAGGTATTGTCCAAACAGGGATGATCAGAAATATTCAGGATTGGAAAGACCTAGAGGAGGGCGCGAGGACAAAATTTACAGCAAAGATGTTGAACCAGAAGGGGGTAGTACAAGAGTCAATCAGGATTATGAAGAGAGAGGAGTTAAAACCTACACCAAGGATGATCAGGAACACAAAGCGAGAAAGCATGGAAGGTATGAAGAGGATGATGTAGGGCATGGAAGGCACAGCAAGGATGAAGAGCACAGGGGAAGGAAGCATGGAAGAGACGAAGAGGATCGTGGAGGGCGTGGAAGGCACAACAAGGATGAAGAATACAAGCGAAGGAAGCATGGGATAAATGAAGAGGAAACTGAGTACAGAAAGGTGGAGGATAACAAAGAGGAGCTTGGAAATAGAAAACCTAGAAAAATGGAGGAAGAACGGGGAAATAAGGATATGGATAGAGACATGGATTACATGAGAGCAAAATATGATGATTCTCGATCAATTGAGAGGAGGCGCGAAAGTGAAAAACGTAATGGAAGAGATGGAGAGGATCGTGGAGGGCGTGGAGGGCGTGGAAGGCATGATAAGGATGAAGAGTATAAGGGAAGGAAGCATGGAAGAGATGAAGAGGAAAACGAGTACAGAAAGGTGGAGGATAACAAGGAGGAGCTTGGAAATAGAAAACCTGGAAAAATGGAGGAAGAACAGGGAAATAAGGATGTGGATAGAGACATGGATTACAGGAGAGCGAAGTATGATGATTCTAAATCAATTGAGAGGAGGAATGGAGAGGATGTTGAAGAGGAGCGTGGGAATAGAAGGCCGGGAAAAGTAGAAGAAAGAGGAAGTAAAGAGACTGAAAGGGATAGACACCTTGATTACAAGAGAGCAAGATATGATGATTCTAGATCAAGCGAGAGAAGGAGATATGGAAGTGACAAACATAATGATGGTCGTTCCAGGCATCGAGACTGATATGGTGGTAAGGTATATACTATCCTCTATTGAACTTTACATTCACTGATATTGTGGCATCGGGAGTACATTTGGTTGTCATTCTCTGCGAAATCTGGAAAACCATTTGTTTTGTTACTGAAAAACCTACTGTGCATAGATTGCCATGCTTTTATCTCCACGTTTATACTGTTTTAATAGCTGTGTTGTACGCTAGCTTCCTTTTTGCAAAGCAGAGAATCCTGTAATGAGAGTAGTAAACCTCTGATCAAACGTACTGGTTTATAACTTTATCTGCAAGAAAGTATGCCTTTATATATTATGGCAGCGGCACGCTCGTAGTGTCCACATGGTATTTCTATTAAGTCAGTTTTGGCTCTTTGCAACTCATCTTCTACCCATGGTTTTCCGAATCAAGTGTTTAACGTTAGCAATATACGTTTCTAATATTGGTGGTTCTAATCCTGACATTAGTTATGTTGCAGGTTTTTATCGTGCCTAAGGCCTGTCAATGCTTGCTAAGACAATGGAGTCATTGACTACTGGGAGCTGAATGGAGATGGAATATTAGCTTGATAAGTTCACTGCATCGCACTTTGAGTTGTAATGTTTTGGTTGGATCTGTATGAAGATCGTGCAACTTATTTGTAGTATGGTTTAGTAACGCAGTTTATGTTATGCGGCAACATTTTAGCATTTTTGTTGGCCATCAGATCGAATGGTGTGATTTTATTTTGATATTTTCGCGAGTCTTATACTCGCCTCATTACAGGCATGCACGGAATACTTGGAGTTTGTTATCTGTAAGAAAATGAAATCTGGTGGTGTTGGCCTTATTAGCATCTGGATGCCATGGAAAAATGGAACCGTTGTGACCGTTGTTGACGAAAAGCTAGCCTCGCTTAATCCTTTTCTGTTTCTTTTGTAACAAGCATCATATGCATAATTGGTAAAACCTTGAGCATGTCAACCGTACAATCTTCACTTGTAGGGATGGGTCACCATTAAGTCCATAATTATTAGGGATTTGATGCAAATATGAGGTGTCACAAAATATAAGCCAACTATATTCGGAATTGGCTACAATGCTTACACGTATTTAATACGATCACCATCTGATTGTTGGACCTCCGCGAAAATTTCCTGAAGAGCGTGTAGGTTACTCTCAAGTCCAGCACCGGGCATCTAAACATAATTTCAGACATGAAAATGGTCCGAAGAATAGAAGTTTGACTTTTGTATGCACAAAATGTACACTTCCTTCCACCCTCCTTCCTTCTTCCCAGTAAGCTGGGGACCTTTGTTAGGCTCCGGCGGTCGTCCATTTCTAAGGAAGAAAGGCAGGGCATTATTCTTCCCTTCCCTTCCCTTTTCCTTATGATGCACTTGAATAAGTAGTTTGGCTTCAAATTGATAGGGACTTGATTCGAGCAATTCAAACTAGATGAATGAAATTGAGTTCAAAGTATAACTACACGAGCAAAATTGTCGTTTCATCTTCTTTTCAAAACGCAGTTGAAATATGGTCATGTACAGATCCCTGGAATCCCTTGGTGAACTGATACACTTGAGATATCTTGATTTATCTTGTAATCCCTTGGAGGGTTTGCTGAACAATGTGCCCAGGTTACGCAATCTGCAAACACGTGCCCTCGCTCGTTGCAATCGGCTTTAAATTAGATGGCAAGGTCACCTACTGAAAAAAGGGGAATACGAACTGTCAAGCACAGATAAGGCTGCATTATCAGTTGTGATTTTTAACATAATTTCGGACACGAAAAATGGTCGGAGGGATAGAAAATCTACCTCTCTCTATGCATGAATGGACCACTTTTTGAGACATCCTGTAACTGTTCATCAATCCATTTTCCATAATCTTGTAGTAGTTGCTGCAGAAGCAATGGCACCAGCCGATCTACCAACGCTTGCATCATTCTGCATTGTCATCACACTTCCACAGTTAGCAACAAAGATGCATTCTCAACATATAAATACCTAATTTGCAAGTATTTTCTCTATTTTCGGTTATTAAATCGGTGTCTAAACCTTGAATCTCTACCCTCACCACGCAAGTTGCATATGCCATGCTATTTGAGATAAGGCTTGTGGGTTGGGACAAGGAAATTCTCATTCGCAACAAAATGGCACGAAGAACCCTAAGTGCTAACCAAGGAACCATCAAAATGTCTCTTCCGGAAAGCTCAACTGAGCCACAGGGCCTTGTATATCTGAATGAAGTTTATTTAATGAAGTGCTTACAGATTTCCAGGACGCTCAACAGCTGATACCGGCATCATATTAAAAGGGCGTGTATATATCTGCACAAAAAACATGATGATGTTTTTAACCATCGGCTATTGAGCGAAAAGAAAAAAAAAATCAAAGGGAAAATTAACAACCTCAAGTGTGAGTTGCAACTTCACATCAACCTCCAAAAACGATTCAGAGTTGTTCGTGTCCCACGACATGTGATTAGTCATGAATGCTGTACAAAGAAACCACAGATTAAAAGAAAATTTTATACTGAGAAGTTAACAGTTTTCTTGTAAAATTCTCTATTCCCATGGATTAAATCCTAGTCCTCCAGAAGTTACGAGATTCTCACCGAATTATTATTCACCTGAAAAATGGCTGTTTTGGCGTTCCAAAGCTTCCGAACCCTCAAACTGCAAACCATGATAGGTAAATACTTCAGTGAATAACTTGATACAAAAATTAGTTCTCCAAAGGAGCTTCTGCAACAAACGGATGATATGAAACTTACCCTGCAAGAAAGCATCTCAACTATACAATCTTCATTTGTTGGGGTTACTCTCAAGTCCAGAACTGGAGCAGCTTCATAATTCAAAAGCTTAAGTTTTGGCAGAGTGCACCTGCACAAACAACCACGGACATGCATTTTATGAAACAGAAACTTGGCTCGCGTACTTTCACTTTGATTTCAACTTCATCCATGTAGTTTCAATTGTCCAAATCAAGCCCTCCATAACTAACAGTGAGTCGCTCGCAATCTTGTCCAAAATTACAGTTAATCAATTTGAAACAAGCAAAAGAACTTACTTCGTCCAAGTTTTTCAAATGAACACAACAAATAAAGGCTCCTTGAAAACAAAAATTAATGCATATGGAGGAAGTCAAGCATGCGAAAACTAGAAACTAAAAACGATATGGTTATCAAACGGGTCCTAAACAAGCAAGAGGAAGAGAATGCTGACCTATAAGTATCAGCATCAAGGGATTGAAAACTTTCCAAGGCTCTGGTGTTGAGCATGGCTTCAATGCCTGATTGGTGGCTCAAAAACTCACTGATGTGAAAACTCTTGCTTCCGACATCGTAACTTGGCAGCTTAATTCTTTCCTTCTTTGTAGCACACAAATTTGCTACTTTATTTCCATTTGACTCTGAACTTATAAACTTCGTTGCTTTTGAAGTTGGCTTTATCACCTCAATTTTCTTCCTGCAACAAAATTAACAACTTTCTCAAATTATAAGCAAATACTATACTTCCTACACTCCCTGGTTACTTTCATACAAAACAATGCAAGGAGCTTGTAGCTCAAAGCGGTTAAGAGCATTTACCCCGCATTCGGGATTCTGGGTTCGAATTTCCCCTCCCAATATCACTTGTATCAAAACTAATGATTGAAAGAAATAGCGGACTTTGACTCGGCCAAGTTGGCTACAACAACATGCGCTCTCCCTCTTTTTACCAAAGTTCGGATCTCCCTCCCCGTATTTTAAATTAATTAAGTGTAGATTATGGCTAGAATTAGAAAAGGGAAAAATTGAAGAGCATAAGAACCTGGTGTTGAAGATAGGAATAGCAGAGGATGGGAATGAGGCACAGCCATGCAGTACTCCTTCATGCCACTTGATTGTTTGTGTCATCATATACTCAGAAGAATAAAAGAAATTGTAGCAAAATTATTATTATTATTTTAATTTCTGTTTGGTTGACGAGAAAAAATGGAGAGAAAGCTCGCCAGTTTGTAAGCTGGAAGAAGGAAGAGCTAAGCAGTGCATTCTTGTGTTGTGTTGAAAATTACGGAAATGCCACTGGAGTGCATGAGGCCATTCAGATTTCAGATAAGGTAGGAGCAGTGGGAGTAGGATGATGAAAAGGAAAGCCATTGACAACTCAGCGCAAAATAATTCATACGCTACAGAACTTTACAATTTTGCTAGTGAAAAAAAAATTGAAGTTTTACCGTAAATTAATTAACAATATGAAGAGTAGTTTAACTTCTTCTAAGTATTGCTCTAAAAATCTCAGCTAGCTCCACCTAGGCGTTAGGTAGGCTGGCCACTGCTCTGATGATTCCCTAAGGTATCATTTGGTACATGGAATGGGATGGAACTGAGTGGGACGAGGCATTTCATCCCACGTTTGGTGCGCCTAAAATGAGTGGAACGCGTTGTTCCATGGGACGAATTTTGAGTGAATTTTTGTTCCGCCTCACCCCTTGGAACCATGGAAGAAAATATCAATAATATCGGCGAAATATCGTCGATATTATCGGTTTTTCAGGTAATGGATATTTAAATAGGTATCCAAATGGTTTTCGGCAAAATATCGCGATATTTTTTTAACCGTGCTACTCGGAGAAGAACGCCGGAGCTTCTACAGCTCCGGCCGACCACAAACAAGGGTTCTAGACCCCGATCTAGGTATCAAACAAAAGCACGAGACGAGAGGAGTGCGTTTATACCTTCCATTTGCCGTGAAACGACCCGTGGTGGTCGGAAAACCTCTCGACACCCACGGTCTCGCCGGAGATGGGTGTGCCTATTCCCGGGCTGATTCCGTGCTAAATCCTTGGTAAAAAGGACAGAATAACCTCAATAATCACATCCAAGCAACAAACCAACACGGAAAGAGAGGTTCGAGGCTTACCTAACCATAACCCATGAAGAACTCGCCGGAGGTTCTTGGGGTTTCGTCGAGTTGCGCAGCGACGGGAGAGAGAGAAAGAGAGAGAGAGAGACGACGGCGTGTAGAAGGTGATGACGATGCCGTCGACGGAGTACCACGAAGGGTGTGCGTGGGTGCTCTCGGGTGTGGGTCAAAGGGTGAAAGAGTGAGGGTCTTCGAGAGAGGGAGAGTGAGTGCAGAGAAGAAAGAAGGAGAAAGAGGTCACGGGGTGGGGAGAGAGAGAGATACGTGAGGGTGCTAGGGTGCTGCCATGTGGTAGCTTGAGAGAATTTGGAAATCAAGATGAATGGTCCAGATTTGGTTAAGATATGGGACTAAAACGATAATTTCATAATTATTTGGGGAACCACGAAAATATATAAAAATTTGGGGTTGGGTTGTTACAGTGTGTCTGTGCGTGTGTGTGTAGAAGTGGGGTGCACTTTGAAGTGTCTGTGTGTAGAAGTGGGGTGTGTGTGTGTGTTATCCGAGAGAAGAAAAAAAAAATCCAAACCTGCTTTCAAAATATCCAGGCTATGTGTCAGTCTGTGTGTGTTATCTGAGAGAAAAAAATGCAATATATAAAGTGTAAAATATTGTACTAATTCATTATATATAATAATTGTGGTGTCTTTAAACTTTTTTCATTAATTACTACATATTTTTTACACTCACAATGTTTGCCAGCTCGCTATATAATCAATTTAAATCAGTTAAATCCATCATGCAATGCATTTCTATCCAATTTTTTGTGATAAACTAATAGATAATTGACTAAATAAACATCTTGCAAAGTTTCAATTAAAATTTCCAAGTTTTTCTTACAATTTTCGTGGTTTCCATGTAATTTTTATCGATATCGATATTTTACCGATATTTCCATCGATATTTCCGTGTTTTCAGACTACCGATATTTCCGATATTACCGATATTTAATACCTTGCCTGGAACTACTCGTTCCACATCCGTATAACACAAAATTATAACATCTCTGTCTCCTTCTTCCTCCTTGTTTCCATCCGAGAGCATCTTTGCTCCCTCTCCGTTCCGTCCCATCCCGTCCCGTCCCATTATGTTCCGTCCCGTCTCGTCTGCATACCAAACGATACCTAAGTATTAGGTGGCTTGTAGAATTTGGTCCCTCCCTGATGTAGGTCTCACATATTATTCACCATTTTGCAATCTTCTCGTTAGTTATATCAATGTATGAATAGTGGTGTTAGGTCAATTAACTAAAACAATATGCTTGCTCTCTTGCACCTATGTTCGAATATTCCTTTTTTAAGTTAAAATAATTTAGAAAGTCAATGGATCGCTATTTCTTGGGCATTCACTTAATTAACACGATGAGAACTCCTTTTTTTTCGGAGTTTTAATGAAAAGGGTCTGGCACTGTTTATTCTTAATCAAAAGGACATTTTGTGTATAAAAAGTGTATAATGGATCAGGCTCTTTTCTTTATTTACTCTTATGCCATTACAGCGGGGTCCACAATAATGTTGACATTTCTGTCTGGGAATACATTATTTTACATTATGTTATTAAACTTATGCTAATTTACAGCCAGCTCTTCATGTTTCCATCATGTTGTCGATGTTATGTAGCTCTTCTTCTGTCAAATTATTCCAGTACTATTCATCACCTTCTACTAGCTCTGCATCTCTTTCTCTATCTTCTTTCACCTTGTAGTACATTTCTACTGTTTCTTCTTTGAAATTTTAAGGCTTCCAATAAGGCTGATGACTGATTCTTAACTTGCTGTAAATATACATCTCTTCTTCCTCTACTACTAATACCATATCATACCTAAAGTCTTCAAACTCATCTAAGGCAAACATTTGGATCCCTCTAAATTTTAAAATATCTTTGTATGAAGGAGCCTATGTGAGGAGATAGGGAATAGTCTAAAAGACTCTTCACTAATCATGGTTATATGACTAGCTTTCTCCTTATGCATATGTACATACCAATATGGAGGACTACTAATAAAGCTTATGCAAATTTCTTTCCACCTTTCCAGATAATCTTCTGCTACTTTTATAAGTTTTTCAGGAAATGATTCTACTTGAGAAATACGGTTAATGAATATTTTATCAAGATAACCAAACTCTAATAGTAAGGCAGGGGTAACTTCTATCACATTATGCTTTTTCTGATGCTCATAACTAAAATGTCATGGTTTAAAATCTCTCATGTTAATCCTGACCACAGTTATGCTAACCTCTAGTTTACAAATACAATTATATGTACTATCACAAAGATATGGTAGATACATCTTTGTAATAATATTCATCCCTAATTTTGGATCAAAGATGGACTGATACAAGGCACATTGTAATTGTAATTGTAATTCTTTCATTGACTGTGATGCTCTGCTCAGGATCTCATTTTGCATATCTGTTGATATTATTCTTAATTTTTCTTTTGAAATTTCTTCTGATAAAATATCATCTAATATTAATTCTGTTGATGCACAAAATCAGCGAAGACTTTGGTACAACAGAAAGTGTCAGGTTTTGTGACCTTCGCTTGGTTGCTTCGGTCACTAGTGAGGATAAGTACGTAAATGAATAGAGACAGAGAAGCAAACACAGGATGTACGTGGTTCACCCAGATTGGCTACGTCCACGGAGTAGAGGAGTTCTTATTAGTAGTGAAGGGCTTACACAAGTACAAAGGATCAAGCTCTCAATTTAGTGAGTTCTTGTGAATGATTTAATCCAAAATGGCATTAGGCAATATTGTGGGGGAATGACCCCTATTTATAGAAAAACTTGTAGCTTTGTCACATTGACATGTGTCATGTTATGATTGGTTCTTGATGTTGACACGTGCTGCGCTCTGATTGGCTTCTAATCTTGACACGTGTCGAGTAGTGATTGGCCTCCTGGTCGGAGGGGAACTCTTCTGGGTCCTTGACAGTATAGCGTTGGCCGGTGCTCGGTAGTTTCGGGATTGGTCAAGTATGGTACAAACAGTGCTCCCCTAAGTTCCCGAGTGAGGGAAACTCCTCGGTTGGGGACTTGCAAGATCCAATCCCTTGAGTAATCACGAAACTTCTAAGTACCGAAGTGTGGTCTGATCTTCATCTGCCCTTCTCTGGAAGTACCTTTCCTCCATCCGGAAATGGTGTATTTAGCTGATGTTGACGCACAAGGTAATGTATCAATTTCACTTGAAGCTTAGTTGTAGTTTCGGGCTTAGTCAAGTGTGATTCAAACCCTATAGTAGGAGTCCCCCAAGTCGCCGAGCTAGGAGATCTGCCGAAAGAGGTGACAGACAAGGTAAGCAGTCAAACTTCCAAGTAAGCAACCCAGGATCAGAGGTTTGACTTCGGCTTCCGGTTGATTGTTCTCCTTCTCCTTGTCTCTCATTCAACTGCCAGGATAAGGAGAAGCAAATGGATAAAAGATGATATGAGATACTTTTGCTTTTGAAGAAGTAACTTTCCACAGGCTTATTCATGAACTGTGCTGGAGGGTTTTCTGGTGCCCTTCAGAGTATAAGGCCGATTCAAAAATTTGAGGGTCAAAACAAGTCCATCAAATCTAGAGTACGTTCGACCTTGATGATATGGGATACTTTTGCTGTTGACGGAATAATGAATGTGGTATGGAAAGGTGTCGTGCTGTAGTGATCTGTTTCAGCTCACCGTTGAACCTTCTGCTTCAATCTTTTGCATGGCAGAAGTGGTGTGCAACCTTTGCATTTAAATGGTCCTTCAGAACATTCCTTCATAGTGACTCATCCACGCTTGGCAGCTTCAGTGTAAAGAGCCAATATCTGATCAACTGTCATGAGGTATTTGCCGGTGGAATTCGTGACCTTGACAGCAGTTGAGGATGAGTACTCGAGAGCAATGCTAAGTAAGCAACCAGGCAAAGGCTCCAGGCAGTCAGTTCCAAATTGGAGGTTTGATTTCAGGTTCCGACTGACTGCTCTCTTTCTCCTTGTCCTGCAGGTGTGGACAAGGACAAAGACAAAGACAGGGAGAAAGCATGATATGGGATACTCTTGCTTTCGATCCTGATGATATGAGATACTCTTGTTCTTGGTGTGGCTTATTTGCTGAGGTATTATAGGGGGGAAATAAAGCTGAGTATTTCGAGAGGTTATGTTGAGGGTGCCTTTTCGAATGCGAGAAAGGGTTGAGCATTTTTGCAGGTTTGCCTGTCCGTTGAGGAGGGAGGTTAATGTATATAGGGATTTCCCAATAACAAGTAGTAATGCTATTCCTTTACCCTTCTTGGTCACAGCAATGTAATGGAAGCTGCCAGCTTCACGTGTTTTAATTTTGTCAGAGCACTTTGAAAAAGTGGTATGTGGTATCTGGAAAGCTGATGTTACGTGTGAAGATTACAGACAAGCTTTATCTAAGGAAATCTGGCTCTCGAAGTTCTGAGAGTTGTGCCTCTTCAGTTTTCGAACAAGCAATCCCGTCGAGGATCTGACTCTCGAGATTCGGAAAGCGGTGCTACTCCGGTTTTTTAGAAAGTAATTATGTTGGGAGTCTTTTCTCGAATGTGAGTAAAGGTTGGACGTTCTTGCCAACCTGTCTTGCCGCAAAACACGGAGGTCGACACACATAGGGACTTTCCAGTTGTCAAGTAGTGGTGCTGTTCCTTTACCCTTATGGGTAATAGTAGGGTAGCTGGAACTTCGAAATTCTCGTGCCTAAACTTTGTCAGAGATCTTTGACAAAGTTATATGTGGTACCCGAGGAGTTGATGGTGCATATGGAGAGCGGTGATTGAACAGTAAGATTCACGTGCTTTCTACTTCACCAGAAATCTTCGACAGAGTGCCCGTAATTTCCGCAAAGCTGATTGTGCATGTGATAGGTGCTGACGAGGCTGAAAAAGCAGGTGCTTCTTCGATTTCTGAGATCGGCCCTCGTGGTCTCTGAGCAGCCCAGCTTTTGAGAAAGCAAACGCCTCTTCGATTTCTGAGATCGGCCCTCGTGGTCTCTGAGCAGCCCAGCTTTTGAGAAAGCAAACGCCTCTTCGATTTCTGAAGCTCCGTCGAGTGCAGATTTTTATAGAGGCTGGCATTAAGTTCCACAGCACACTTGAATCTCTACCAGTAGAAGCTCATTTCTTGCACTTCTAAGATCTTGATTTGTCTGACCTCTTCCTTCTTCAACATATTTGAAAATGTCTGGACCCTCCGACCGTCGCTTTGACTTGAACCTTGGAGAAGAGACAGCCACGCCTTCTCCAGACAACATATGGCGCCCATCCTTCATATCCCCTACTGGTCCTCTTACCGTTGGGGATTCTATGATGAAGAATGATATGACCGCTGCAGTGGTGGCCAGGAACCTTCTCACTCCCAAAGATAACAGACTACTTTTCAAACGGTCTGATGAGTTGGCTGTTAAGGACTCTCTGGCTCTTAGTGTTCAATGTGCAGGTTCTGTGTCTAATATGGCCCAACGCCTATTTGCTAGAACCCGCCAAGTTGAATCATTGGCTGCTGAAGTGATGAGTCTCAAACAGGAGATTAGAGAGCTCAAGCATGAGAATAAGCAGTTGCACCGGCTCGCCCATGACTATGCTACAAACATGAAGAGGAAGCTTGACCAGATGAAGGAATCTGATGGTAAGGTTTTACTTGATCATCAGCGGTTTGTGGGTTTGTTCCAAAGGCATTTATTGCCTTCGTCCTCTGGGGCTGTACCTGGTAATGAAGCTTCAAATGATGAACCTCCAATGCCTCCTCCTTCTGGGGTTTTGTCAAGTACTGAGGCTCCGGATAACCACCCTCCGGTGCTTTCTCTTTCTGGGGCTCTACCGACTGCTGAGACTTCCCCTAAGCAACCTTTGTGAAGGCTCCCTTTTGTTTGTTTATTTTGACTCATGTATATGTACATATTTGTGGCTTATCGAAAATATTAATAAATAAGCTTTGCTTCATTTCAACATATTGTGTTAAATACACCAAAGCCTTCTTCATAAAGTTCTTTGAATTTTTGCTTTTGTTGAAACCTGTATTGTTGAAGCTTTGTGAGTGAAGCATGTAGTTTGAGGTAGTGTTCCCTTAATTTCCCGAGTGAGGAAAACTTCTCGGTTGGAGACTTGAAAAATCCAAGTCACTGAGTGGTTGTGAGACTGCCGAGTATCAAGGTGCAGTAGCATATGGTGGGAGTCCCCCAAGTCTTCAGGCGAAGAGAGTTGCCGAATGAGGTGTCTCGCGTGTTACTAATTTGTCAAAGTAACGAATCCTTGTTTCGATGTCACACATTCGTATATGCTTTATCTAAAAATATTTCCAACTTTTGTGTGTTTGATGCTGCATGCTATTGACTAGACAAGATCAAGTGCAATTAGTAGCTTTTCTCTCTTTTTCATCTTTTCTTTGGTGGAATTGCTTTTCGTTTCCACTAATCAGCCTGAGTGGATGCAAGATAACACCTTTCTCTATAGCTCAGATTGCAAAGTCGTCTTCATGAAAGTTTTTCCTTATCTTGTGAACTACAACATATCCAAATTTGAGATCCATCGGAGTAGTACAACTTCAGAAATTCAAGTATGATGAGTAACTGTTCATCAATGTTCTGTTAATCCGTCAGACTTGTTGTGAGCTTCGAAACTCCATTTTCTCTTTTTCAGATCAACATACTTTATTCATAGAAGTTGTTCCTCAGCTTGTGAACTACAACATATCCAAATTTGAGATCCATCGGAGCAGTATAACTCCAGAAATCCAGGTATGATGAATGACTGCTTATTATTTTTCTGTCAACCCGTCAGATTTGTTGTGAGCTTCGAAACTCCATTTTCTCTTGTTCAGATCGGTATGCTTTCTTCATTGAAGTTGTTCCTCAGCTCGTGAACTACAACATATCCAAATTTGAGATCTCTCGGAGCAGTATAACTCCAGAAATCCAGGTATGATGAATGACTGGTTATTATTTTTCTGTCAACCCGTCAGATTTGTTGTGAGCTTCGAAACTCCATTTTCTCTTGTTCAGATCGGTATGCTTTCTTCATTGAAGTTGTTCCTCAGCTCGTGAACTACAACATATCCAAATTTGAGATCCCTCGGAGCAGTATAACCCCAGAAATCCAGGTATGATGAATGACTGGTTATTATTTTTCTGTCAACCCGTCAGATTTGTTGTGAGCTTCGAAACTCCATTTTCTATTGTTCAGATCGGCATGCTTTCTTCATTGAAGTTGTTCCTCAGCTCGTGAACTACAACATATCCAAATTTGAGATCCCTCGGAGCAGTATAACTCCAGAAATCCAGGTATGATGAATGACTGGTTATTATTTTTCTGTCAACCCGTCAGATTTGTTGTGAGCTTCGAAACTCCATTTTCTATTGTTCAGATCGGCATGCTTTCTTCATTGAAGTTGTTCCTCAGCTCGTGAACTACAACATATCCAAATTTGAGATCCCTCGGAGCAGTATAACTCCAGAAATCCAGGTATGATGAATGACTGGTTATTATTTTTCTGTCAACCCGTCAGATTTGTTGTGAGCTTCGAAACTCCATTTTCTATTGTTCAGATCGGCATGCTTTCTTCATTGAAGTTGTTCCTCATCGTCTCTTTCATAACATATCAAAAATTCAGAATGAACTAATGGTTAAATATTTCCAGATCTTCGAAACATCACAGCAGCTTCGAAATCTGCAAGAATCCGACTGTCATGTTTGGAGCTTCAACACTTTAATTTCCGTCGCTCAAACAGAAATGGTTCCTTCTTGAAAGTTGTTCATATGCTCAAGAACTATAGGGTGTCCAAAATTCAGCTCCATTGGAGAAGAGCAGAGGTTGCAGAAATTTGATAGATGAAAGGAGGCGGAAGAGGGAGAGAGAGAAAAAGTCTCTTGGGTTGGATTTCTATTTTGGGGCAGATTCCAATTTTTGTAGCACCTTCATTATTGATGAATTGCTTGTACTTTTGTCCATTATGAAACTTGGGACTTTGGCTTGTTGTTGGATCTATTATAATATGTTTGGGAATATATATAAGTGAATAAATAAGAAGGAAAATTTTGGGCCCTTGTGGGTGTAAAACAAAAAATGTTTATGTTTACCCAAGTGTTTTTGTACAAGTTCAAGGACATCTTGGGTTTTGTGAACAAAATTTGTTTATTTGGAGCAAGGTTTTGTGTTGAAGCTTTGTAGGTGAAGCTTTGGTGTTGAAGCTTTCTAGGTGAAGCTTTGATGGTGAAGCTTTGTAGATGAAGCTTTGTAGATGAAGCTTTCTAGGTGAAGCTTTTTTAGGTGAAGCTTTGTAGGTGAAGCTTTTTTAAGTGAAGCTTTTCGGGTGAAGTTTTTTTTTTTTGGGTGAAGCTTTGTGGGTGAAGCTTTTTAGGTGAAGCTTTGTGGGTGAAGCTTTGTGGGTGAAGCTTTGGAGGTGAAGCTTTTCGGGTGAAGCTTTTTGGGTGAAGCTTTTTAGGTGAAGCTTTGTGGGTGAAGCTTTGGAGGTGAAGCTTTTCGGGTGAAGCTTTTTGGATGAAGCTGTTTTTTTTTTTTTTTTTTTTTTTTTTTTTGGCGCTTGACACGGTCTTCATTTGCTTGTTTTGTAGTGACTGTGGAAGACGGATTGCTTTCTGATTGAGAAGGGTTCCGGCATCGCTTGCTATGAATGTAAAAGAGTGAGGGCTGAGTTGGCTAAATTACCTCTTTATTGAATTCATTGCCAAATGGCCTTCATTACATAGGATGCCGAACGGCTATAGCTCAACACTTGTACATCGTGAGTCTATTTGTAGTAGTACTTCAAGTGATCAGCGTTCCATGGATGGCCAAGGGTCTTGCCATCGGAGCTTCTAAGTGTGTAAGAGCCAGGGCGACTGATGCCAATGACTTCATACGGTCCATCCCAGTTTGGACTAAGTGTGCCTTCACTCGGGACTCTGTCGCAGAGTAATCTTTTCTTTAAGACCCAGTCTCCTATTTTGAAAGAACGAGGCTTGACCCTAGAGTCATAATAGTTGGAGATGCGCTGCTTGTAGGCGACATTCCTCAAGTGAGCTTGGTTTCTGTGTTCCTCGACTAAATCCAAGTTGAGGGTGAGTTGTTTGTCATTTTCACTTTGAATGTAGTTCTGGACTCGGAATGTTGCTTGCTCGAGCTCAACAGGGACAACCGCCTCTGTGCCAAAGGCAAGTGAGAATGGAGTTTCTCCTGTTGAAGTCCGATATGAAGTGCGATATGACCAAAGAACTTGGGGTACAAATTCTGGCCAACAGCCTTTAGCTTTGTCCAAGCTGGTTTTCAAAGTGCGCTTGATTATTTTGTTGATGGCCTCAACTTGTCCATTAGACTGGGGATGAGCTGGAGAGGCAAAGCATAAGTTGATGTTGAACTTAGAGCAGAACAACCTGAACTTCTTGTTGTCAAACTGTCGCCCATTGTCAGTGACTATCGCATTGGGAATGCCGAATCTACAAAGGATGTTCTTCCACACGAAGTCTTCTATCTTTGCCTCAGTAATGGTTGCCAAGGGTTCTACTTCGGCCCACTTTGTGAAGTAGTCCACTGCAACGACTGCGTAACAGACTTTGCCCTTCCCTGCCGGCATTGGGCCGATCAAATCAAGTCCCCACTGGGCGAAGGGCCAAGGGCTGATCATAGGAGTAAGAGGCTCTGGAGGGGAATGAGGAATAGTTGCATATCGTTGACATTTGTCACATGAGCGGGATACTTTGATGGCATCCTGGTGGAGTGTTGGCCAGTAATATCCTTGGCGAAAAGTCTTGTGTGCTAGGGACCGAGATCCAGCATGATCTCCACAGACTCCCTCATGTATTTCCCGAAGGACGATTTCCGCCTCGGCAGGCGTAAGACACTTTAAGTATGGCAGGCTAAAACCTCGCTTATAGAGTTGATCATTGATGATCAGGTAACGGGTAGACTTGTATCGAATTTGCTTAGCCTGGACTTTATCATTTGGGAGGGTGCCATGAGCAAGGAAATTATAGATCGGGGTGATCCAACTATCCCCCTGTTGTAAGTTGCATACTTCTGCGGCCATGGTGCTTGGTGTTGCCAACAGTTCGACATGAATTTTTCTTCCAATCTTGTCTTCCACAGCTGAGGCGAGGCGAGCCAGGGCGTCTGCATGACTGTTTGCCGCTCGAGGAACTTGGGTGATCTGGTAGTGGAAGTGCTTGAGCAAAAGTTGTGTTTGCGCAAGATATGCTGCCATGGAGCTGTCCTTAGCATCAAAGTTGTTGGTAACCTGGTTGACCACTAATTGGGAGTCACTGAAAATATCAATTTGTTTAACCCCGAGGTGTTTGGCCAAACGTAATCCTGCTAGAAGGGCTTCATACTCGGCCTCATTGTTTGATGCCTTGAATTTGAAACGAAGAGCATACTCCATTGCTACTTTGTCGGGCGTAGTCAAGACTAGTCCCACTCCACAGCCCTGTTGGTTGGATGAGCCATCAACATACAGACTCCATGCTGAGGTCGTTGATTCTACTTTCTGAGCTTCCGATGGTAATGAAGCTACTGCTTCAGGTGTAGAAGCAATGTCAACAGGATATGTGAAGTCGGCGATGAAATCTGCTACTGCTTGACCTTTTTCGGCTGGTTTTGGTTGGTAGGAGATGTCAAACTCACCCAATGCTATCGCCCATTTGATCATTCGCCCTGAAGTGTCAGGACTTTGGAGTATCTGTCGAAGAGGATAATTGGTAAGCACGATGATGGAGTGCGCTTGGAAGTAAGGGCGGAGTTTTCGAGCAGACATAACCAATGCCAGAGCCAATTTCTCAATGTTAGAGTACCGTGTCTCCGCATCTTGTAAGGCTTTGCTAGCGTAGTAGACAGGTCGCTCAATATTCCCATCCTTTCGAATGAGAACGGAACTTACGGCTGAAGCTGATACCGATAGGTAGATAATGAGAATGTCTCCTACCTCGGGCTTGGAGAGTAGAGGGGCTTTACTCATGTACTCCTTGAGGTTTTTGAATGCCTCGGCACATTCATCAGTCCATGTAATGTACTTCCTACTTCCCTTAAGTGCTTTAAAAAAGGGAGCACATTTGTCTGTGGCCTTAGAAATGAACCTGGTTAAGGCTGCCACCTTGCCAGTAAGGCTCTGGATGTCCTTTGAAGTTACCGGTTCCTTCATGTCGAGGATTGCTTTGATCTTCTCGGGATTAGCTTCAATGCCTCGTTGGCTAATCATGAAACCTAAGAATTTGCCAGAGCCTACGCCGAAGGCACATTTGTTGGGGTTTAACCTCATTCGATACCTCTTCAAAATAGTGAAAGTTTCAGATAGGTTGGTGATGTGTTGGTCAGCATGTTTGCTCTTGACTAACATATCATCAACGTAAACTTCCATGTTCTTCCTAATCTGCTCGGCGAACATTGAGTTGACTAGTCTCTGATAAGTCGCTCCTGCATTCTTTAGGCCGAAAGGCATGACTTTATAGCAGTATAGTCCTCTGTCGGTAGTGAAGGCTGTGTGTTCTTGATCCGAAGGGTTCATGAGGATTTGGTTGTATCCTGAGTAAGCATCCATGAAGCTCAGGAGTTCACACCCGGCCGTAGAGTCTATAAGTCTGTCAATAAGAGGAAGAGGGAAGCTATCTTTCGGACACCCTTTGTTTAGGTCGGTGTAGTCAACACACATTCTCCACAAGACCTTTTGAAGCAAAAGACTTTCTTTGGTCGGATTTTTCTTAACAAGGACCACATTTGCTACCCATGTCGGGTAATTGACTTCGCGGACAAAGCCTATGCCTTTGAGTTTTTCAACTTCTGCTTTCATTGCCTCGTATCGTTCAGCGTCATAAGATCTTCGCTTCTGTCTCACCGGCTTGATCTTGGGGTCAATACTCAAACGATGACAGATGACATCGGGAGAAATGCCTGGCATGTCCTCGTATGACCAGGCGAAGACTTCAGTATTCTCTTTCAAAAAAGATATCAATGCTAACCGAATGGGTGGTGACAATGTGGTGCCAATCTTCACCATGCGATCTGGATAATCTCTTGAGATAGGTACCTTCTCCAACTCTTCAGCAGGTTGGGCTTGCTGGGTGAAAGAGTCATCTCGAGGATCATCGGGTTGATTGTTGCTATCAGGAAGATCCAAGTTCGCTTCATCTAGGCTGGTCTTTGTGACTTGGTCATGTACAGACAGGGTTTCCTTGGGTCCGGGCAAGTGTTGTTGCTTAACTGAAGTGTTGTAACATGATCGTGCACTAAGCTGATCTCCTCTGATGTAGCCGTTGCCATGGGGGGTTGGAAATTTCATCAACAGCATATGCGTGGATACCATAGCCTTGAGATCATTGATGCTTGTGCGCCCAAAGATGACATTGTATGCCGTTGGGCAGTCAACCACTAGGAAGTTAGTGGTAATGGTAGCCGTGTAAGGGCCTGTACCAATAGTAAAGGGTAAATGTATGCTCCCTAAGGGTTGCACGATATCACCGGAGAAGCTTATCAGAGGAGAAATCGAGCGATCGAGCAAGTGTTCAGCTACACTGAGTGCCCTGAAAGCTTCGGCAAACATGATATTGACCGAAGCCCCTGTGTCTACGAGGATTCGTCGAACATCAAAGTTGGCTATGTGAGCCTCCACGATCAATGGGTCGTTATGAGGGTAGATGATGCCTCTTTCTTCCTCAGGGTAGAAACATATCGGATCCCAGTTAGGCTTTTGATACTTCCCTCCCCTGATGTCTTCCACGTGAAACACTTGGTGACCAGGCCTCAGAATTCGTTCACTGTTTTTCATGGCCCTATTGGAAGATTCAGATATGGGTGTGCCGCCGCTTATGGAATATATGACATTCACCTGGCGTTGGTTACGGTTATCCCTTTGAGGGTGAAGGAGGAATTGATCAATTTTTCCTTCTCGTGCCAAAGCTTCAATACGATCACGGAGGATGATACATTTCTCGCTATCATGGCCGTTATGCTCATGGTAGCAACAAAACATGCCCGCGTTATTCGGGGGCGTGTAATCTGGGTGCCTCGGCTTTGGCTTTGGTATCAGGTGAGCTATGCTGGGGTAAATGGCCGCGCATGTGGCATTCAAGGGCGTGTATGTCTCATATCTTGGGGTAGGGGGTATCTTGACGCGGGTTTGACCCACTGCATTGACTGCCTGGGGGCGAGCGTTATTGTGGCGATACCCTTGGTTATCGGGATAGTGTCCCTTACTCTTTTTACTGAAATGAGAGTGGTGAGGATGGAAATCCTTCCTCTTGCCTTGAAATTGATATGTCTGTTGATTCGGCGAAGCATTATGCAAGGCATGGGGAGGTGCCACTGCTGTTTGGAAAGTCGAGGTCTTCTCATTTAGGTGAGTCTGGCTTCCACCTCCCACTTGTTGATAAAGGATGGTTGTAGGGGGTTTCTCCTGATATGTCTTTGCCTCGGCGGAGGCATGGTTATAAGCCTGCGCCATCACCTCAGAGTAAGTCTTCCAAGTATTGGCATTGATCATGTATTTAAAGAAACAATCACGTAGGCCTGCCGTGAAGGCTTTGAGGGCAGTCTTGTCGTCTGCCTCGGCACATCGGGAGTATTCATGGCTGAAGCGGCCAGCATACATACGTAATGACTCGTCTGGCTTCTGGCGGATAGTGTACAAGTCATCTGCAGAGTGCAAGCGATCGGTTTGGAAAATGTGTTGGGAAACAAATAGTTTCCTCAATTCCTCAAATGAGTCTACCGTCTCAGGTGTAAGACGACAATACCAATTTAGAGCTCCACCAGAGAGGGTGGAGGGGAAGAGAAGACATCGCTCTTCGTCGGTGTGCATCCGGTATGCCATGGTGGACTCAAAGAGGTTAAGGTGCTCAATCGGGTCCTCTTTTCCAGTATAAAGTTGCAAGCCAAGCTTTTGCTTTGTCTTTGCTTGAAGGGGGGTGTTGAGGATCCTCCTTGTAAGAGGGCCAGGCCTGGGTTGGTTCCAGTCAGGTATTTCAGCCTGACGTTCAGCCTTCAACTTGTTTACTTCCTCAAGAAGTTGTAGGACAAGGGGGTCCTGAGCGGAGTTATGTGCCACTGGAGCTTTCTTTCGTAAATCTCCATCTCCTCTTGGAATTAGGAAGGTTTGATCAAGGGCATGTGATTTTTCCCTGGACTCGCTGTACTGGCTTCCAGGGTATGTCTGTCGGAACACCTCTGAGTCCCCTGTACCCTCATGTTTCTCTAGGACTTGTTGCCCCTTCCCCAAATTGGTGGCCGGCTCGGGCCGTGGCAGGGGACCGAGTCTCTCAGAAATCCTTGGGGTCATTGATCTTTGAGCTTATATGGATGGAATTCTCTCGACGTTGCTTCAGGAAATCCCGACAATCGCGAAAGACGGCTTTCGATCCTTCTGCCCCTTCAGCAAAGAGGTGTCTCCCTCCACTTCTCATGGTTCGGGTCGAAGCAACTGGGTTAAGAGAAGCCTCATGTTGATTATCAAGTCGATGGGTAATCTGTTCCCTATCAGGGATATCTATGTCGAATGCATGTGACCCTCCATGTTGGAGGGCACCCAGTTGATGGTTGACTTCCACGGGGGCAACAAGCTCGCGTGTCTGAGCTTGCCTAGCTTCGTGGAGTGTCTCGAAGAGCTTCTCATATTGCTCCTAGAGGACCTCATTCCTCATTGCTATCTTGTTGTTCTGAGCTTCCAACTCATCGACTTTAGCTTGAAGAAGAACTCGTTTTCCTTCCTTCTTTCGTTGTTTCGCACTATGTGCAAGGGGGTGTCATTCTGTGTGCTGTGGCTTCCTTCGCTTCCCATGTTGGAGAGGGATGCCTGATCAAAAGAAAGTGTACGAATGATAGAAACCAGCTTGACACAGCTGAAGAGAGTAGGAATAAGTGTCGTTTCCCACAGACGGCGCCAAATGTTGATGCACAAAATCAGCGAAGACTTTGGTACAACAGAAAGTGTCAGGTTTTGTGACCTTCGCTTGGTTGCTTCGATCACTAGTGAGGATAAGTACGTAAATGAATAGAGACAGAGAAGCAAACACAGGATGTACGTGGTTCACCCAGATTGGCTACGTCCACGGAGTAGAGGAGTTCTTATTAGTAGTGAAGGGCTTACACAAGTACAAAGGATCAAGCTTTCAATTTAGTGAGTTCTTGTGAATGATTTAATCCAAAATGGCATTAGGCAATATTGTGGGGGAATGACCCCTATTTATAGAAAAACTTGTAGCTTTGTCACATTGACATGTGTCATGTTATGATTGGTTCTTGATGTTGACACGTGCTGCGCTCTGATTGGCTTCTAATCTTGACACGTGTCGAGTAGTGATTGGCCTCCTGGTCGGAGGGGAACTCTTCTGGGTCCTTGACAGTATAGCGTTGGCCGGTGCTCGGTAGTTTCGGGATTGGTCAAGTATGGTACAAACAAATTCTAAATATATATTCCTAAGAAAACTTTCATATTTTTCTTTTTTTGTATTTGTCACTCAGATGCTGATGCTGCTCATTATTTTAATGCTGCTCCATTTCAAAGTCTTCTTCTAAGAGCTTAATCTTAATCTCTTCTATGGGCTCATTAGCCTATTATTCTATGGGTTCAATAATCTCTTTTCCTTTATTCTTATGCTGATCAATTTCTAAACCTATCTTCAATTCTCTTTTTAGGGTGTCACTTGCCTTCTGCTGCATTCTAAGAGCTTGGAGTTCTTGGTTCATTTTGGTAAACTTACTAAATAAAGACTTGTGTTCTCTAGAGATGACTTGAATGTTGTGCTCAAGAGAATGAATATGATGCTGGCTTTGATGGAAATTAAAACTAAAACTATCAAACTCTTGTTCCAAGGCTCTAATTAATTTTTCATGACCTAACCTCATGTTTGGCTACTTGATTTGGATATTCCAAAAATTATCTAAGAGAACATGTTGCCTATCAAAAAGTCCTGGTACTCTTGGCCTATATCTTAGAGTTGGATTTCTGATTCCTTCAACAATATTGCCATTAAAGTTGAAAGTGGGTGCTGGTGGTGATGTTGGTCTGCTTATGCTATTTTGAAATCCACTGAATGGTGGAGGTTGATGGTGCATCATTATGCTATTGAAAAAAGTTCTTCTGCCTTGTGGCCTTGTGCTATTTGCTGATGATGGTCCATGATATTCCATACATGTTCAACAAATTAATCTTGATAAGATATTGACTAATGTATTGTCATTACCTTTTATATGTTCAAAAATTGGTTTAAAACCATTTCCTGTAATTGAATCAACAAAATTAACTCATCTTCGGGTTGCCTGTTTATTAGCATGTATCTTATTATAATGAGAAACTATGTTTTGACAATCTGTTCTAATTGTAAATACTTCATTATGTAAAAATAAATAAAATGCTTCAAGTGAATTAATTATCCCTAAAATTTCTAAATCTGTTGATGGTAATCTTGATTGTACATCACTAAATTTTCCTGATGAATATCTACAAACTTGTTCATCAGATTTTGGTGACTCCTTATGCTTTTTCTGGTATAATATATCTGCACATCCTAATGATGAAGCATCTGTTTCAACTATTTTGTAACTATCATCTAATGGTAAGGTTAATGGCTTAAGTTTAGTAATTTCTTCCTTTATATTTTGTACTAATTTTATATCTTCACTATTAAAATATTTTTGTCCTGTTTTGCTAGTTTTACTATGTAATACTGTTATTTTCCTTCCTAAATCAGGGATAAAATTTCTTACATAATTTAACAATCCTAAAAATACTTGTAATTGTTTTTTGTCTTCTAACTTATCTAGAAATTCTAAGACCTTTTTAGCTATATAATTTTGTAATTGTATTGTACCTGACTTGATATACATTCTTAAAAATTATATATCTTGTTTTTCTAATGCTATTTTATTTTTGCTAATCACAATTCCATTATAATAAATTCTTGTAAAACTATCTTTAAATGTTTCATATGTTCATTTCTATTTTTACTATGTACTAAGCTATCGTCTACATAAACAATACAAAAATTATCATATTTCTTGAAAATTTGGTCCATCTTTCTTTGAAAGATCGATGGAGTATTTTTAAGTCTAAATGGTATAACAAGCCACTCATAATGTTCTTCTGGACAAGTAAAAATTGTCCACTCAATTGATTCTTCTGCTAATCGTATTTGCCAAAAACCTGATTTACAATCAAATTTACTAAAATATTTACTCTCTTGAATTTTATTTATAAGCTCATCCTCATTTGGTAACTTATAACTATCTTCATATGTATTATCATTTAATCTCTTGTAATGATAAACTATTCTAGCCTTACCTCTCTTTAGTTCTGAATGTTTTCTTACAATAAATGCTGCTGATCGATGTCTAGACTTAGAGGGTCTAATTACTTTTAAATTTAAACTTTTATTTGTTGCTCAAACTCTTGTTTATCTATTAAACTACAAGGCATATCAGCCGTCTTAATGGTTAAATATGGGTTAATTATATCTCATTTTGCTAGTATTTTATTTTTACTCCAATGTAACTGTGGGTCTTCACCTATAATTCTAGTTTGTTCTACTAATTGTAATAATTCTTCTAAACGTCTTGGTTTACTTAATTGTAATATTTATATATGGTTTCCTTCTTTTAAAATCGGATATTCATGTTCAAATATGTCTTCATCAAACTCTTTTACGTTATTATGCTCATCATTTTCTTTTGAGTTTTCTAAATGATAACTATCTTGGCCACTAGACTCTTCTATACTTATGCTTTTGTATGCTTCTACAACATTACTTTGGTCAGTTATTATAATGCCTCTTTTGAAAAATGTTATGTTAGGGTTCATAAATAAAAAACCTTGTAAACTTTTCAAAAAGTTTAAACCTAAAATGAATGGATATGATCCTACTGGTGAAACAAATGTTAATGGTAAATTAAATTGTTGTTTTTCTACTTTAATAAACTCATTATTTATACAATGTGTTAAGTAAACTGATCTATCATCAAATTGTGTTATTCTCACTAGTTTTGCTAATTTTTGTCTATATTTTTCTGGTAGTAACTCTTCTCTTATGACACTCTTTGTACTCCTTGTATCTATCATAGCTGTTGTTTGTATCTTATGTTTTTTTGCTAATTCTATTTCACAATTTATGGTAATAAAAGAATTATTTTTTGGTTTTTTTATACTATGAACAATATTTCCTAATATTTCAGTATTTTCTTGTGATTCTACTGAATTAACTTCTAATAACCTATTACTATAACACTTTTCACACTTTTTCTGGTCAACCTAAATTAATGTATTTATATTATTCTTCATGTTGCCCTTCTATGAATGCACACATATACTCTTCTAGATCACTATTTGTGCTACTTGAATCTTCCGAGTTTGAATCTATCATGTTAATACTCTCTATACTCTCTATACTATAAATACTCTCATTATCACTTAAATCATCTAAATTGTATATTGACTGAATATCCTCATCTTCTTCTAACTTAAACAACTTCATCAAATGTATTTTTTCTTTCGACTGTTTACCTTATTTTGGACATTTAGGTCTAATATGTCCAGCTTCTCCACATGAATAACATTTACAACTACTCTTATCTTTTGGTGTTTTATATTTTCTAATCCAAGGTTTGCCACTTCTTTTTCTAAATTGTTTTGGAATATATTTTCTCTTCCTATATGTTCTTGAAGGTTTTATACAGAAATTCTTATGTTGTTTGTAGAGTTTATACAACTTATATTTCTTTTTGTATATTTTCTTATGCTTATTTTTCTTATGGCAACCATACTGTTGTGGTAAATCTATATTTTTACAACTCATGTAAAATTGTTTTCTAATTTGTCTCTTTGCTTTTATTTGACTACACTCTTGTCTAAGTATATCATATACATGTTGAATTCTAGGTCCTATTGCAATATCATTCTTCTTTGGATGCTTTTGCCATTCATTCCAAATCTTTTCACCTATTGGTCCTTTTATTTTTGTCATATAAGTATCTAATAAATTAATATTACTAATTCTAATTGTTCTAAATTTCTAATTGCTCTTATTTGTTCTTGTTCGCTTCTGCCATCAATTCTAACCTATTATGGTCTAAAAACTATTGTTTAATCAAAGTAACAAAATCATCAATATTAAAATGTGTTTTAGCTGCCTGATGCTGTTCTGGATTTGGGACTTTCCATGATTGGAACTAATAAAAAACTAAACCATCCAAAGTATGCTCAAAGTAATCTAACATATTTTGTGAATTACTAAAATCTAACATTAATGCTGCATGTACGCAGCCTTTTTCCCATCTCTCAATCGTTCTTTCCTAATCTTGTGGATCTACATTATCTAAATTTAATATAATATATTACCAGCTGTATTAATTTGTTCTAACCCTCTCAAATATGGAATCCTATTTTTTCTAGGTTTTATCATACTTTCTTCTATATAATCTACTTTTGCTTTTTCATTATATTGTTCATTTGTTGGTCTCAAAAATTGTTAATTAGTTCTACTTGCGTGTTCTGGATTTTCTACTCCTGATGTACTACTTTCTTCTGCTGGATTACATTCTGCTTTCAATTTTAATAAATTATTATATTATTTTGATCCTAAAATATGTTCTACACCTAATTCTAAGATTAATTTTTTAATCTCTTCGTCTGAAATTCTATGTAGTCCTAAATTATATGTCTTATATTTTTCCAAATATAGTTCTTTATCTAAATGATCAATATCTTCTATAAGCTTATTTACAAAATGATTAAAGTTTTGCTCAACTAAATTAATATCTAAATTATCAAAAGCCATATGTATACTCTCATTTTCGATTTCACTTTCATCTTCTTCTATTTTTTTTATAGTTGCTAATAATTACTAAACCTAATTGTTGCTTGAGCTATACTAGTTTCATATATTTGTACTTTATCTAGTTGTCTATTTGTTGCTACTTGTAAATTAGGAAATGTCCACTAAGTTCTTTTTAAAAAGCTATTATCTACGGGTTTTGCTTCTATCATATTTACATGTTTACTATCAAATGTTTGAACTAAATTTTGAAACTCTAAATTAAACTTATGATAATATCTATCAGACACTTTACCTATATACATTAAGCTAATACACAAATTTTTATACTCTCATTTCATATTATAATTTTTTGTTCTTATGCTCACTTTAATATATTTACTAAATTCATTAATCGTCATAACATAATTTGGAATACAACATATGACTGCTAAGTTTGAACTTAAGTCTACTTCAGCTGTTGCTATTGCTGCTTGTTGGTGATTATCCCATCTATTATCATATATGTATACTAATACTTTTGTGTCTACTTGTGCTCTGGTTAATCCTGCTATTCCAATTAATATTGTTCATATATGAATATGACTAAAATGTGATTTTCTCAAATGAGTAACTGCTTCTTTACTAATTAGATTAAGTGTGACTTCTTTATCAATACAGTTAACTTCATGTTGACTGATGCTATTACAATTCTACTTATGTTTTCAAATAAACCTAATTGATACAAGTTATATTTATTTTTCTGTGTTCTCTCAAAACCTCTTCTAATAAATTCTTGTGCTTCTTCTTCATTTGGATAGATATCTTCAGCTCTAACTACTTTTTTTCCTTCTTTTCCTAAAGAGTTCCATTTTCTATTATCAAAAGGATTTAGCTTAGGTCTTCTGATATGATTATTTGCACTTAAAGTTAAATTTTCTAATTTATCTAGTAAAGATGGTGGAAGTAATGAAGATGTGTTATGTAAAACTTGGTTTATTTCTGCTATTTGTTCTTCAACTTGATTTAATTTTTCAACTAAACTTAAGACTAATTGAATAATTAAATTATTTGCCTACTGGGAATATTACTACTGGATACTTGTGTTGAAAAATCTGTTAAACCTACTGGTTCTTTATCTAACTTACTAATTTCTTTCAAAACTTGGATATATTTTCTGCTAGTTCTAGAATCGGTCATTAAACTAATAATTTATGTATTTTATTATGCAACTTATCTATTTATTCACTCAACTCTTTTTGCACTAATTGAATTTTTTGAATTTCTAATTTTAACTGCTCAACTATTTCTAGTAATCTAAGTTCTGCTTGCTTCGGCTTACTATTTATGAGATCAACAAACTCTTTTATCTCTTTTTTGCTAGGAAACCTTTGAATATTTTTATTATTATCTTCTAACTAAGATGTAATATAATCTAAATTTTGTCTAATTATTTTTATGGAATTTTTCTGAACATGCTCTAACAACTGGTTTAACAAATGATTATGTTTATTATTTTCTAAGTTTATATTTTCTACTTGACTAATAATAAGATTTACAATACTATTGACTTGTGAATTTTCTTCACTATGCAAAATATGATTATGCTTTTTCAACGGAAAATAACAAACTAAACTATTTTGGTCTAAGGTTATTTTTCTTTTTTGAGGTTCACTAATTTCTAAATTAAGATAATCTATCATAAACTATAGTCTACCTTTTTCTAAAGTTACTGCTAACTGGTTTCTTAGAAACTCTCTTTCTTCTCTAAAGGTCTCTAAAACTTGATCTGTTGCTCTTTTTACTTCTATGTTATTATATTTATGAATAAATGAAGGATGTTCAAGATAACCAAGATAAAACTTTTGCTTCTTCAAAGTCCTGCTTATTCTTTTGGATATATATGCTAATCTTCTCTTTATGCTATTTATAGTTAAGTGTATGGGACAATATATATCTGGTGATTGTGGTTGACAAGGTCTACAAGGACAATAATATCTGTTGTTCATACAAAATAAACAAGTGTGATATCAGTTGTATCAATGACTTCCGTCCTCAAGGTACTTTACTATTATAATTATACTATTAAAATGCTAAACTTGACTCTGATACCAAATTCGCATAGCAAGGCCCAGTTAAATAGTCAGATGACCATTATAACAACTAGATATAGAACCTTGCACATGGAACTCGACATGTTTCAGCATGACGGCCACTCACAGTACAAGTATAAGGCCTTAACGGCTGAACTTAAATGTACGAAGAACTCAAAGGTACCCTGGTTAATGTCTAGTTATTTGTATGGCAAGCATTCAACTATAACAGAGTGCTCGAGCAAAGATGATCATCAGTTTAGCAGGTTAATAATATAACTATAATAGTGTTTTCCTGTTTTTGACTAAAAGTCTAATTAAACAAACACACTAAAGAAAGAAAAAAAAGCTTACTTAAGACTTAGAGATTGTTTGAATATGTACACTTGAACTTTTATTTATATATAGAATGTTTACAAAAAGAAGTGTTTACAAATGATGCTAGGAAAGTTTTGGATGCTTGAGTGTATGAGGATTGAAGGATGGTGTGTGTATGGTGTGTCTCTGCTATGTTGAGGTGTTGCGAGATGTTGAGCTAAAGGTGTATTCTGTATGGGAGGAAAAGCTTCATTATATACAAAATCAAATTCCTAAACGACAAACAACTTTTTGAATAGTGCACTGTTTCTGAAATTGTTGATACTGTTTTTGCATCTGCCACACTGTTTCTGAAATTGCTGATACTGTTTCTACATCTGCCAAACTTGTCTTTTCCTTTTGCTTTTTAATGAAGGCCATGTGAATTCACGTGAAACTTTCTGCATACTGTCCTAGCTACTGCATGTTTTGTCTCCTTATTCAATTGTGTCTGAAGGCTTTCAAGGGTAACCTTGGTATTTTCAAAATTGAATGTCCTTATGGTTAAACGAAACTTTTTTAGGATGTTTTGGATAGTTTTCCCTTTTTTTTTTCCTTAATTCAACGAGACATCAAACTAACGTTCATGAAATTTAAACTAAGGAAATCTCCTCAAATGTCCATTGGAAATGTTGCTAGATCAAATACTGAGAATCCATTAACCAGGAAGCGCTTTGCCAACTCCGCGAAAAGGAAACTTCCCTGAGAAATTATGTAAATAACCACGAGGAGACTTCGTGGCCGGAGATTCAAATGCAACAAATCAAATGAACTATCAAGGCCTTCAGATATATCATATTTGTGGAATGTTACGTTTCATAACAGCAACAATTGTAATTTGTATGTCAGCTCTAAGCTTCAACTTAAATAAAACGTGAATCAAAACATGGAAAAACACCAATGACGCCGATACATATGGGGAAACACTTGTACACGTCTAATCTAATCTCCAGCTGTTATCAAAGGATTAAAGCTTCTGAAGAACCCTGAGCTTGGCACTTCTAGCCCGGCTGTTCAGGCTCTCTTCCGCTTCAGACGGTGTAATTGGTCTCTTAGTGAGAATTATGCCTCTTAAGCCTTGTACCGTTTGTTTGATCCATGCTTCGTTCTCATCAATGTCACTCATGATCTTTCTCACTTCTTTCTTCCGTGGTTCTTCTTCATTCATGTCAACGTCACCATCTCTGTCTTTGACGTTGATGATGTCCAGAAATGTTTGTTTCACAATTCTGTCCTCCAAACTATGGAAAGAGATGACTGCCAACCTGCCACGAGGTGCAAGGCAGTCAAAGGAAGCATAAAGAGAATCCTCAAGAGTCTTCAGTTCATCGTTCACGGCTATCCTCAGAGCTTGAAACACCCTTGTAGCTGTCTTAATCCAACCTTGCCGTCCTTCTGTTGCAGTTGAATTCAACCTTAGTAATTAAAGCATTTTTGCATATCCATTAATACAACAATCAATTGAACTACGGTTCTGATAGAAATATACTATGCAAGTTCAAAGTACAAGAACAATAGAGAACATGAGGATGCCTACCTCGACTCAGCGGAGTTGCACTCTTTATAAGATCTACTAAATCACCAGTGGTATGCAATCCACCCTGTGAACGGGCTCTAACAATTCTATTTTGAAGAGAGTACCAGTTACTTTCTTCCCCATAGTCCCGCAGGATGCGCCCTACCTCATTATCTGGCCAAGAGTTCAAAATGTCTTCAGCTTTCAGACTTGCCTGTCAAAGCCCTACTCCAATCAATTATATGAAACAAACATTTACAATGATGATGCAGTCAGTAAATCATAGTAATCATGCATGTCATTTTTCTTAGAAAGTATTCATTCACCCTACAAACTATCACCTCGGACTTCCATGAATCACAGTCAGTACCGGCAGAGAACATTAGTTTGGAAAAGGAAAAATATAACTGAGCTTAGTTACAGAAGACGGGAATCATGAGTGCATATGACGAGGGGATCATAATTGGGTGATTCAGATCTTTACATCCCTACATGAGCTACACGATCCACACACTGCTGCAAGCACATATATGTAAAATGGTCACCACACCAATTTTCCACATGTGCACACATGTGGCGTAACTGTAACCTACCCATTAGTACACCATTCTTACACATGATAAAAGGGGCATTATTATAGGCATCCTATTTGAGCAATCACTCACATGAACACCCTCAAACTGGTCTTTGGACTTGGGAACACATGTAAAAATAAAATGGCATCAGAGCCTCCCCGATGAGTCTTCAGATAAAAATGTTTAACTATTACCATGAAAATTGCAAGAAAGCGATTGACTCAATCAGTTCATAACAACACTCCACCCGCTAAAAAACTCGAAATCACAAATGCGCTCTTAAGTTTCTTACATACATACTTGGAACATAAAAAAGCAAATAACTTTTTCCTAGTCTTTATCTCATTCAACTAAATTGGATACAAAAATGCCATAACAATTCTTACCTGAGGATCCATCCTCATATCAAGAGGTCCATTAGCAAGCACACTAAACCCTCTTTGTGGATCATTCACTTGCATCGACGACATTCCCAAATCCATCAACATCCCATCAATCCCAGTTTCAACCAGTGTCTCATCCACATCACAAAGCAGAGACTTCACATATCTGAAATTCTCCAAAAAGGTGTAAGCTTTGAGGCTCGAACTAGTCGGGTCATGCAAAACAGAGTTGATCCGAGCTCGAGCCTTCTCAAGCGCCGTAGGATCAACATCAAGCCCAACATACACTTCCATTTCCGGATGCCCTTCAATTATCTGCTAGTAATCAAACAATTAAGCCAAAACCCAACTCGTAATTACATCAAATTAAGGGTCTGTTCAGCATTGCTTCTTGTAGAGCAACCAAAAAGTTTCAAAGTGCACTTGGCAAACAAACTTAGTAGTGCTTCTAGCTCCTTGAAGCGCTTTTTCAAGAAGCACTTCTTCACGAAGCACTCGCAAGTGCTTCTTGCATAACTTGGATTGGATTAGACGTTTAATACAAAATTCAACTTGTTTATATTATCACTTCTATCAGAAGCAGAAGCAGAAGCGATTATGACCACAAGTGCTTTCTGTAGAAGCAAAGATAGAAGAGTGATTACTGACCGCAGAGGAATGCCCAGCAGCTCCGACAGTGCAGTCGACGAAGTACCGTAGCTGTTTGGACGCGGGGAAAACGTCCAGAACCTCGCCGAGCATGACGGGAATGTGGGTGGCGGTGCCTCCATAGCGCTTGATTGTTTCCAACTGGAATTCTCTGTCGGAACGCGTTCTCCTCTTCTCCTTTACCACCACTATCTGCCTCAGTTCCTGCTTCTCCTTCTTCTTCTTGGCGGCGCTGCAGTTGCTTCTGGCGCTGCGCGCGGTGGTTGTGAGGCTTCTCAGGCGGAGTGATAACGAGGAAAAAGAGAAGAGCTTTGAGGTTGATGACGATATTGTTGATGCTATTGCCATTCCTTTGTTCAAAAAAAAAATTGTAGCCACATTCACGTTGATGTCGTTTTAATTTTAAATCTTGTAACCCTAAGGTGCGATTGGGATTACGCTGGATTGGCCCAAATCCAAATTCCTAAAACCCCAATTAGAACTTCAATTTTCAGGGTTGGGTCGTTGGAGTTTGCATTTTTTTTGGGTTTAGGCTTTTGAGTAGGAGTCCGAATCCTTTTCGGATCCTCTTTGTGAGAAACTCGGGGATCCGTGAATCGTGTATGTTTATCATATATTGTACAGTCAGTTTTCGTTAGGTGCTGTGTGTATTCAATTTTAAATAAAAAATTAAAATGATTTCTAATCACACGATGTACAATGAACGGATACGATTCACAAATTCTCAAGATCCTCATTCTTTGACTAGGAGTCTAGGACTATGGACTTTGGTTAGTCTACGGTTTGGTTTGGTCGGTTTTCTGGAATTTCTAGTATTCGAGACATTTAGGCAGGACTTGGGTGTTTTGAAGTGTGCTATTTGGAGAATGCTTTAGATGGAACCATTTCATAGTTATATTGTCGTTCTTAACAACTAATATAAGACTAATAAATTGACTTTGTACTAATAGTCCGGAAAGTCACTGTGGCTTTGAAATTGTTTCATAAAAGGATTTTTATCATAAATGGTTCTTGAAATTTACCCTAACCATCAAGATGGTCCTTGAAATTGAAAATTAATCAATGTAGATTTGAAAATATGTGTCGCAAATCAACGTGGTCATTCCGTCATAATTATGTTAAAAAATTCATTAAGTGCTGATGTGGCACTTAATGGGTCCCATAGGATTTCAGGACCATTTGTGACACACCCCGTCCCGAAGGAGGGCATGCTGGCCGTCACGTGAGAGTGACGTAACCATTTGCACAGTACGGAAGCTTTAAGATACAATTTATAAGTTGATACACCCGAAGGTGAGTCCTAATTTTGTCCAATCTGTCAGAACACCGTCGAATTCCTCGTAGTCACCACACCTTTGTGATTCCTGAACCTGGAGGGGCGCAAAACCAAAATTGAGTGGGTCAGTAAAACAATTCTTTTTCCAAATCCAAACATTTCTCAAAACGTTGTAACCCCTCTCCGTAAAACCTGTATACTTTCCCAGAAATGTAAAATATAAATATACATATATATTCTCAAGACTTCAAGTCGTTAACTCAACATTTTCATAACAATTATGCCATGCCACATCATCTCAACATTTCTCATATTAATTATGCCATGCCACATCATCTCAACAGTAATAAGGTATGAATGCATCAACATAATCATATCAGGTGCAAGAAAGTAATCAACCGTAGGCCCTCTAATAGCCCTGTACGGTTGAACCTAGAGCTCAAAATCTATCATTATCACTCTACCGGAGTCACCTCTGTGACCCGTCCGGCCTTCTGCACGCAAGTTACGCTCTAGTGCTTCTCATAAATCATCTGTGCACATAATCTAAGGTCACCCACCAGTCGGAATCTCACTAACACTCTCGCGACTGGTCTGTCGTACCCACTCCGCGTGGACTGTACGACTAGCATCTACTTGGATCCAAGGCGAGCGTGCGATGCGGTGAATACTATAAGCACTAAACCATGGTGCAGGATTTGAGCTCAATATATATCATCATCATCATAACAGTAATTAAATACTCATCTGTGCGTCCACCGCACCATTTCATACATATGCATCATAAATCAATTCTTACCTGTGCGTCCACCGCACCAATTCATACATATGCATCATAAATCAATTCTTACATGTGCGTCCACCGCACCAATTCATACATATGCATCATATATTAATTCATGCATGGCATTTCAACTCACATTTCTATATACTTTTCATATCAATTCTATGCATGGTATTTCACTTCCCGTTTTTCCAAATAACTCATATGCATTTCATTTTAAACATATTTTCATTTCAATTCAATTTCTGGGAAACGTCAAGTATATATATATATACGGAAAACAAAACTGCCCACTCACCTGGAGTTCGTCCAACAACTCCCTAGCACCACACATCAAGGCGTCATGACGATCGCCGCCTAGAATAGTAATCAAATCCAGGCTCAGAATTCATATCGATAGAATACATAACTTATATAAAATACGTCACTACGTTGATCGATCCAGAAGATCTGCCACTCAGATTTTAAATCCATAACTTCCAGAGGTCCACATTATACCTCTAGGACAACATCCTAAAATTTCATTACCATCCAACGGTCGGATCTCCGTCAATTTCCAAAACTAAGTGACGGTTAACATTTTATATTATGGACTTACAATTCCAATTCCGGAAGATCCGTAACTCGGATTCCCAATCCGTAAGTTCCAATAATCCTCAAATATTACGTATTACAACGTATCAAATTTTGGTGACGATCCAACGGTCGGATCATCAATTCACATTTTCACCTAAATGTGAAAACTATAAAACGTTATTTGAACACCTAACCAACAATCCTCAATAACTTTCTCATACGGTGTTCAATTTAGGTATATGAATATACCACAGTGATCTACTCGACGTCACGGACGTCGACATATTTTTAAAATAATTTTATTTTTATTTTTTATTTTTACTGTAGCACCTTCTTCTTCCTTGGGTCGCCGGACTGGTTTTTCCGGCGGCCGTTTTCCGGGCAGTTTTTCAAATTGCCATAACTTTGTCATTTCTCAACGAAATCAAGTGATTCAAAAACGAAAGTTGTAGCCCTTGAAGAGACAAAGAGAATGGTACCTTGCACAACACCTAGTTCGCCGTGGTTTGGCCGGAAACGTCCTCGAAAGCCTCGGAGGTCGCCGGAAACTGGGTATTTTTCAAATGAGTATAACTTCTTCAATACTCAACGAAATTGAGTGAAACAAAAAGGAAAGTTGTATTACTTGACGAGACGAAGAGATTGATACCTACCTCGACTCCTAACTCGCCGGGGATTCGCCGGAAAACGCCTCGAAAGCTCCGGCCAAACTTTGAACTTGTCGATCTCCGTGTTCTTACGTCCAAAAACTTCCAACGAAGCACTCCGAGCTTCCTTGGGACCTTACTAAACTCGCTTTGATCTTGTTTTAGCCTAAAACGTAACCAATTCAAAGCTCATGAACAGTGTCATCTCACGGCAACTTTAGAACTAGGGTTTTCGAAGTGAAACTCACCTGAAATTGGTATCCCCGTGCTCGTGAAGTCCCCAGGATCACGATGGTGGTCTTAAATGGAACGTTGGTACAAGATTGTGGTGGTTCTTGGTGGTTGCCGTGAGTTCGAGAGTAAGAGAGAGAATGAGAGAGTTTTCAGAAAAGAATAAGAGAGAGAGAGAGTCTGGAATGAAAGAAGAAGAGAGAAGAAAGGTTACGGGTTTTAGGGAGGGAATTCAGGGTAGGAGGCCCTACCTAAGTCCAAGCACAAATTAACACATACAAATATAAATCTAACCCTAGTTTAGGATCTTAAAGTAAAACAAATGTCATACATTTACACACCTTAATCCCGTTTAAGGTCACATTGGTCATCTCACGTCCTCGGAATTAATAATTCCGGGACGGGCTGTGACAATCTCCCCTCCTTATAGAATTTCGTCCCCGAAATTCCAATCACCAACCAGAACATCAAAACTCATAAAATAGTCTCGGATACATAACTCTCATCCGTTCTTCTGTCTCCCATGTAATTTTCTACTGAATGATTTCCTTCACAAAGCTTTTACTACTTACTCTGTCTTAATTCTTAGGACCTTCTTTTTCCAATCCAAAGTCGACATTAGTTCCTCACCAATCAGATCCGGCTTAATTCTCAATAGTTGCACCAAAGTCCCATGTAACGACTCTGCCACTTAGTGACAACGCATCGAACACAAAATACATTATGTGCCTTAGCCAATTCTGAAGGCATCACAAACTTGTATGCAACTTTATTGATTCCTTTAGTAAAAAAAAAAAAAAAAAAAAAAAATGGTCTGATGTGTCTAAATCTTATCTTGTCTCTTTTCCAATTCTCGTCATTTCTGTTCGCGGTGAATTTTCCAAAAATATCAAACCATTTACCTTACACACTCGATTAGTGGCATATCCATCTGTTGATCTCTTTTGCCATTCCTGGTTACTTCAGGTTAACTTAATCACCTGAATACTTTGAGGAGACTCATCCATAGTCTCAGGGTCTACTAAAACTCTTTCTTGATCGAATCTTTCTCTACCCAGAAACATTCCATTCACAAGTCATCAAAAACCGACTCACATGACACATTTCATGATCCTTATGGCGTTACTTCGGAAACTGCACAACCAACATACTTAAGAAACTCAGCAGTTCCTTAAACCAATTCTCTTTTCCATAAAACAAATAAGTAATGTTGCACTGTCTGGGAAAGGTTGTTACTCAACACTGGAGTAAATGTACTAACTTGTTACTTAACAAGTATAACTTCTTCTCGATCTTCCATTCTTAACTTTACTTTAGTTGATTTCCAATCCACAAGAAGATAATCTTGGCAAACGTGCCAGACATTAATCTTACTGTAGTCTTCTCGCCAAGTGCTTGAGCTAGAACAAACTTTACGATCACCCTGATCGTACAATCATGTTCATTAAGCAATACAATTCACTTTCGCTGCCTCATATCAAAATCCTTCCAAGTAATGGATATTGAAGACTTTTTGGATTCGTAAAAATCTTGCATTCTTACCAAATATAATGCCTTCATAACTTCACAGCAAGAATGGTAATCATGACTTCCAAGTCACCCGTAGGGTAATTCATCTCATGAGGTTCCATTTATCGTGAAACGTATGCAATCACCCTAACATTTGCATCAACATGCATCCAATACCATTCAAGAAACATCACTAAAAATTTATGATTACCATTATTCTCTGGGATTACTAAAATACGTGCATGAGTGAGGAAATACTTCAGTTGTTGAATCCTTTGCTCACAATTTCCTTCCCACTCATACATAACCTCCTTTCTCAACAGTCTCATCAATGACAAAACAATGACTAAAAATTCTTTCACAACCATCCAAAATAGCCTGATAAGTTAAGAATTTCCGAATCTCAATTATGGCTTGTGGTTGTTCCAATTTCTCAATTCTGCTGCCTTTTAAGAATTCATTTGAATACCTTAAGCAGATATAACCAATCTCAGAATGCCACTTGATTCATCCAACATTCGCATTTGCTAAACTTAGCATACAACCAACGTTCTCTTAATCTTTGCTTCACCGACTTAATACGTTTACATGCTCTGCTCTAGGCTTAGAGTATACCAGAATATCTTCAATGAAAATGATATCTATTTATCAAGGCATTATTGGAATACTTCATCCAATAACTCATAAAACAGCATGAGTATCCATATAGCATCACCAAACTTCATAAAGACTATAACGAGTCCAGAAAACCATCTTATGATCAATGTCACTTATAATATTCAATTGGTAGTAACCAGATCTCAATTCAATCTTTGAATCTTCGCAATTACTTTTGAGCTGGTTAAATAAACATCAGTACATCACCATGGATAACGGTTCTCAATCGTTACCCGACTCCATTATCTATAATCAAGGAATAGTCTTTAAAGTCCATTTTCTTTCTCACCAACAAACTGGTGCTCCTCAACAGTGTTGTACTAGGTTGAATAAAACTTTTATCAACCAATTCTCTCAACTGAATTTCCAATTCCCTTAACTCATCCTGAACCAATCTCCAATATAAATTTATACCTGGCAACAAATCAATAATGAACCTCATATTTCTGCCTGAAGGCAATCCAGGTATACTTTCAAGGAAGACATCAAGAAAAGTCTAACTCTTTCGACATTATTCACACTACTCCAAACAACATCATTTAGCACCACATGAGCTAAGTATTTTTGACAGCCTTTCGAAAACAATCTCTTTGCTCTCACAGCATAAATAACAGCCTGACTCAATCCATTTTGCATACTTACAAAAGTAATCTCTGTTCATCCAGATCGATGGAAAGTACTGGTTTCCCATAACATTTCGTCTTGTCACAATTATAACCAACCAATCTAATGGAACAGAATTAACTGATACAATATATATTCTAGTATTATTAAGCATTCCAAATAAGTACAATACTAACATAAAATAATCTACCGGTTTGCTTGCTTAACGAATCCACGAATGAGTTATTAATATTACGGTCTGCAGCCCGCAATACTGATAAATCATCGTTGTCTCGATAAGTAGGCAACCACTCACAAAGATATAACATTACTATTTTGTCACTCAATGCAAAATACATACACTCGTCTCAACTACATTTATTTACTACTCTCTAGGTAATAACATACATAATAAGAAATATATCAGCCGAAGTCAACTAGAATGACCAATACGGTTGATTCAACTCTTATCTCAATAATACGTCGGCCGGATCCACTCCGCGTGGTCGGCACGGCCGAGCCTATAACTCACCAATTTCTCATGTGTCAGTCGAATCCACTTCTCATGGTCTGTACAGCTGAACATATAACTCATCAAATCTCTTTGTACTCACGGTCAATCCGACCAAACTACTAAGTCCATAACTCTGCTGAATCGACACTATGATATCATGGAAAATTGTTGAGTACAACTGATTCTAGGGACGATTCACAATTCTGTGTCCCCTCTGTTCACATAAACACATTCATTAATTTCACACTTCCCAAAGTGTTAATTTTGTACCTGCTGCACAAGGTACATTTCCTTTACTCGAGACACCTTGTCTCAAATATCGGGGATTACCAGTATATCCATCACTTTTATTCTGACCAGCGACATTAAAACCTCAGCTGGAAAAATTAACTCTAGCTTCACTTCTTTCGAAGCTCTGAATCTTTCTATATCCTTGATATGACGAATCATTAACTTTATCGTCTTCTTTTAATTCCTATTCTTTTCTTATTCTTCTTTATTCTCGTTGCTCATGTTCTCAGAGTCCTCAAGGCTCAACAACATCTTGTATACTCCTGGTAAGAAGTACAATGGATAGTGGTCACCCAAAATACCACTTCCCTTTTTGCCACCCAGCTTAAAACAACATAACACCTCCACCAAATTAACAACAATATCTGGATGGAACGAGGCAAGTCTGAAAACTTTCTATAATATCCCTCGATCATCACCTTCCTTGTCTCATATTTGTAAACTCTTGTTTACTACCATCAATAAATGCCGGAGGGATAAACTTTTCCTTAAAAAATTTTAAATCGGCTGATTCCTCTGGTGACAACAATTAACATTCCTGTTTCCACCAGGATGCAAATTCATACCCAAAACCAGGTAGTCGTCTCGACCCACCTGTCAGAAGGAAATTTCCTTTGACTTGCATAATCTGAAACATCTTTTCCAAATGGTTAAACCGTTACTTCGCTCCCTCAAGTTCATCATTTCATAAGGTGATTCAAATTCGACTCATATCCCGTCTTAAAATGTCCATTTTGATAATATACCGAATCACCATAATAATAGTTTCCCCCAACCCGCTAAATCGGGGAGACTAAGTTCCTCTAACTACGTGGTTTGCTACGAGGCGGTGTAGTTCTGACATAATTCACTAGAACTTCTCAAAATGTCCAAGATTGCAACCATGCTCTGATACCAACTGACACACCCCGTCCCGAAGGAGGGCATGCTGGCCGTCACGTGAGAGTGACGTAACCATTTGCACAGTACGGAAGCTTTAAGATACAATTTATAAGTTGATACACCCGAAGGTGAGTCCTAATTTTGTCCAATCTGTCAGAACACCGTCGAATTCCTCGTAGTCACCACACCTTTGTGATTCCTGAACCTGGAGGGGCGCAAAACCAAAATTGAGTGGGTCAGTAAAACAATTCTTTTTCCAAATCCAAACATTTCTCAAAACGTTGTAACCCCTCTCCGTAAAACCTGTATACTTTCCCAGAAATGTAAAATATAAATATACATATATATTCTCAAGACTTCAAGTCGTTAACTCAACATTTTCATAACAATTATGCCATGCCACATCATCTCAACATTTCTCATATTAATTATGCCATGCCACATCATCTCAACAGTAATAAGGTATGAATGCATCAACATAATCATATCAGGTGCAAGAAAGTAATCAACCGTAGGCCCTCTAATAGCCCTGTACGGTTGAACCTAGAGCTCAAAATCTATCATTATCACTCTACCGGAGTCACCTCTGTGACCCGTCCGGCCTTCTGCACGCAAGTTACGCTCTAGTGCTTCTCATAAATCATCTGTGCACATAATCTAAGGTCACCCACCAGTCGGAATCTCACTAACACTCTCGCGACTGGTCTGTCGTACCCACTCCGCGTGGACTGTACGACTAGCATCTACTTGGATCCAAGGCGAGCGTGCGATGCGGTGAATATTATAAGCACTAAACCATGGTGCAGGATTTGAGCTCAATATATATCATCATCATCATAACAGTAATTAAATACTCATCTGTGCGTCCACCGCACCATTTCATACATATGCATCATAAATCAATTCTTACCTGTGCGTCCACCGCACCAATTCATACATATGCATCATAAATCAATTCTTACCTGTGCGTCCACCGCACCAATTCATACATATGCATCATAAATCAATTCTTACATGTGCGTCCACCGCACCAATTCATACATATGCATCATATATTAATTCATGCATGGCATTTCAACTCACATTTCTATATACTTTTCATATCAATTCTATGCATGGTATTTCACTTCCCGTTTTTCCACATAACTCATATGCATTTCATTTTAAACATATTTTCATTTCAATTCAATTTCTGGGAAACGTCAAGTATATATATATACGGAAAACAAAACTGCCCACTCACCTGGAGTTCGTCCAACAACTCCCTAGCACCACACATCAAGGCGTCATGACGATCGCCGCCTAGAATAGTAATCAAATCCAGGCTCAGAATTCATATCGATAGAATACATAACTTATATAAAATACGTCACTACGTTGATCGATCCAGAAGATCTGCCACTCAGATTTTAAATCCATAACTTCCAGAGGTCCACATTATACCTCTAGGACAACATCCTAAAATTTCATTACCATCCAACGGTCGGATCTCCGTCAATTTCCAAAACTAAGTGACGGTTAACATTTTATATTATGGACTTACAATTCCAATTCCGGAAGATCCGTAACTCGGATTCCCAATCCGTAAGTTCCAATAATCCTCAAATATTACGTATTACAACGTATCAAATTTTGGTGACGATCCAACGGTCGGATCATCAATTCACATTTTCACCTAAATGTGAAAACTATAAAACGTTATTTGAACACCTAACCAACAATCCTCAATAACTTTCTCATACGGTGTTCAATTTAGGTATATGAATATACCACAGTGATCTACTCGACGTCACGGACGTCGACATATTTTTAAAATAATTTTATTTTTATTTTTTATTTTTACTGTAGCACCTTCTTCTTCCTTGGGTCGCCGGACTGGTTTTTCCGGCGGCCGTTTTCCGGGCAGTTTTTCAAATTGCCATAACTTTGTCATTTCTCAACGAAATCAAGTGATTCAAAAACGAAAGTTGTAGCCCTTGAAGAGACAAAGAGAATGGTACCTTGCACAACACCTAGTTCGCCGTGGTTTGGCCGGAAACTTCCTTGAAAGCCTCGGAGGTCGCCGGAAACTGGGTATTTTTCAAATGAGTATAACTTCTTCAATACTCAACGAAATTGAGTGAAACAAAAAGGAAAGTTGTATTACTTGACGAGACGAAGAGATTGATACCTACCTCGACTCCTAACTCGCCGGGGATTCGCCGGAAAACGCCTCGAAAGCTCCGGCCAAACTTTGAACTTGTCGATCTCCGTGTTCTTACGTCCAAAAACTTCCAACGAAGCACTCCGAGCTTCCTTGGGACCTTACTAAACTCGCTGTGATCTTGTTTTAGCCTAAAACGTAACCAATTCAAAGCTCATGAACAGTGTCATCTCACGGCAACTTTAGAACTAGGGTTTTCGAAGTGAAACTCACCTGAAATTGGTATCCCCGTGCTCGTGAAGTCCCCAGGATCACGATGGTGGTCTTAAATGGAACGTTGGTACAAGATTGTGGTGGTTCTTGGTGGTTGCCGTGAGTTCGAGAGTAAGAGAGAGAATGAGAGAGTTTTCAGAAAAGAATAAGAGAGAGAGAGAGTCTGGAATGAAAGAAGAAGAGAGAAGAAAGGTTACGGGTTTTAGGGAGGGAATTCAGGGTAGGAGGCCCTACCTAAGTCCAAGCACAAATTAACACATACAAATATAAATCTAACCCTAGTTTAGGATCTTAAAGTAAAACAAATGTCATACATTTACACACCTTAATCCCGTTTAAGGTCACATTGGTCATCTCACGTCCTCGGAATTAATAATTCCGGGACGGGCTGTGACAATTTGTGATAAAACCTTTCATAAAATTCTCTCAAGCATTTTGGGATTTTTGTTTTGAGTTTGAAATTTAGTTTTAGGCGTTTTCAAGTTGTCAATCTGAAAATTTTCTTTGGTAAACATATTGGAATTTCAAGTAGGAATGTTGGCCCTTGAAATTTTATATGCCCAAATTCATACTCCAAACTTGAAAATGTTTAAAATCAAAACTTGAAACTCTAAAATCGAAGAATGAACACCTAAACTCCAAAAGTGCACATCCCAAACTGAAAATCCAAAACGTCAAAATCCAAAATCCAAAAGCAAATATTAAAAAAGAATTCCGAGAGCCGTATTTTTCTTTCATTACAAGAAATCCCTCCGTTTTTTTTTTTTTTTTTAAAGCAACGATAGCAGATTTTATAAAAGAGAACGGTTACAAAACGAGAAAGAAGGCGAAGAAGCCCTTTCAATTACATTCAGCAGAAATTAAATGAACAATAAAATGTGGAGGCTTTTCAAACCAAAGAATGTCACAACCTTCATAGCACTCAAGGGTAGGGAAAGACTTAAAACTTTCAAACTTATTGCTGATAGAAATTGTTGAAAAATCCATCACAGTTTGAATGGGTCTGATCAAGCAGATATGTCAACTGTCAAACTAAACCGCCAAAAGTAGTTGTGTGTTTATTTTGACTTGTTGCTACCTTTGGCTTTGGGTATGTTACTCATTCGTCCCTTATTTTTTACCATACTCATTCAAAACAACGACAAAAATTTCATTAGTATTGTCTTATTTGAATTAGTTAATGCTGGATGGTACTAGAAAAGGAGATTATTTTCTTATGTTCTGTGAAGGATATCTTCCGAATCACGTGGTATGAGAGAGTCCCGCACAAGTTTTTCTCTAAAACTTTGTATAAATTAATTGATCAATAATTTGAGGATAGATGGATGGAGGGAAATATGTGGTCTAGTTGTTGGCATGTTGCCCTATCTGCTGCTCTGCTCATAATTCATGGTGTATTCACCATGGCAGTCCATTTTTTAGAGACCGAGAGATGCGCAAAAGCGTTTTAACGTCTCTCGAGTTATTATCGTGCGATTCATCAACGCCAATAATCAATTGTTAACTTAACTAAATAAGTTATAGAACGTGATCATTCACACCACATCCCCTTTCTATATTTCCCTAAATAAATTCATCACTTTTTATAATCTAATTGCTTTTTATTTATTTTTTGTTTATTCCATGTCCACTCCTCAGTGCTTTTTAATCATGAACAAAACATAGGTCCCCATTCTCTCTCTCTCTCTCTCTCTCTCTCTCTCTAAACAATATAATCAGTCTCTCTCTCTCTCTCTTTAAACAATATAATCAGTTCTAGGTGTAAAGACAGAGAGAGGCTTTGGTTGGAATTTGTGAATGGATAAGCAAGTAGAAGAAGCAAACCCATCATCTTCTCCGGCAAGAGGAAGAGAAGATGAAGGAGAAGGAGGTGGAGGAGGAGGAGGAGGAGGAATGGCTCTGCCACTTTATTTCGAAGACAGAGCAAGAGCTGGCCAATTTCCCACTTTCATTGGCAAGCATAAGCTCGCAGCTTCCATTTCCCATCTCCAAAACCAAATCGACATCATCCAGGTCCATCTTTTTCCCTCACAATTATCTCCATCATTTTTCTTTTATGATACGACATTCTAAACTAGTCTAACCTTTAGAGCGGAACTTTGACTTGGATGTGGGAGCGGACATACTGTCTTAGTTAACTGGCCTAACTCATATCTGCGCACAAGAAGAATTTATGAAAACTGAAAAAGGTTTTGTGATTCATATGCAGAAAGAGCTGGACCAACTTGAGACAATAGGTGAATCCTCCATTGTATGCAAAGAGTAAGCAAATAAAATCCCAACTGTTCATATGTTTTTGTTCACATTTCAATCCAACGGCTCCAACCCCCATCTTTCTTTCTTTTTTTTGGTAATATTGATCATATACAGCCTCATTGCAAGCGTTGAATCAACATCTGATCCATTGCTTCCATGGTAAGACATAATTCCAATTTCCAGCCCCTTTTTTTTAATATCGTTGTAGCTCAGTTAGTTAAGAGCATTCACCCTACACCCTAAGTCCGTTTTCAACGGGTGATCTAATTCGTGTACACAGGACTAAAGGACCAGGTGAAGTAGGGTGGGATAGGTGGTTCCGAGGAGCCAACAACTCCAGAAACCACAGCCGCTGGATCTAAAATTATAAACTTTTTCCATCCTCAAATGTTTTCCCTTCCTTTTTTTGTATGCATATTATGAGGCAGAGCAAAAACAGAGGAGGTTTCATTTCCTGCATTGTCTTTGAATAAATCACGGGGAAGAAGAAGAATAATGCATTGGCATGCAGGAACATGTGATATTTCCTCAAAACTCATGGGAGATGTGCCCTATGTCATGTATTTTATTACGAGAAATTAGCTGAAATAATCCTTTTTAAAATTCTAGACGATGCATTGTTTTAAAAATCACGACTCACTTAAACAGAAAATAAATAACTTTTATTTTGCATTTTATTTTTTAATAAATTGTAAAAAACTTGTTAAATGTTTCCAAGGCCAAGCCCTTGCCTAAACGCCGCCTAGGCTAAATAACTTTTATTTTGCATTTTATTTTTTAATAAATTGTAAAAAACTTGTTAAATGTTTCCAAGGCCAAGCCCTTGCCTAGGCGCCGCCTAGAAGCCTAGGCGTTAGATCTCTGCCCTGCCATCCAACTTAAATCTCGAATCGATGAAATGATCAGTTTTTAGTATGCATATCATCAACATAAAATTCTGATCAATTTAGCAAAGGGAATTTGATTAACCAATTCCCCTTTTATTATCACATCTTCTTTTGGATTTATTTATTGGAAATTTTATACAAACATAATTTCAATTCATTTTCTTGCTCCTCCAATCCGAGAATACGAACGCATGACTCATGATAGGAATGAACCCAGAAACTGAAACAGAGGAACTAACACATGAAACTCTTCTTAACTAATACACTTTATAAAACTTACTTGTACAGTGACCACCGGCGGAAGCTATTAGCTATGAGATAAAACGTCACCCCACACACCCGAAAAAAACATGTACATTCGACAATATACACCATTGTCATCAGCATCGTTCGACACATAAAAGTTGCGGTAACATCTTTATCAACAGAAAAATTACCACGGCAGTGGTTAGACCCAAAACATTCCGACCAGGAAACAGCGCATATCACATTTCCTTTTCACATGTGTCAGCGAGCAATGGCAGCATACTGTAATCTGTCTCCGCAGGCAAGGGATGGGTGACCTGAATTATACATGCACTGGACAACTGCTGCTGCCAAAGGAGCGAGAACGGTCAATAATCAAAACTGATGTCCCCAAAAATCCAGCAAACCACAAGGGAGCATTCATGCATTTTCGCAACTAACCTCAACAATGCAGGTCATCAAAACGCCCAGAAAACTTCAAGTCACCTCCCCTCTATCAATATCTACAAAAACATGGGTACTACATTCAAATATTAACCAGCAAAAAGCATGCTTCTAAACAACTTGGGACGAAACATTTGTTGTCAACAGCGTCCCGCGAAACCCCTCTTCAGTGTGCTGCGCATCCATTTTCTGGTCAGATAGCTCATCTGTGGAACAATTGTCAAAATGCATGTTTAAGGTTATTGAAGATAATCAATGCAGTAAAAGTTTTCAATCACATCAACTACAAACACTTCCTACGACTTTAAGCATTATATAACAGCATAAAATTACCAGCAATATCTCGGTTCTCATGGATTTCTGAATCATTCACCCAAAGTCTATCACCAGGGAAGATATTCATGTCCGCAAGAGTAGCAGATTCGTCCTCAATTATCCGAGTACCTTTGTGAAGTCCCTGGTTTTCCTTAACAATCTGCATAATTTAAAACAGTAATCAGATGCCACAGGAACAAAACAATTTGGACAAATAATTAACTCATGCATTGGTGAGTATGCTCGCATCTACGTGTTAGCTTCAAGAAGCATACCCCAAAAGATTCCCATATCATCATTTTCAACTGGTATATGGTTGTGGAACCAGAGACTTTTAAGCTTATTTGATCCCCAGTTTTTGTCCTCCGAGAGCGCTTGGAAACTCGGCGATCTGGATCGAAATTTGTTTGAGATGGTTTTAGAATCGACTTTGGAGCTTCCTTGCCATGTACAAAGTATACATATATGTCCTCGTTGCAATAATCAAGCTTCCGCATTAATTCCCTGCTTTCTCTTTCTCCAATGCAGTCCTCACATATCTAGGAAAATTGAGGCACCTAATCAGACGAACAACTTTAAAACTGCTTCTCGTAACTATGAATTCTAAATATATGACTCGAAATTTATACAATTTTTGTGCAAAATCGATGTTGCTGCCACTTTTTGAGGTTTTATACAAGTTAACTGGAGTCACTAATGATCTGCCAGAAGACTATGCAACCGAAAGGTTCCAGATATTGGAGCATCTACTCTAGCATAAGACATTCTTAAATTTAAAAAGAAGCAAGAGAAACATGATATATAACAAGTGTCCTCCACTATGCATGGCAAGAAAACACAACTTAAAATGGTAAGCCTTTACCTCAGGACAAGTCTTAATCATAAGTCGTCTACACTCAACTTCACCATTTACGTGATTTGGAGTACTGAGGTCCTCCTCGCCCATTGGCATCTCTTCGCAAGACCCTGCCAAATTATTTTCTTCAGTACTACTTAACTCTATTTCAGCAGATATTCCTTTCTCTTCAATACCGCCCCATTCCTCACAGAAGGACTTCCAGTCATTCTCAGTAATGAGTATTAACCCATCCACCTATAATCCACAAAGAGAGAGAAAAGAAGCAAGAGTTCCCACATTAGAGCATTCTCACAAGTACAAATTTGATCCGCACAATCCCGTGAAAATTAAAAGAACCAGAAAAGGTTTCTTTTATAAGAAACAATAATTTTACAAATGAGAAAAACAAAAACAAAAAAAGACAAGGGAAAGACAAAAAGGACCAACAAGTTCAATCAACAAATATACACAAACTCGCATTTATTCATATGCTTACAGGAGACTTCTGGGAAATCAGACCACGTTTCTGGACCAGATCAACAGGCCTTTCTAGAAGCTGTGAATGCTGAAACAAAGCATCAGGGAAGTTAGAATAATTGCATAACACTAATAACTGAAGAAAAATAAGGCAGACTGAACTGCATGGACCAGGATAGTTTTATTTTTAGAGAAGAGATGAACCAGAATAGTTCTTAAATGCACTACACAATTTCTAGTTCCAGTAAATAGTACATAACTTGATGCCGGGTTTACTCAGCTTATTGAATTTGGACCAATAGTAAGTGTTGTCCAGCCCAAAGTAAAACTACATATGCATTCAGCTTTCAATTACATAAAGACTGCATTTATGAGACTGATGAACATGATTAAGGTCAAAAGCGTGCAAACAAAAAATTACAGTCTACTAGAGGTGCCGGATTTCAATAGAAGCACATCCAGAAACGTTCTAAGTTACCTTTTCACACTTTAGCAAATCCATGATGCCGTCTAATGTTTCGGGTTTCTCCACTGAGGAAATATTCTTTCCATTTGCAGTAATGTAGTTTTTCCACTTTGAAAGCCAAGAATTGGGTATCAAGTAATACTTGCAATGCAGAGAAAGTGGCACACTTTTTCCCGTAAGTAGTTTCTCATGAGTCTGGCGCTGTTTGAGCCTCACCAATCTGCAGCAAAAATACCAGTCAACACAATTACACATGCTTAACAGCTCTCCGCTACAAGTAAAAGTTTAAATTACCTTAAAGAATCCTCCATGCATGCAACTTCAGATAGCTCATCACTGCATTGGGAACACTGTGCAGAGTCAGAAGGAAATGGAAAACAACCCAAATGATCATCAGGCTTCACTGTTAAAGCATCTTCATAAAGGAAGAGCCAGAGATTCTCAGGAACAAGCAATCTCTTAGCACCAGTGGCGTGTTCAGGCATAAGTTCCCCATGAGGACACCTAATTGAAGCTGTAGGTCCGGCATCGGCTTCAGCTGGAGCATCAAGAATTTTTCTTTTAAGCCACTGTTGTAACCTACAAATAAAAATGAATTAGAATCATTAGAGAAAACGAAATATAATGTAGCAGAAGCTATGAGAAGCACAAAAGTATTGAAAAAAAGCATAGTAGCTTTATCTTCTGTAATGCACTATAATTAATTAATTTATCCATCGATTGTGTGTTCGTATGAGAAAATCCCTAGTAAAAAAAGTCATAGCAAAGTCTCTAGCATAAGAATGAAGAGATCTGAAGGAAGGATAAAAAGCAACAAAACAGTTTGCAGTCATACCATGATTTAGAAACATAATATATTCCACCTGAACACTTCGCTGCAAGTGCATCCTCTGCAACTTGCTTCATTATTATTCTTCTATCCCTATAACTGTCAGCACAGACTACATTTCGAGCACCATCAATAAGGCAAACCATGCAGTAGTCATCATTGGCCAGTTCTGGCCCCCCTTTATACTGAAACAGCATTCAGTTAGACGAGAAAAATCATCAGTAACTAGTATACATTTCATCGGAAGTAAAACTAAAACATGGGAAAGAAAAGCCCAATAAAAAAACAAGAGAGGCAAAAGCGAAAAAAGAACATTTGATAATGCCATTATGCCAACACATGAAAAACCAGAAAAAGATGAGCCAAAGTACTAATCTGGAGTGAGAAGGTATGAAGTTGACAGTAAGTAGGGTTCATCACATAAGCATTATGATACAAATTGGTGTAAGTATTTATAAACAACAGATAGAGTTACACACAATATTAAGCAAGTCCAATAACACATACAAATACCTTAGAGAACAGTTTGGTCCATGCTTTGACTGACAACCTTTTCATGTGGCCAACCTTTGAAACTGGAACTTTTCCATGCGAACATTGGATGGATGTGTTGTCAAGAGCACTGCAAGTGATTACTATGTAAGCCCAAAAAGAAATTGGGAACCAAAAACCCTGACATTGTAGTTCCAGCAGAAATCAAGTTAAGAACTAAAGCAAAGACACCAAGCATATGCTTACGGTGAAATCATGTTATCAGCCCACTGACGAAGCCAGTCTGTTGATATCCAAAAAAAGGTTTCCTCAAGTTGTTGAACAGGAGCTTCCGACAGAATCGAGCGCACTTCCTGTCTTCGTTCTGTGATATTATTCATCTCTTCTTCTTTCTTAAATTTGTATTGCTCACAAGCATCAAGATATGATGCATTAAAACTTTCAATCTCATCACAAAGATGAGATGGAAGAGAACTACAAACAGTATCACCTTGTATCTTCCTATTATTGGCATTACATTCCACATGCACTTTCTCTTCACCCTTCCGGGAACGACTGAGACTATACATCAGCATATATGCATCAGCACATGAAAATGTCTCTACATGACTGGTAATAGATTCTGAAGGTTGTTGGTGAATGACATCCACATTATCACCATTTGAAATAGCATTCTTTTGTTCCATGCAAGATCGATCAACAGGTTCCGGTTTAACAGGCTTGGTATCGGAATTTGAAGTCCCTTCTCCAAACGGATGAGAACCCAAGTTTGAGACCTGCTCATCGTCAAATTCCCACCATTGCCCTGTCTTCTCATCCTTGACATGCGCTACATAGTGGCCACTGTTAACTGCAGTTCCCTTGTGAATCAGCACAGCTGACAAGTCATATACTGATTCACCCTGAGACGGGTCAGATAGCCTCTTCCTCATATCAAGTACTCCAGGAAAACTAAATGCAGAAGTAATTTTCTTCTTGGTTGTAGTCTATTGACACAAATCAATATAGAATAAAATATTAAAAAGAATAAAATAACTATTAACCACAAATCAATGACTATGTCAACAATAAACCATATAACAAACAAGAATACAACCTCTACTCTGCATCAATATCAAGCATGTGTGGTATATAAAAGAGAGCTTACATGACTTTTTTGTGATCATTCGCGATTTCAACAATTGATAATTATAACTACAAAATGAAAACTATGCATTACCAAGGATCTCATAACTACCTTTGGAAGAAAAACATATCGCTTAAGCTGAAAGTTCAGAACATCAGGCAAAGTGCGCAACTTGATGCTTCGAGTAGCATCGACTCTTGATTTACAAGACTCACAAAAATATTGATTCTCTCCATGGAGCTCTTCAACACTAAGGTAATCATCTAAACTCTCACCCAAACTTTTCAAACCCTTCACATTCAACTCCAACTCATAGAAGTCTTCCATGTTTGAAGAAGCTTCAGAGTCTTTTCCACATTGTGAGCACCTAAGTACATGCAAGTGGAAATAACATAAAGATAAGGAGAGATTTCAGAAACAATACAAGCACAAAGTAAAAGGCCATAATACGAAGAAGTATAATTCTACTCCAATCAGGTTCAGTCTTTACCTAGTAACATGTGATACACTTCCACGGAAAAGATCTTGAACAATAGATTTTGCCCTTGAAACTTTAGAGTTGCTCAGACAACGTTCAAGCAAAGAAAGAAGTAAGGTCAGAAACTCATGACTGTCCTGTTGAACTCCATTATCTAACTCCAGTGTTTTTACAAATGGAGATGAGTCTATAAAAGCCAATTTACTGGCATGCAACTGAGCAAAAAGCCGAGAAAGCTGATTCAACACTGGCTGCTGTTCCAAAACCTCAGGTTCAACCAAGAAGATACCTTCACGGAAGGACTTGTTCATGTACAAACATTGGAGTATGCTATTAGCATAGCATGTTGCACCCAGATTTGTGAGGCCTGCAGGAGAATCGGCAGAAGGACGAAGGTCCTGAGAAGGATCTGGGCCCAGAGTTTGCAGAATCTCTGATGTCTTCTGCCATAGGCCTGATTTCCTACTTCCATTCGGAGGTGGAATTAGCCCACAAAAGCAGTTTGGGTTATCTTTAGAATTCACACGGCAGCCTTGACAAACTGGCTTTGAAATTTGGTATAGCGTATATATATCCTCATTTGTAATTTCACCTGTTGCATGTATTTTCCTACACAATACCAACCATAATATGAGCCCCATAACAAGGGTGCATATCAAGCAACCGATAACTCTTCTTAACATAAAACGGCAAATGTTTCTACCTCAATATTTCGGAAGTGTTGTCAACATTATCTCCTTGTCTGTTTCGTTTATTTTTACTGCGCGTACTTGGTCGGCTCATTTTAACAACCGACCAACCCTGCAATGGACATGTGCTCAAAACATGAATTCTTAGGAATACTAAGAAGTAAACATGGGCTTGCACGCACACACTCCCACGCACGCACACACGCACACAATTGGAATGAAGATCACAAATTATACGCTCTATAATATTCGGCAATCATCTTTTATACAATAGGATGTAGTCAAAGTGTACAAAGAGTACCATTGCAAAACTGGCATTCACGAAAAGGGTGCCCAAAAACTCGCATACTAAACCAAACATGTTCGATATCTTCAATGTGGGATGTGGGATGTAGGAATCCTAACACGGTTTAAAGGCCACCCGAAAAAAACTAATTTTCAAGTGTTCCTAGCGTTATGTATATTTATTTTTATTTTTTTAAATTGAAGCTTTGAAATATACACTTTTCGATACTCCCAAATAAGAACATGTTCTTGTTTGCCACAAACATAAGCTTGCATTCTGATAAATTCCAGATGCAATGACTTCCACCATGCACTTTCAAAGCATATGAAAAATAAAACGAGTTCCTACGAATGATCTTCAAGCAGCAGTATCTATAAGAAATAAAAATAAAAATAACCCTAGAAACCACAAGAACGAGAAAAAAACAGGATGATCGAAACAAACAAACAAAAAAAAGCAATCAAATCAAAATTCAAGCATGTTAAAGCAACAGAAAATAGAAAGAAATTAAACCCAAAAAAATAGAGGGAAAAAGCTCAAAAGGGTACCTGGGTTCAGAGGCTGAGGAAGCAGAAGAAGAGGAAAGCTTGGACCTTTGGAGCTGAAACTTGACGAATTAATAATTTTTTAAATTAACAAAAAAATAAATTGAGAATTTGGGATTCTATTTAGGTCAGCGTGCGAGGGAGGGAGGAATGGCTTCGATTTTTGGTAAACCAAACAGCTCGGTTTTGTTTGTAATTTTGCTAATTTGTAAATTAAAATAAATATGGATGGAAAAGAAGGTCGAGAATCTTACTCCGGAAGAAACAGTGAGAGCTCTCGTCGGAGACAGAGGAACACAAGTTTTTCACTTTTCAGTTGTGAAATTTGGGAACTTTTGGTCAAAAGATCCAGTCAGAATCTATGGAGATTTTTTACAGTGGGTAGGGGACCGGTCTTTTACGTCTGTTAAATTAGCACTCGGTTGCCCCCATCAACTTTTGGTACAAGTCTCATCAAGGAATGCGTCGGAATTGGTTGGGATAAGATTTTATAGGTTAAAAAGTAAAAAATAATGAAAACTACAGTAATCGACTTTAAAATCTCTTAGTTACTAACTTACTAGCATAGATAAATAATTAATACATTTATATCGTAATACTAAATGACAGTGGTATGTACAATTTTTAGTATAATGCCTGTTTTAAGGAAGGATGGGTTGAGAAGGATTATGAGATTATTTTCTTCTTTTTTTGGGCAATATATGAGATTATATTTCTCCGCAAACTTTTTAGAATTAATGGTTGATTTGTAAGAACATGACTTGTGAATGAATTTAATATATTTCCAAGCTTGTTATATTCATATTATAGAAATACGTTAACTTTATACGAAAATGAGATAACCATGAAGAGCTAATTTGAAAACCTATATGCCCCTTTTCTTTTTTCAAACGATACATTATGTTAGATTAGATATTAGATTAACCACCAATGAGATTTGAACATACGTTATCATGCAAGAGCTCAACATTTTTTCATCATCGTTGCAAAAGGCCATTTGCAAAACCTATATGCCCGTTAGATTTGTCATTCACATTCAATGTATTAAAAGCGTGAGGCGTGGGCAAGGTGTCTGAGGGATAACCTAGCTTAGGCGTGAGGCGAAGTCTCACATGATCTAAATTTTTTAATATATACACTGAGCGTACACATATATTATAAATATATATACACACATATATTATATTATATTATATTATATTATATTATATATATATATAATAGAGGATGAAAAGCACAATGAGCACACATATAACAATGCATGAGACAGCACACACATCCATTATATAAAAAAACAAAAATCAGAAGAAGAAAAAAAGTCAGAGAAATGATAGTGCAAAGAAGAGGTATGAAATGGTTAAAACCCTACCCAAATTTTGGGTTTGGGATAAAAAAAAAAATAATAATTCCCAGAGGCACACCTAGGCGGCTACAATGACGCCTTCCATCCACTCCCTCAAAACAAAGGCGACAACCCTCAAGCCCAACCTCACATGGCACCTAGACGCGCCCTAAGGCAAGCCTTTTAAAACATTGTTCACATTTCCTGGAAATGCATTGATTATATGCACATTAAGTTGCACCAATATAAACACAGGACAATGAGACAATTACAAATCAAAATAATGTCGGTTAACACATAAATTTGGTAAGGCTAATAAGGAGGTGGATTGTCTGCCCTCCCATTTCCATACTCTTCTCATCCCCTCCTGTTTGTGTGGTCACGGTTAAGCCACGTCAATATTTTATATTCTTATTACTTTTTGTTTTATTATTTTTATAAAAAAAATCAATATAAAATATTGACGTAGCTTAACCGTGACCATACAAACAGAAATGAATGAGAAAAGTATGAAAATGGGAGGGAAGACAATCCAGCTATTAAAGGTTGTTCTTAGGGGATTTATGGTGCTTGCAGGGTATAAATACTAGAGAGTTTAGGGTTATAGCCTGGTATCTATTGGAGGCTTTTGACATAGACTGATAATAGAATAAACAAGAGAAAAGATAGTGGTTCATCCATGACTGAGCTACATCAACAATAGGATATGACAAGTTTTTTTAGATGAAATGGTCATTGAAAGTTGCATAATTCTTCATTTTGGTTTCCAAAATTTGAAATCAATAAAAGTAATCATTGAGTTTGTCTACCATCAATCATTTTGGTCATTCCATGAAAATTTTCTATTAAATAAGGCTCAAATGACAAAAATATCCTCAAACTTTATCAAATCATTTGGCCTATTATTTATTAAATTAAGAGTATTTTTGTCATTTTGGTTCTTATTTAATATAATTTTTCATGAAATGATCAAAATGATTTATAGTAGACAAACTCAGGGATCACTTTTAACGATTTCAAATCTCAATAATCAAAATGATAAGTTATACAAATTTTAAAGACTATTTTGACTAAAAAACATATATGATATATATGTTTGTATATGGATCTTACATACGAAGGAGAGAAGCCTTGGGCTTATTATGACATACACAGGAGAAATTGCGATCCTAGGGGTACTTTCTTTTTCTTCCTTTTCTTTTTCTTCCTTTTCTTTTTCTTTTCAGATTAACCTCCTTCCTTTATATAGAGGTCCTCGGATGGGGTGACGAACTCCCCCGGGTCATGTTGCTAAGTCATGTTCAGCAAGTAACTGTTTTACATCTTTGAGCGTGCATAAAGCCTTGGATTATGTCTCAGACAAAAATCTAATTGTTGTGAATAACGTATCAAAGCAACTTCGTTTATTTGTCAGTATTATTAGTTTCGTGTAAAGCCTGGGGTCTCACTCACTATAAATAAAACAGAAGCAGTGAATCTTATATGGTAAATTGAAAACTACTGTTTGAGCAAACAAAAAGGGGCAAGGCAAAGCAGTTTTATTTCTTAATGCTCAAACATCATATAATCCCCTTGTGACATTATATGCACACTCATCAGCCAGTGTATAAAGCATCAGATCTAACACTAGAAGGGGAAAATATGAATAAGGAAACAGTGTGTGAGCAATAGTATTCCATTATTAGCGTGAACTTGGATCACTTTGAACTCTTGAAAATTGTTATACTAATCAAATAAGATAGCAACCTGAATTCACATAATATTGTTATACGTGTTATGGGTACGAATCTCATATTATCAATTAATTTTATGATGAACTTTTACTCTCAATCATGAGGGTGACAAGTCTTTCAATAAGTAAGAAAGGTACAGACAAAATATATCTCGTTGCAGGGAAATTTATTTTTCCGTATAGATTATTTATGAAACTAATAGCTATATAATGAGTAACTCAATTATTTATAAACACATGTAAGACCTCTCACGTGCAGTGATAGAACTCATATTGTCAATTAGTTTTATGATGAACTTTTACGCTCAATCATGAGGGTGGTAAGTCTTTCAATAAGTAAGAAAGGTAGAGACAAAATATATCTCGTTGCAGGGAAATTTATTTTTCCGTATAAATTATTTATGAAACAACAATTGGTGATTGAAGAATTTAAGGTTTCACCATAAAACTAATAGCTATATAATGAGTAACTCAATTATTTATAAGCACATGTAAGACCTCTCACGTGCAGTGACAGAACTCATATTGTCAATTAGTTTTATGGTGAACTTTTACGCTCAATCATGAGGGTGGTAAGTCTTTCAATAAGTAAGAAAGGTAGAGACAAAATATATCTCGTTGCAGGAAAAATTTTCCGTATAGATTATTTATGAAACAACAATTGGTGATTGAAGAATTTAAGGTTTTACCATAAAACTAATTAGCTATATAATGAGTAACTCAATTATTTATAAGCACATATAAGACCTCTCACGTGCAGTGACGGAACTGCAGGCAATGAAGTCCCTTGACACCAACATCATGTTTCTTTGTTCCATTAAACTGCTAATTTGACCACATGATCTTAGTAAAGTGACCCCAATGTTAAGCAAAACAATGCTAGTTTAATCTAAAAAGCCAATCAATATTTAATTCTCCAATATCATGACCTCACAACGAAAATTTTCCAGCTCCACTGCTGCTCAAGTGTGGTGCTTTTTTTGAGTCTAGTGCGTAAACAACACAAATCTAGTGACTTGAAATATGTGCGGTCATTGAGCTTCACATATGGAACAACATGCTTTAATATCATGAAGAAGTTGAGGTTCCACCGTAAAACAATTGGTTATGTGAGGAGTAGATCAATACTTATAAGCACATGCAAGATCCCTTGTAACTCAGATGTAGGACTCATACAACAATATATTTTTTTTTCACTCTAGATCAATTTCTTTGGTCTCTTGAGCAATGTAACCAATTAGCACGTATATATCTTTTGTATTGTTTAATGAAATATCACTATATCACTTCTTGTCACTATTCTAAAATCTCAGCTTAACGTCGCCTAGGAGCTAGGCGGTTGACCACATCCCAGTTAATTCCTAAGCGTTTGAAAACTAATAAAGAGCGTTTAGACCTACTTAGGTGCTCGCCTATACTCACCTAGGTTGTGACTCTCATTTAGACAGAAAATCAATAACTTTCATTTTGCATTTTATTTTTTAGTTTTTCAATAAATTGTAAGAGACTTACTGAATACTTGAATGGACACTCATTATATGTTTGTTCCTCATGTTTTCAATACGTTCTAATGTTTTATAATCTATATGACATTTTATATGTATTTCAATACAATTATGTACTTTTTTAAATATAAGAATGCACTTATTTATACGATTTATAAATAAATTTACTTAAATCTACCCAGTCCGCCTTAAGCGCTAGGCCCCAGCCTGCCGCCCAACTAGCACCTAACGTCTTTTAAAACCTCGCTTCTTGTAAAAAGAAAAAAAAACATGTGATGAGGGAGAAAAAGAGATATAAGAATAAGATATATCCTAAGGCAATTATTTTCCTTTACAAATTTCATGTACAACACATTAACCAAATCAGAAGTTAATTAGTTATTCATTTTGTTTTGAGTTTTTATCACAAATGATCCTTGAGATTGATCAAACTCATCATTTTGGTCCCTTACTTTCAAAATCAATCAATATCGTCCCTTACATTCATTATCGCACATCAATTTAGTCATTCTATTAAGATTCCGTCAACTATTCTGTTAGTTTGTATGTAAGATTCACAAATCCAATGAAATGGTGACATGTGGATTACACAAAATAAGGGGTTTTTTATCGCAAATGATTCCTTACATTGATCCAACTCCTCATTTTGGTCATTAAGTTTCAAAAATCGATAAATTTAGTCCTTCACTTTCACTACTGCACATCAATTTAGTCTATTCGTTAAAATTTTATCAATATTTTTCATTTGTGTGTTGATGTGGTCCCACTAATCCAATCATATGGTTCCACATGAATCAACTATAAAAAAAATAAAAAATAAAACTTTGTTTTTTAAGAGTGAACCAACGGACTAGTATTTCGTGCTGACATTTTTCTCGCATCCCACAACCCCAATTGGAAAAAAAATTCAATCTAAATTCGATAAAATCACAATCCAAATTCAATTCAAACTTGATAGGATGATAACCAACTAGAGAGAAATGAGGAATGAGTTCAGGAGGTCAAGTATTTTAGTGGTGTCATGATGCCTTCCTTTTCTTTTTTAGCATACCTTGATGAAGCCGACGATGATTTTTTTTTTTTCTCTTAGTTTTGGGTTTTAGTTTCTTATTTTACTTTTAGTTTTAAATCTTAAAAAAAATAGTTTCTTGTAGTTAATCCACATGGCCCATATGATTGGATTAGTGAGACAAAAAATATTGACGAAACTTTAACGAAAAGATTAAATTGATGTGTGGTATTGAAAGTTAGGGACCAAATTTATCGATTTTTGAAACTTAGGGACCAAAATGAGGAGTTGGATCAATGTTAGATAGGGGTGGGCACGGTTTGGTTCGGTGTGGTTTTGAGTGAAATCGAAACCAAAACTGAAACTTTTTGAGGTTGGGTTCGATGCGGTTTTGAAGCCAAATCAAAATGAAACCAAACTGTTTGGTTTGGTTTGGTTCAGTTCGGTGCAGTTTCAGTTCGATTTTTAAGAAATAAATGTACATTTAAATATACACCTATCTACGCATAAGACAGTCTCATTTTCTACACAATACATGACACACCCCGATCCTAGAATCAAGGTGTGCTGGCCGTCACGTGGGCGTGACGTAACCAAAAGTGCGACGCGAAAGCAAAAAGGTAAAGGAAATACGAAGGAATAAAAACCAGCTACTAGCAATAATATCCTACTAACATGCTAGAGTGAGTTTAAGTGTGAAACACACATATTCAGAGCATAAGTACCAAGTGCAGTCAAGTAGGACCATTACTAAATTACAACACCCGAAGGTGAGTCCTACATTTAAGTAGTCTTTCAAAACACCGTGGGAATCCTCGTGAGCCACCAACACTGCTAACTAGAACCTGGAGGGGCGCAGAACAAGATTGAGTGGGTCAGTAAAACAAAGCTTTTTGAAAATAATTTCATTTAACAACACTTCTAACCCCTCACTGTAAAACCTGTATACTTTCCCAGAAAAATAGTATATATATAACCATATATAACATCAAATAACCCAAATCACAAGTCCTTAACACTTTTCAAGAAATATGCCATGCTATGCTTCAAACATAATAAGGATGCATCAATATAACAGGTGAAATAAGGAATCAACCGGAGACCCTGCAGCTGTCCTGTACGGTTAATTCTATAGCTCAATATCCAACCCAACCGGAGTCACCACTGTGACTTGTACGGCACTACTCTGCACATAAATCAGAACTACCTGAAGTAGTCTGTACGACAAGAATGGTGTAAGAATACGCTCTAGTGCTTCTCTCATCAACAACTGTATAATAATCTAAAGTCACCTACAAGTCGGAACCACCTCTAATGGTCTGTACGACATGTCAGAACCACCTCTAGTAATCTGTACAACATGCACATACTTGGATCCAAGGTAAGCGTGTGGTGCAGGATGAATAATATAAGCACTAACACCAGGGGTGCAGGTTATGAGCTCTCAACACAATTTACATCATCAATAAATCACATGAACAACATAAAACTCACCTGATACTCACATGTGCGTCCACAGCACCATTTCACATATATGCATCAAGTACTAACTCATATATTTCATATAATATGTATGCATGGCATTTTAAAACATACTATCATTTAAATTCAATTTCTGGGAAAAGTCAATAGTATATAGGTATATACAGAAAATAACTGCACACTCACTGGTATGTCGAAGGGTTGTAACCCCCGTGACGCCCTTGAATGCGCTCGTCCTCGTGATAGGTCTCACCTATATGCAAAACAACTATAAAAACGTTATTTTAAAGTACATAACCAACAATACGTAATAACTTCTCATACGATGCTCAATTTGGGTATATGAATATACCATAGTGACCTATTCGACGTCACAGACGTCGAGATATTTTTAGAAAAAAATTTCAACGCTCACGCGCCCCCACGCGCCAGGATAGGCACGATGCTACGCGCCCCCACATGCGTCATCCCCTACCTCCAGAGGCCGGAAAACTGGGCAGACCTTCAACTCCCCTTTTCTCGCTCGATTTCGCACCATTTTTCACAAAATTTTCACCAAAATGTCACAAATCACGAGAGGAAGAAGGCTATACCTTTTAAAACTTCCAAATCCTTCGAAAACTCGGTGGGATAATTTCACCAAAACCGGCCACCTTCGAGCTAGGGCTTCCCAACGTCCAAAACTTCCAAACGAACGTCCCCAAGCTTCGTGGGAACCTCTTTAAGCTCACTGTGAGCTTGGATTGTCCTAAAAACCAACCATTACAAAGTTCATGAACAGATATTAAACGGGGTTACGGTTTCGACGTGATTTCGAGGGTTTCCAGTTCTAAAAGTAGTACTAATCAACTCAGGAGGTTGTAAGGATGAAGGAACTCACATTTTTTACGTCGATCTGTGAACTTTTGAGGGGTTGGTTCCTTGTTCGTACAAGTTCGAAAGGGAGAGAGAGAGAGTGAACTGAGATGGAGGAGAGATACGGGATAGGAGAGAGAGAGTAGGGTTGGCTTTGTGTGTGTGTGTCCTCCTAAGTCCCTAGCCACACAATTGCAAACAATTTTAATCCACTTAATTTATTTTCCAAGAACTTAGGAGAGTATGCAATATTCAAATAAACATGTCACACATACCTTAGCAACCTTTAAGGGCAATTCCGTCATTTCACATCCACGATAAATGAAATTTTGGGACAGGCTGTGACAATACATTAATTAATGAACGTATGTTAACAATGAGTACATTGAGTGAGATGTTTTGATAATCTATTTTCGTCTAAAATTAGGACAATATATGCACAAACCAACTTGCAGCAACTATATAATAAGCAATCAAACATGCATCAAATGATGAATGATGATATTCTAGTGTGGTTGAGTAGATACTAAACGTATGGAACTCTAACAAACAACCAATTAAAACATGACATCTCATATGGACATCTAATTAAATGTTTATTAGTATTTGTGGTGCAGTTTTCAAAAGACAAAAACAAAACCAAACCGTTCCCTGCAATGCAGTTCGGTTTCAAAACTGAAACCGTTTCAAAACCGCAAAACCAAACTATTCAGTGTTGTAATACCTTGAAAAATTTAAATATATAAATATATGAATTGAATGTCAAAAGTATGATTATGTGAAAAAATTGAGAATTTATATTAATTCACTTGAGTTTAGTTTAAAATTAAACTAGTTACGAAGTTTAAAGTTTGGAAATTAATAAATTAAAAAACCATAGACCTTTTGAGGTCACAATTTATATATGTGGATAGAGCTCGATCTCACGAACTCATAAGTGCAAACCGTTCGTGAAACGGAGTTATACCAAAATAGTTATTAACGTTTAAAGTCAAGAACATTTTTGTAATTTTGGCTATAATAGAAGGCTCTAGATTTCTGAAGCCATTATTGTAATGCCACGTGTGTGGTTGAGATGAAAAGGAAAGGATAGAAAAGAAGGGAGATGGGCGAATCAGGGGGGAGGAGAAAAAAAGGAACGAATGGGGGAAAAGCATGAGGAGGGAAAGGAGAGAAAGAGAGAAGCATGGGGAAACCGGGGTTTTCCCCAACCTGTGACCCGACCCGGCCACCTTTTGAATTTCTGGCCACCTTTGACGCCAGAAAAGGTGCCAAAATGACCCTTATGCCATTTCCATTCGATCTCCCTCCTAATTTCTCTCTAAAACCGTTAAATTGGGGTTCGATTTTATGTAAAACCCTCAAAGAAGGGTGCGGCAATTTGGGTGGTGTTTCACCAATTATGAAGCTAGCTCCTCCAATTACTACTACCAAAACACTCTCCTCAAATCCAGGAACAAATCCCATGTATTGGTTGGGACGTCGGAGTTGGTTTGGAGTCGAATCAAGAACACCAAAAAATAAGGGTTTTCGGCAATTCGTGGCAAATTTGAGGTGTTTTCCTACCAAATTGGACTTGGCCGCAAGTATGAAACTTGCTTTACTCATTGAGATATACAACCCTGTAAAATTTGAGAATTTTTAAAAATAGTTGATTTTTCCAGCAAGTCGGGACGATCGACCGCCACCTGTGGCGGCGCGTGCGGCAGCGCATGGCCAGTGGACCGACATTGCCTTTTTCATTCAAATTTTTGTATTCTAAACCCATAATTGATAACTGTTTAATGTGAATTGATTGTGAAAAGTTAATGATGATTGTGGTGATTACTAGAATACCTTTGGAAATTCATAAAAGAACGAATTGTGAACTACGAGTGGCTTGATCCCTGTTAGGGTACGTAGGCAGTCTAACGAGATGTTAGATGCAGCCATATGATAAGTAAGGTTAAATAACTGTGAATTAACCTTTGGTTAAGAAGTGTTTTTAAAGTGAAGAGAATTTAGAGATTAAAAAAAAAATCTAAGCATATATGCCTTATAAATTAAAATTATGGTTATGTTTAGTTGAAGGAATTAAGGAATTTGAATAAAGTTTTTTAATTTGGGATTTGATAATTAAAGTAGAGTTTAATTTGGGCCTATCAATATTAATAATAATATTATTTCTCAAATTAAAGGATTAATTCGGGGCGGAGCGTTACAAATGGTATCAAAGCAAATGATCCTACTCAATGAGATGCACTATTCTTGAGTCTTGTTGGTGTGAATTATGACATGCATTGTGGTTGCATTAATTCACACTTTTAGGAAATAGGTGGCATACATGTGTTATATGTGAAATACATATATAAATCGTATTATGATTGTGGTGCAATTTCCTTGGTTAAAATGGAAGTTTCGTTAATGTGAATTGTGAGTTGCGTTTATAATGCATTATGTCTAAGTTCTTTGAGTAATGAGAAAGTATGTGAGATATATATATTGAGAATCATCATGAAGTGAAATGAATTGGATTGACATTATGTTTTGTATTATTGAGTAGTGAGTGGATTATGAATTGTATTGATATTGCATTATTTCATAAGTTCTGTGAGTATGACGGAAATTATGTGAAATGCATATGTTGTAAATTATGATGCTTTGAATGGAATTGAATGTTAAAATGATTGGGTAATGGTAACAAGTAGATGGAAGAATGGTATTATACTTGTGCCAGTGAGAAATATTGTTATGGGCAAAGATCCAGTGGATGTGTATTGGGCACAATGACCCGTGGATGTGAATCAGGCACAATGACCCGTGGATGTAAATTGGGCATAATGCCCATGGATGTGAATTGGACACAATGACATGTGAATGTGAAATTGGGCGAAAATGGCCCGTGGATGTGTGAATTGGGAAAAAAAAAAGGCCCGTGGATATGTAAATGGAAAAAAAAAAAAAGGAGAAAAGAAAAAGAAAGTGTGATGTGTATTGACCATGTATATTACAATCTTTTTCAGCCTACGAGTCACTGTTGTTGGAGATAAAAGAAAATGGTGGTGGAATCCTTGTGTTGACAATGATAATTGTGGTTGGAAATTTGGTATTCATGAAGTCATGACAATTTATCGAATGGAAATAAGATTATATGTTGTGGTCACGGATGAACATGAATGAAAATATGGAATGAGATCTTGAGTACATTTAATATAAACGTCTTTCAGTGAGTTTTTGAGCTTGGTGAGGGGAATTGACGTGGAAGGTTATAGATTCCAAATTTGATTGGTTTGGTTTGCCATTAATGAATTAGGGCGTGAAATTCTAGTATTTTGTTAGCCACGATAGTTATGGCTTGAAATTTGATATTTGATTGTGCCAACATCGTTTAGGGTCAAAATCTCTGGTATTTGCGTTGCCAAAAGTAATGGGAAGCGGGATTACCAATAATTACAATGTAAATTTCCAAATAGCTTAAATGGAATTTCGTATGAAAATTTATTGAGTGAGAATGGAATCATAAACTGAGGTTATGATTTGGTTATTATAAATTAAAATGGTGGAAAGACCATGAAGTTTTCTTCATTTATTATTGGTGGATATGAGTAAGATTATGAACTAAAATTGTGAGTTCGTTTAATATGAATAAATTGTCAGTTGTGTGAGACATGAAATTTTTATGAATTATGGAAAGAATTGATAGAGAAAGTGTATAATTATAAATGTGTTGTTTTGGCTGCTAAAAAAAAAGAGAGAGAGAGATTTAAAAGGGTTTAAATTTACTATGAACAACTTAGTAAATTGAGGAGGTAAAGGAAATCATAGAGTGAGATTTTGATTTCATTCCATGTTAACAGTACTGCGGAACTGGTTTTAAACTTATTTCTATTATCCGGTGAGTGTGATTGGAAATTTCCATGGTTTGTTTGGAATTCTTGATATGTGATTTGCCAATTCGTTTGGGTTGGTTTGAAATTTTGATGATTACTTAACCACTGATGATTTTGGCTTGAAAAGTCTTATGTTAATTTGGCTGAAATTTATTATATTGTGGACATGATGTTAATAATTATTTAGCCAATAGGAGATTTTGTTCAATAATTTAAGAATTATTTAGCCAATATTGGGTGGAGGCGTAATGCTTAATGTTTAATTTTCCAATGAGTATGGTTAAAATTTTGGATATTTTGTCCTACCAGTAAATGTTGCTGAGAAAATGTGTATATGGTGCGAATCATTATGATTTTGTCCCGTACAAATGGAACGATGGGATTAGTTCTAAATCCCTTTTCGTTATTCAATGGTTAAATCTCGGGGACGAGATTTATTCTAATGAGGGGGGTGAATGTAATACCCTGAAAAATTTAAATATATAAATATATGAATTGAATTTCAAAAGTATGATTATGTGAAAAATTTGAGAATTTATATTAATTCACTTGAGTTTAGTTTAAAATTAAACTAGTTACGAAGTTTAAAGTTTGGAAATTAATAAATTAAAAACCATAGACCTTTTGAGGTCACAATTTATATATGTGGATAGAGATCGATCTCACGAATGCGTAGGCGCAAACCGTTTGTGAAACGGCGTTATAACGAAAGAGTTATTAACGTTTAAAGTCAATGACATTTTTGTAATTTTGGCTATAATTAGAAGGCTCTAGATTTCTGAAGCCATTATTGTAATGCCACGTGTGTGGCTGAGATGAAAAGGAAAGGATAGAAAAGAAGGGAGATGGACGAATCAGGGGGGAGGAGAAAAAAAGGAACGAATGGGGGAAAAGAATGAGGAGGGAAAGGAGAGAAAGAGAGAAGCGTGGGGAAACCAGGTTTTTCCCCAACTCGTGACCCGACCTGGCCACCTTTTGAATTTCCGACCACCTTTGACGCTGGAAAAGGTGCCAAAATGACCCCCATGTCATTTCCATTCGATCTCCCTCCTAATTTCTCTCTAAAACCGTTAAATTGGGGTTCAATTTTATGTAAAACCCTCAAAGAAGGGTGCGGCGGTTTGGATGGTGTTTCACCAATTATGAAGCTAACTCCTCCAATTACAACTACCAAAACACTCTCCTTAAATCCAGGAACAAAGCCCATGCATTGGTTGGGGCGTTGGAGTTGGTTTGGAGTCGAATCAAGAACACCAAAAAACAAGGGTTTCCGGCAATTCGTGAAAAATTTGAGGTGTTTTCCGGCCAAATTGGACTTGGCTATAGGTATGAAACTTGCTCTACTGATTGAGATATACAACCCTGTAAAATTTGAGAATTTTTAAAAATAGTTGATTTTTCCAGCAAGTCGGGACGGCCGACCACCACCTGTGGCGGCGCGTGGCCAGTGGACAGACATTGCCTTTTTCATTCAAATTTTTGTATTCTGAACCCATAATTGATAACTGTCTAATGTGAATTGATTGTGAAAAGTTAATGATGATTGTGGTGGTTACTAGAATACCTTTGGAAATTCATAAAAGAACGAATTGTGAATTACGAGTGGCTTGATCCCTGTTAGAGTACGTAGGCAGTCTAACGAGACGTTAGATGCAGCCATACGATAAGTAAGGTTAAATAACTTTGAATTAACCTTTGGTTCAGAAGTATTTTAAGTGAAGAGAATTTAGAGATTAAAAAAAATCTAAGCATATGCCTTATAAATTAAAATTATGGTTATGTTTAGTTGAAGGAATTAAGGAATTTGAATAAAGTTTTGTAATTTGGGATTTGATAATTAAAGTAGAGTTTAGTTTGGGCCTATCGATAATAATAATAATATTATTTCTTGAATTAAATGATTAATTCGGGGTGGGGCGTTACAAGTGTGGTCTGAATTTGTGTTTCGATTTCGATTTTCGGTTCCAAGTGCTCATCCCTAATGCCAAAGACCATTTGCGATAAAAACTCTTATTTTGTATAATTCATGTGTCACTATTTCATTACATTTGTGGATCCCACATACAAACTAACAAAATAGTTGACGGAATCTTAACGAAATGGCCAAATTGATGTGCGGTAGTGAATATCAGGGACGGCATTGATTGATTTTGAAAGTGAGAGACCAAAATAATGAATTTGATCAATTTTAGAAACCATTTGTGATAAAAATCCTTTTGTTTTTGTCCACTATATTTATTTGTTAATTCCAACTCTATCATATCCCTCCCTTTTAAAGGATGCTATTTTTAACCCTCCTAGGAAAAAAAAACAGTAACATGCCTTTATAAATAAGACAAATCTCATATCCTATTTGTATCAACACCCATCAACCCTCTCAAGTCTCTATCCACAGTATCTAAGACCTTAAACAAAATAGGATACAACTGCAAACTGATGTTGTGCATTTGCTCCGTGGCATTAATCTTAGCTCGCGTCTCCTCAGCCACTTCTAGAAGAGATATCAGAGGCTTCATCGATGAACACAACAAAGCTCGAGCGGCGGTCGGTGTCGGTCCAATCAAATGTAACGAGGCCATAGCAAGGTATGCACTATGCCAATGTAAGATCTAGGGACTACGCAATAGAGCACTCGATGAAGCCTTATGGTGAGAGCATAACCTCAGGTGAAGGCATGACGGGTGCAGCTGCTGTCAAGTATTGGGTTACCGAGAATGAGTTCTATGACTACAACCAAAACAAATGTGTTATCGATGAATGTGGTCACTACCTTGCTGTGAATTGGAGCAAATCAACCTATGTTGGTTGTGCCACATCGTTGTGCACGAATGGACAAACCTTTGTCGTTTGCGATCAGTGGCGAAGCCAGGATTTCTCGGGGGGAAAGGCGAACTTAAAAGAATGCAAGGTTAAATAAAAATAGCAACAACTAAATCTTTTTATATAGTAATGTCTTCCATAATTAATCAATACAAACAAATTACAATTGTTGCCGGCAAGGTTTCATGTCATGAAAACGTCGCATAATAGGCTCATTATCAATAAAAGAAAATACATCTTTCTCAATGTAAACAAGCATGCTATCACTCAACCATTGATCTCCCATTTTGTTGCAATGGTGTTTTCACAATCTTCATAGCAGAAAAAGCTCTCCACCGAAGCGGTTGCAACCGGTAACACCAAAGCCAATGTAAAAAGTTTATACACTAACATATAGCTTTCACACCTCCCGGTCTTCACTAACTCTTTTGCAAGATCACTAATTCCTCTCAATGATGAAAACTCACTATGCATCTTCATATCATGAATGTAATTGTCAAGTTGAATTGGAAGATTCTTGAGTTCTATACGATCAAAATCTTGAGGATAAAGTTGGGCTAAATGAACAATTTTTGCTTTGTCAAAAGATGCAAAATTATTCACCGGACTCAAACATGTCATACAAAGAAGTAACTCGGTGTTTACCTCATTGAAGAGATCATTCAACTCCTTTAGTTGCATATCAAGGACTTGAAAATAGAGGTCCACACGATAGTAATGGAAGTTTGTGATTTTTGGAGCTTTACGCCTTGATTTTCCAGGTACGAAATGCAAATCCTCCATGTTATGAACGATAATATCATGCTCCTCACAAAACTTTTCTACATCATGAAGCAAGTCCCCAAAGTCATCATCTCTCAAGGATTGTAGTCTTTGCTTGCATACTTCCACTAACGCCATCACATTCACAATATCTTGATCTTTCTTTTGCAATGCTTGTGATAACTCATTTTTAATTCCCAATATAAGTCTCATCAAGAAAAGGTGAAATGCAAAATCAAAAGTTTGTATGTCTTTGAATAACCTAGTTGCTTCACCTAGATTATCTTGGTTGCGATCACTTTTAATCCATTCAACCACCTCTACCACGGCTTCAAACATAACAATAATACTAACTATAGTACCATAATGCGAGTTCCACCATGTATCACATGGACGCATGAGACTCATTTCTTGATTTAACCCTTTACCCATTTCAAGATTACCAAGATCAAGAGCTTTATGAATTTGTTCTTGTTGTTTCTCTCTAAATACATCACGACGCTTACACGATGATCCAATAAGATTCACCAAACTACTAGTGTTGATGAAGAAATTGACAACATCCTCATTTTCCTTTGTCACGAATACAAGAGCTAGTTGGAGTTGGTGTGCAAAACAATGAATATGAAAATGCTTGGAGGTATTTGTTCAAAATCTTTGTTTTAAGACCATTTAACTCACCTTTCATATTGCTAGCTCCATCATAGCATTGTCCTCGTAACTTGGACATACTCAAATTTGTTGTAGCAAACAATCTTTCAATGGCCTCTTCAAGCGAGTTACTAGTTGTAGCAAACAATCTCTCAATGGCCTCTTGGGAGCATTCTCAAACACAACCTTCCTAACTTGTTCATTATGCTTGGAAAGAAATTACATAAGCTCCAAATAATTGCCCCTATTGCTTGATTTCAACGATTCATCAGGACCACGAAAAGGCAAACCTTGTCCCAACAACCATCTTGCGCACTCAAGTGAGACACTCAATAAAGTACAATAATTAATGCGAGCTTTATCGGTTTGCTTAATCACAAATGTTTCAATGTGTTTTTTTTGTGTCATCAAATCTCTAGCTTGTTGTACAGCTTTATTATGAAGACTTCCAACACCTCCCTCATGGACTCTAAGATTTTCGGGTCCTTTCTTCCAATTTGTAAACCCTATCTTAGTAAAGACATCACTTCTAGTGCTACCCATTTGATCAAAATCACATTTGAAAAGATAACAATAACAGCAAAATGCAGCATTTTTTGATATACTATACTCCAACCACTTAAACTTATCAAACCAACGAATGATAAAACATCGATTGTCGCTAACCTTTCTTGGCATGATGTGGTCTCTAGGTTGACAAAGATCAACTTGGAGATAGTGTCTACGAATTACTTCACGATAATTCGGTGGATAATCAAGCATTCGACGTCTATGTGCAGGGTCTGCAAGAAGATTAGCCAATATTTCATCCAACTCAGTGGCTTCACTTTGTTGTGACCTACTTGGAATATTTGAAGGATGACTTCTTGGAATATTTGAAGGAGCTGAAGGACTACTCGGAATATTTGAAGGAGAAGGACTACCCGAAATGTTTGAAGGAGGATTTAAGCATTGTTTCTTATAGTATCGTTCCATTATGTAACTGTAAAATGGAAAGAAATAAAAATTCTTAGACTCTTAATCCTAAAGTAGACTATACTATTATTATAGTATGTATAATAACTAATCCAACCAACCAACAATTCAATTAATCAAAAGTACTAATATTAGTTAAAGATGGCTCATTGCGTCCATCCTGGTGGCTTATTACCAATAATTTTAGTTAAAGATGGCTTTTGACATGCCAATTTATCTATATGTACAATTATACAAACATATGATAAGAGTAAGAAGCAAATTAAAAGCACGATTCTTTTAATTCCCAATTCGTATCAATAATTTCACCCTAAAAAATAATTTCATAATTTCATATCAATGATCATAGAAGCATATGATTCACATCAATAATCAATAACCAATAACCAATAACCATATTAATGCATTACCATATGATTCTATACCAATTAAATGAAATTTGTATTAAATAATTAATTAGGGTTGGGGATTATACATTTAAGAATTAAAAAATTTACCTTAAAATGGTGATTGGTGGAAGTCGACGGCTCAAGCTCAAGGTGGAGAGGAGAGTGGCTTGTGAACTGTGAAGGCTCAACAGAAATTAAAGGGGACTCACTTGGCGTTGGCTTGGCTACTGGGATTTTGGGGAGCAGCTTGGCTCTCTTTCTCTGTGTTGATTGGTGAACAAACGGCACGAGATAAGCAAAGTAAATGGGAACAGGGTCGAGAGGGGGGGGACATATAGGGCTTTGGGGCGACACGCGGAAGGGAAGCGGTCCCCCTTTATAATTTTTTTTAAAATTCAAATATACAAAATGGCACCGTTTTGTTTTACAATTTTTAAATTTTTTTTATCTGGCCCAAAACGACGTCGTTTTGGTCTGGTTTTTTTTTTTAAAAATTAACAGCAATCTGCGCAGAATAGATTGCAGATTGCCCAAAAAAAAACAAAGGAGATGAACCAGGGTTTTCCGACGAGGCGCGCGCAAGGGGAGTGGTGAAGAGCTGGGTCCAATAGTGTTTTCCGGCGAGGGGAGTGGCGGCCCTCACGTGGCTTCGCCACTGTTTGCTATTATGATCCTTCTGAACCAGATGGCAAGCACTCTTACTAAATGAGTAATAAAACTTACATTATAGCCTTGTACCTTTAGCACTTGTTCACTCGTTCCATGATAGGTCATGTTACAAGTGTGATTTTCTCATGCATACTAGACACGACCATGTTTTGGTTGGGTCTTCTGTTTTCTTCTTTTGGATAAGAAATTGGAAAAGAAAAGGGAATGAGAGTTACATGTAATTGGTGTACACCCTAAAAAGAATAAAAATCATTTCAATTTTTCTTCCTCAAATCAAATCTCTCCCATTTGTTTCCTCTCCATATCACTAAATTGTGAAAATTTCTTCCATATTACCCTTTACACATTTACGAAAGGGAATTGTTATTAGCACTATTTTTATTATACATTTCTCACAATTGATTTTTTTTTAAATATAGAAAATTTAGAGTACAAAATAAAAATTTAGAATGCTAATAATAATTTCCTTACAAGACTGCTATTAGAGTTCTATTTTTTATTTATTTTTTCCTTCTCCATGAAGGAGCATATGATGACTTTCATGGAACTGCACTTTTAAATTGTATTAGGGCTTGTTTGGATGTGCTTTTAAAATGACTAAAAAAGCTTTTGATGAAAATGTTTTTTATACCAATCCTTAGTAAAAATCCAAGTGAATCCTAGAAAAACACTTAAAGTACTTCCTGCAAGAAGCACATATCTGGTGCTTCTTCCAAAAAGCACTTAAACGTGCTTTTGGAACTCAAAATCAATTTAACCAAAAGTGTTTTTAGACATTTTAAAAACCCATTCAAACGAACCCTTAATCAATATATGAACTGCACTTTTAAATTGTCTATTGTATTTTAATAATCCAAAACGTTTAATTTTAGGTCTCTCTTCAAGTTCATTCTTATAGAAGCTCACTCAATTCTGAGTTCATTTAACCACTTAAATAAGCGACAATCATTGGAACGTTATCTTGAAATACGTATACCATGTATGTTGGTTTATCTTTTTTTTACACATAACTTGTAATACTACAGCAGTAAGTTTTAATTTGTACAAGGTATTTGAACCCTAACTGTATACCAGCTCCAACAATTGAACCTGATAAGAAAATAGTAAAACAAAAGCTCAAAGACGCACAAAATTACAATCAACCCGCGTATTCTATGATCATAAAGCCCCGAAATTACAACCAATCTGCATATTCCATCACCATTAAGCCCGGAAAGTTTCTCGGTAAGGCATCTGTAACATTTTCTTGTACACTGAGTAACACGACCAAGCATATATAGGCAAACACACAAATCCATCCAGCAGAATATGAGCCCCATACCTACAAGCAAGGGGAATCGAAGAAACGAACATCTTAACCCTACTCACGTTTTTCTTCACTAATTGTATCGGCCAACGCAGGCCGTTCAGTTGCTTCCTCAATCTCTGAACCAGCTCTGACCGGGCTGGCACTTGAGATTGCACTGTCGTCCAGAGAATCACTGGCTTGCTTTGTTGGCCCACTGCTGACCCCTGTTCTTGAATTGTCCAAACTAGGGGTCATAGGGGTGTTAGAACCAGAAGTATGCCCTTCCAAATGTTTTGGCTGATTTAAGGCGTGGCAGTGCGGGCAAAAATAAGTGATGTAAGGGAAATCTTCCTTCTTAGCAAGCCCTGCAAAGAGAAACAAATGAGATCGTTAGATTCAAGCAAAAGAACGAAAGAAAACTAACACTGAGGAGAGTACTATAATATTCGGATGTTGATAACCTACCGTTGTGCATATGACAGTTGCCGCATATGAGCGCATAAGACTGTGTTGGATCCTCACCCACAAGTAATGCTGCAATCCGAGCAATCCATCCTCCATCCTGTGGAGATGGTCCTTGAGGATTATGATGACTAACGACTAGCTGATTATACTCAGAAGTCTGACCATCAGACCTTGCAGAACGAGGTGTCTCTTCTTCAAGAGGATTCAGCGGGACACTCCCGGTACTATTCGATCTGGTGTGTACTGGTTTACGGTTTCGAAGTTCACCAGAGTGGACAAGATCAACATCATGGCTTTTCCCTGCTGAGGCATTACCCTTAGATTCATCACCCACATAAAATTTCATACCTGAATCCATACTCAACTTAGATGCCAGGACAGTTGCAGCAGCTGCCTTTGCTGCTGGGTCAGGATCATATCTCTGCATAAATGACATAACTTAAGCGCAAACCAAGGAACATCTTCATATATACCATTCTTCAAACACAAACCAGTGAGGATTTCCGTAAAGTTATAAATAAATAGCATAAAACCCAGCAAAGGGGTATACAAGAGCCAAGTCTGGCACAGTGCTCACAAACCAAACACTTCACTTCAGCCCACAAGAATGGTTTCTTCGGTTCACTTTACATGAGCTCCTGGAGTTCTTTCAACCAAAATTAGTAAATAACATCTAAGAAACTCTATAAAACCATTCAAACAGTCAACTCAGGTAACTCAGATGAAACTAGGGTCTTGGAAATCCCCGTTCTCAACCACCTTGTTTGGATAACATTTAAAAGGAATCTGCAAAACACGGGTTTACTAAAACATAAAAAAGCCAACTAAACCTACCTCTAGAGATGGGTTTTTGCAATCGTCTCTAGAGTCCCAAACCTCCCCGTCGTCGATCTCACATCCTCCACTCCTCTCCAAATCCAAGCTCATTGATCTCACGTCTCCTCTTCTCCTCCATCAAACCCCACCTCTCTGAACCCACCGTCGAGTGCTTCCTCTCTGACAACTTCGAGTGCACAGTCAAACCCCTTGATGTCTGCAACTCCATTCACAACATATCAACGTCATCATCCAATTCTTCATCTTCCAATTCTTGACCGAGATCATCATCCCAATCTTCATCTTCTCCAGCGTTAATTCATCTTCTCTGGGGTCGTCTTCTCCAGCTTTCAATCCTTGTTTTTCTTTTCATGCTATTTTTATTGAAACAAAATTATTTATTATATTTTTATTTAACAAGCATTTATCATGATTAGGACTGTTGGATAATCTTTTACCGGACTTCTTTATTCCTTTTTCCAGTTTTGATTTATGCATTTTTTTTAATGAATTTGAATTTATCCTTTTCCATTTTTTTTAATATTTAATTTTATCATGCTTGTTGAATTTGAATTTATTGTATTTCAATTTTACGTTTGTTGTGTACAATCTGGATTATGTTCCAGATTTCTTCTTTTTTCCAATCATGATTTCTATATTATTTTTTCAAATGGCTGACAAATAAAAATTAAGCAGATCTCAAAACCCAAGTTTTTCAATCCCACCATTGCTTGATCCCCTCATATCCAAACAAGAAACTTCAAAACCCAGCATCCTTAATCCCTTCACTCCTTACTCCCATCATTGACAAATCCCTTGGAGCCAACAAAACCCCCATCCAAAACAGGCCCATAAGGGGAAAATGATGCATCAAAACCTACCCTATTCACCCGATAAAAGTTCAACAAACTAACAGAAATACCAAAAAGAAATCAATAATGAGACATAAAGACGTACAATGTTTACAATATAGCAACAAAACTCTTCCTAATCATTACCTGAATAAGTTGTTGAGTAGTGTAATAGTTTGTCCTCTCTTTAAGTTCATCAATTTTTGCTTGCCTTTCAGCTCGAAGCCTTTCCAGGGTTTTGGTGTCCTTGCGATCACCTATACATTGAAACATATGGATATCAGATTGCTGATGCATGTCAACGCATAACATTAGACAAATACCTTTCGGTTAGTGGCGGCATCCTGTTTGGAAATTGAGTCAAAGAAAAAGATGGGTTCATATACATATGATCAAAAGCATTCAATAAACATTTTAAATCAACAGTAATTAACTAATGAAAACATCCTAGCTCTAGTTTCTAGCCTTTTGTCAATGATCCATTACAACGCCAACATGGAGCTAGGCTCCTAATCCCATATGTTTGATGCTTCAATATGGACTTCATAAGATACAGACATGCATGAAAGCTGATAAGCAGACTCACAACATACATAATTTACAAAAAATAAGATGTCAAGAAAGGCATGATATACGTACACATTGAAACAATATTGAACTTTGAAAATTGTGAATAAAGCTTTCCTGCCCTAAATGCCATATGATGAGAAATACACACCATGTACACTAAAAACATACAACGAGGCTTAAAAAACTCAATAAAAACCAAGTCAGAAGCCACCAACGCAAGGATTAACCAATAAGTCTAAATGCCGCTTAAGTCCTATCTAATGCACAACCGAAATGCTATCACAAACACAGAAACCAGATGCCTTTGCAAAACAAATGTTCCAGATATGATCACATGAACATAACAAAAATAAGCAAGCTGTAAAGTTTTAGACACTCACGCATCTTTGTGAAGCTGGCAAATGCTGAATACGAAACAGAAGATATAGCAGGCAAAAGAAACATGGGCAGAATACGAAATGTCCTCATCTTCCAATCTAAATCCGTCGCTCTCGTCGTTACTATAGCATAAAAAATTGCAATAACCTGAAATTGACAAAATTAAGCAAAACCCAGCATTCTTCTCCGATACTATCACACTTCAAAACTCCATTTCAAGAAGCTTAACAACTGTTGTGGTGCATTCCTAAACCTTTAATGGACATTAGCACGAAAAATGGGAATCCTCAACAAAACCCTAATTAATGGGTTTTACAAATTTGCTGCGATGAATTAAGCAAAGCAAGAGATTTTCAATAACCTCAAAGAAGACGGAGAAGAGAATGAGATGTCTGGTCATGCGCCTCCAAGTAATGGTCCGCCTCTGCATTCTAGCGAGGACAGTGGCTTCCTCTTTCGAAATGTACTGAAGCCGCTTCTCGAAATCGTCGCGGTGTAATCGGAAGATCCCACTGAACATTCTGGAGAAAATTCCCTGGCGCTTCTTCTTCGCAACCGCAGGCGCTGCCGCCGCCGCGGCGTCCTTCTTGTCGCCTTCTCCTCCTACGGCTTTATCCTCCGCCATTACACCAATTTTGCGGTTCTCTATCTCTTTCTATAATATAATAGACAAAATGAAAGCAGAAAGTAAAGCAAACATCGATTAATCAAAATACAGAGACGAAATAAGATCCGGAAGATTGAGAAAGTCGTGGGAGAGAGAGAGAGAGAGAAAGAGAGGACCTTGAAAATGGCGATGGCGGATCGAGAGAAGGTTGAATCGATTCGAACTTTCTGGATGTTGGGGGTGATGATGGAAATCGACAAAAAGAAGAGAAGTCCGTCAGGGCAACGCAGAGCTCTGATCGATGAAGAGAGAGACGGAGAGAGGGAGAGGAGAGAGGGAGTATCGGCGATGGAGTGAGAGTGTCGAGGGAAAAAGGAGGAAAGGGGGTCTTCAAAAAATCGGGGTTTTCTTTTATTTCTTTTATTTCGTTGTGTTTTTTTCACGCGTATGCAATTTAGCCGCACCGCAACAACAACAACGCGGAGCCGGAGCACACGGTGAGTGGGACCCACATCGGACCGCAGGGACCCTGTTCGTTGGAGTGCACGTCGACGGTCGACCAACCCCCGCCGGCTCTCCAACCACGCTGTGCTGGACCTTATTAAAATCCCCCCCGCCAAAAAGTCTATTTTGCTAACTACTCAACCACCTTTCTGCATAATTAACTAATTTTAATTTGTTTGCTCTTTTAAACATGAATTAATAAATACAAAAACATCATCCTTACTACATATTTGTACAAATAATAAGACTCACATGTGTGTGTGAGTTTTATGTCTAAAGATGGTACGAATATGTGGTAAGTATAACATTAGTTTTAATAATAATATCTAAAAATTGTAGAAGATGGTATGCAATTCAATTGTTTCTTGATTCAAATCGGTCTAGTAAGTTTAACTAATTGTTTCTAATGTTCAAAGATATCCGATGTTAGAATTTCGATGCACTTGATAAAATGGTGTAACGTTTTTAAGCGTTTCAAATATAATAATTTTCCATATTTTGGTAAATACATGCTCCTAAGAGCAAGTCCACCCCTAAAAAAAATGCGTCACATAGCTTGGCAAGTCCTGGTCCAGTGGCGAGCAAACTTGTCGCCGAAAGCAGTCTCGATCCTGGTCCACTACATCGGGTAGGAGCGCAGATGGTTGGATTCCAAGATGAAATTCCAAAAGTGAAAGTCGTTGGGGTGGCATGGATGGGTGTGTGTATGATCTGGGTTGTTTGGGTGTCGTTCCTGGAGGTACACGTTTGGTTTCTTATTTTGGGGTGAGAATTGAGTGCGTCAAGGTGATGGATGAAGGGTGTTATTAGGGTTTCTTATTTTGGTGGTGAACGCCCCCACAGTCAACACCGTCGCGGCCACTGAGCACGGGATTGCTCACGTCAGATGGCCAGACATGTGGGTCTGTCGATTCTGGGCCGGTCTCTTGCCTGGTTTGGGCTGGGTGCCAGCCTATTAGGTTGGGGGTGGAGTGATTTGGCTGGAGGCCTGCCTGTTTTAGGTGCTGGGTGCCGAGCAATCCACTACTAGTGGACTTGCTCTAAAGGGGATCAAAATTTTCATTTTCTTGAAATTCGAATTTAGGCAAAATTTCCTTTATTAACTTGCTTGTAACAGAGAAGTTATGAATAAAAATAATACCTTTGGTACTCATTTTTATTTCTTATGTGTTAGTGAACGTATGATTTGTCAGCAGGAGATTAATGCCCCTACCTACCTATTCTAAACATGTCATAGTAACTTGTAGGGGTGGGCGTGGTGGGCCAAAACTGACACCAAATCAACCTAGTCGGTTGGGCCAAAATTGCAAACCGAAATCGACCAAGCTAGGTCTAAAATTGATGAGGTTGGTTAACCGACAGTGACGGGTTGGTTTGGGTCCATTCTCTGTTCTCTGTGCTTTGTGAAGATGAAAACACATAACAAATTTTTGTCCAAAAGCTACAAAATGTAACATCAATATGAGTGACTGCTCAAAGTAAAACACAAACAAAGCAGCCCAAAGAGAGCACCAAAGCAGCAACTGATGCCTTCTCCAAATGGTCCACCTGTTCTTCTCTAAAAGGACTCTTAAGGTTGGTGATATTCAGTTTAACCACCGAAAATTAAAAAAAAAAAAGTAAAAAAAAAAAAAAAAAAAACCAAACCAAAGTCATCCGCGCGGTTCTGGCGTTTTACTCGGTTTTTTTCTTTAAATGCCCAGCCCTAGTAAATTGTGAAGAAGGAAAAGAAAAGAATCTTATTCTGTAGAACTGGCTGAAAGTTTAGCATAAAGGGTCTTTTCTTGTATCCTTTTCCTCTCATAGCTGCAAAACGCTTTGTTAATAGTTTTACCAACGAATAAACGAATGCGTCGTCTACGATGGGAGAGACTGCTGATTCCCATTTCACCCATCTGATCGCCTCTTGGTTTTCCAGAAAATGAACATTTGCGCTAGGATTAAAGGCCGAATTCTGTAGTTCCTATACAGAATTATGCAAGGATGACTCGGAAGCTAATGGTTATGGATACTACCAGCCTTTATGGACACTGGAAACCAATGTGTTACATTCTCTACTACGAAGAACGAAAAGTTTAAAGCAAAATTTAATACTTTGTGGTAACTTTCCAACCTGCAAATTTCTTTCACAAGCAGAAAACTGCCATTATCAGAAGGGATTCTATGGAATCTATATCCTCCGAAACTGGAGGAATTACATGTTGAATCATGATGAATTGAAAATGAAAGACGTGTGGAGCATGCATATATGCAATCAATCCCGTATCATCTCTGCTGTATAGCGGTATAAACATCTGCACACGAGAATAAAGCATTCAAAAGGAAGATCTTGTTCTCATTACGTGTGCGAGTTCACTCTTGTTACCTTTAATTTTTAAACACAAAAACAAACCCCAAAAAACTGCACAGAGTGACAAATTCAGAAACATATTGTCTCAATAAAACTGCACATATATCCCTAAACAATGTAAAGCATTACAAGAAGTATGATAAATATGAGTTGGCAGGATATTGATTGAATAAACCAACCTGAACAACTATAGGGGAAGCATGCTTGGCAAAGTCCTGCTGAATATACTCCGTCACGACAGGATTTGTTCCTTAAAATGGTGGTCAAGTATGTAGGATGTTGGGCCCAATGCCCCCCATCCAATCTTCACAAGTATATGAAAGCATTCCGCTTCCATGAAAGGAATAATCAGATCTGATCGCAGTTTAAGGAGCAGGATCATCAATCCGAAGACTGAAAGCCACCTGTCAACTGCTTGATCCTGTAAGAGTTTTGCAAGGAACAATCAGTGACCATTTAACTAAATATGAACCCAATAGTTTGAAGCCCTAAGTTGACAAGGACTAGACTTGACCAAAAACTATCTTATCCATCCCAACATAAGCTATCAAGTTCAAACATAACACACCCAACTAGACAAACGTCTTCGGATGTTAGTAGTCTAGTAGTTTGAGCTTTCCATTGACCAGAATTACCAAACAGTCATTAATACACAAATACCAACAAAAAAAAAATCACTCAAGTTGTAATGGAACATTTGTGGAAACACATACCTTCCTTAAAATCATATAAAGGGTTCCCGTTTGCCACAAGCAGAAAACTGCCAATCAGAATGGATTCTATGGACTTTAATCCAAGTATTTTGACTTCCATGCCAAAATGACAATGTTCGAACACGCTCTATGCGTGGTCTGAGTTTACTGACGAGGACAACTCACTTCCCCTTCTCAGCCACTTCTGGTAAACACCAAATGCCATGTCAGGCTCCTTAATTTTGCATTACTTCTTGAAAAGTATCTGATATGGAACATGATCAATGGGTAAACCAGATTCCCGCATCTTTGTAAAAAGCTCTTCTGCCTCCTTCATGTTTCCTCTCATGCAGTGCCCTCTGATTAGTGCAGCATACGTAAATATATCCGGATCAAATCCTATTCTCAGCATTTCATCATATAGCCGGAATGCAAAATAAATGTGCCCTAACTTACAAGCAGCACCTATCAACAAATTATAAGTGACCACATCAGGACAAAGACCAGACATAAGCATTTCCTTTTTGAGAACAAGAGCACGATCAATGTTTCCTCCTTTTACTTGTGCGTGGATCAACGCATTGTAAGTATACACATTTGGTTGAACACTAGAAGAGAACATACGATCCTTGACCGAGAGTGCAGTACTAAGATCCCCATATCTTCCATAACAATCGATAATACAATTCCATAGTAGAGGCTCAGGCACCATTGACTTCTCTAACATACAAAGAAGAAACTTGTTAGCTCTGAACACATCTCCTTTAATACACAGGCCCTGAATGATTATTTTGTATGAAATTTGATCTGGAGTAACTCCCATTTTTGACATACTTTCATGGACGTAGCAAGCCTCCTCTAATTTTCCTTCTTTGCAAAGACCACTTATAAGTGTATTAAAAGTAATAACATTAGGAAGTAATCCTCTTTTGATCATTTCACAAAGGGAACCATAAGCAAGGTTCATGTCTCGACTCAAACAAAATCCATGGATGAGAACATTATAAGCAACAACATCTATTTGGGTATTCATTTGGACCATGTCATCCCAAATACGAAGTGCCTGAACTGTATTCCCGTTTTTAAGATAACCATCCATAAGTGTAGTTGAAATGATTAGATCTGATGCTGTCTTGTTATTATCAACTTCCAATATCTTGTTAAGAAGCTTCTTTGCATTCTCCATAAGACCTTTCTTGCACAATGCATGTACAAGTATGTTGCAAGTGACTCTATTTGGACTAATACCACTGTTACCCATCGTGGAGAAAAGATAAAGAGCTTTGTCCACATCATCAAGAAGGCAATAACCCTTAATAAACGTGTTGTATGTGGCGCAGTTGGGAGATGGGCCAATTTCTAACATCTCTCTAAGAAGCCAATCTGCCTTCTCCAAGTCACCAGTTTTACATAGTCCATTTAGAAGATAATTGTGCGTCAAAACATCAGGAACAAAGCCTTTCTTTATCATTTTTCTCCGAAGCCAAAAAGCTGTTCCCAACTTACCATCCATGCATAAAACCCTTATGATGCCCATGTGATCCATGTAGTTAACTTTCGAAGTGCAACTTATAAATCCTATCTCTGTCATTGATATGCTTTCCCTGCAATTTTTCATATAATCAACAAAAGCATGTAATGAAATATTAACTACGAAATATGTATCAATCCTTGAGCACTAGTCCCTATCTATCAAACAAGATTGCGAATTTGACCCTAAATATTACAAAGACAGAAAACTGACCTCATTGTTTTCAGACGTTCCAAACTGTCCTTCAACATTGCATCCAACGCATTGAAAACTGCATGTGGATCTTGTTCACCGTTGGAATTATTTTTCTTTGAAAACCAATGTTGAGCACTCAAATGGTAATTCTCATTCCAATTTTTCATGAAATCCTCAAAAGTAGTTGGAAGTAGATCCTTACCCCTACATTTCCCACATTTGAGAGCACCATAAGGTTTCTAGCAATAACTAATACCCACTGCAAACTGTTAGTTTTCTTTTTCCTCTTTTCTACCTAGTTTTTTCTCAGCAACCAAACAGAAAATTAAGAGTATAACTAGAAAAGACAAGTAATAATATCATATTTCCATTAAGGCTTAGGTTTCTTCTTCCTCTTTTCTGCTCAATTTTCTCGGAAACCAAACAGAAAATTAGAAAATGACAATTAATAATATCACATCTCCATTAAAGCTTAGGGTTTTTCATCCTCTTTTCTACTCAATTTTCTCGGAAACCAAACAGAAAATTAGAAAATGACAAGTAATAATACCATATCTCCATTAAAGCTTAGGTTTTTTTCCTTCCTCTTTTCTACTCAATTTTCTCGGCATTCAAACAGCAGAGTAAGATTAAGATACGATAACAAGTTACCTGGCGTTGGCATCAGAGTCAGCTTGGCAGCACAAAATGTTGACAAAAATGCGAGCAATGTTGTGCTTGATGGAGTCGAGGGTTCGATTCAAACATCTCAGAAGGGCAATGTGGGACGGCGACGATTCTCCGCACGCGATTACAAGCTGCAAATCCCACACCAAACAATCAAATAAACAATCGATACAAAAACATATATATATATATATATATATACACATTTATATTAGGGATTTTGGACTGACTGCCATTGTAGGCGTTCTGTGAAGAACTTGAAGGATTTTCAGAAAGAAGAAGAAGACGATATGGGGAGTATTTGTTCTGCTGCTGCTGCTTCTTCTTCTTCTTCCTTGACTCCGTTACTAACGGTTTGAGATTGAGGCTGGCTTTGCCTCGGATTGGTTTTTCTCCTGTGGGAGGTTAGCTCCCGACGGCGCGAGTTTTCGGAAGTGGATCCAAGTGGATCATATTCTGTTGAAGATTGAGGAACCCGAATGTACAAATTGGGGCGGGTCGGAGGGCCAACCAGACTCGAATAATATGGGTCTCAAAGCAGTAAATGGCCCAATAGTTCAAGGCCCATATCCCTTTAGATTATACATTATTTAGATTTGTATGCAAGCCAGAACCCCCTAGCAGCATTTTTTTTTAAATTTATTATTATTCGAACTATTATAATAATTCAGCGAATTGGGAGTTTTGAACTCGGAACGTATGGGTGGAAACCTAACATTCTATCCCGATTATAACTAAAGATCTTCGATTCAAATACCCGTTCTCAATCATTGTTCTAAAAATCCCCGCCTATTGCCGCATAGGTGCTAGACGGCTAACCACTGCCCCAATTAATGCCTAGGCGTTTGAAAATTAAGAAATGGCGCCTAGACTTGCTGAGGCACCCGCCTAGCCCATCTAGACCCGTCTATACACTTGACTAGGTTACGACTCACTTATATAGAAAATAGATAACTTTCCTTTTACATTTTATTATTTCCAATATATTGTAAGAGACTTATTGAACACTTAAATAAACACACATTATATGTTTGCTCTCCATGTATTCATTATGTTCCAATACTTAATAATATATATGTCATTCTATTTTATAGTTTATAATGAAATTATATATATATATATATATATATATATATATATATATATATATATTAAGCATAAACAGACATTTATTTACACGAAATACGATAGATTTACTTAAGTTCGCCTAGGCGCTAGGCTTCAGTCCGCTGTCCGACTAGCGCCTAGCATCTTTTAAAACCTTGTTCCCGATCATAACTTTATAAAAATAAAATTAAAATATTGGTTGAAAACAATCACCTAAACTTAATTCGGATTTGATCAAGTTGGTAATTTCACAATCCAAGATTATGAGCAACTTATACTTCCTTCGGCTCAGTTTCAATTTCGTATTAGGTCTTAGGTAAAATTCGGATTAGGTCCGGGAAAATTCAAGTTGACTATGCCCAAGTTGGACAGTTCAGGGACATTTAAGATACAGCAACACTTGGACAGCAATGGCCCAATCAAAGGAAAATCAAATGTGGGAAATAGTCATTAATGTTTATGGTAAAAAGACCAAAATAGTTACCTTGCACTCGGCTCTTTATTTTTGTCACGGTAGAGGAATTTTGAGTGTCAATCGCAACTCCGCATTGCACCTCACTAGACTAATTTGCAGTGTATACTTGGCTGTTTTCCTCCAAAATTTGCGCCTCTAGCAGCCGAGATCTTGTCCTGGTTTTGGTGCTTATTGGGATTTCCAAACTTGAGAGGTACAACCGGCTTCATATATACCATTCCGAGGAAGTTCCGTTTATCTTTGGGAAGCGATCGTAGTTGTGGAAGCATAATTCTGCACCTAAAAAGGTAACGAAAACATCTTAGGTACCATAAGTTTTTTAAGCTCATGCAGAGCTCCAAACATAGTTCATATAAAATTTGTGAAGAAATATGCACTACGCATTTACCGTTCAGAATCGGGTTTTATTGTAAGAAGATAACATGGACCAATGAGGACAATTTGGTTAGTAGACCTTACATGAAAAGGCATTACTTTAGTCTAAAGTAAGGATTCCAATTGCACTGTGCAAATGAATAGTATTTAGGTCCGAATTTCTTTTTATGTACGACCATTCCATTGCTTTAAAGAATGGGCATTGTAGCTCAGTTTCAAATATCTATGAAAAATAATCTGAAATCTATTTGTTTTCTTTTTTCTTTGTGCAGCGGACATCATCAACATGGAAGATGGCAAGCTAGGAATGGAAGGGTTGCTAGAAATAAGAATTTTATCTTGGGACATTCAGTGAGTGATTTTTCAAACCTTCACTTTTACAAGACAAAATATCTATTTCTGTGTGTATTCTTCAAGCATGTTATCATTATTTAGATTGTAGGAAAAAAAGAGAGTGACTTGAGGTGTTTTCATATATTTTGTGTGTATTCTTCAAGCATGTTACCATAGTATTTGCAACTAAAAAAAATAATATACTTTTATACCTCTGTTTCTCTTTTCTTTGTTTTCATGAGAAATTAATTGTCATTGGCAGTAGCACTATAGAAAGCCATCTTTCTGCATTATTCTGCTTCATACATAATTACAATATCAAATTTCTTATTTTTTCATGTTTTTACTTTTGACATTCTGATATTTATTTTTGAATGTGGAATTATATCTAATATTTGTTAATTTCCTGACTGTCTTAATCCCTCACCGTCTCTAGATTTTAAATTTTTGTAAGAACCATGAAAATGACTAAAAAACGTGATGTTGTTTTCGAAATATACATTAGCATCCCCCTCCCCCTCTCACCCAAATGCCAAAATCAGGTGGCTTGACTTCACATTCCCCTACAATTCTACAAACACATCTCTCTTTCTCCTCTCCTTGCCTCCGGCCCTCTCTCTCCTTGTCAGATAAAACAGACCACAACATGTTATCAGCACGCTCCTATCGTTGTGCTTAGAAATATGACGTTAGAGAATTTTTCTGCATCAAACCAATTCATTCATATCATCATGCAATCAAGTTCTTTCAAAACAACGGTTTTTAACTCGATATTTTTGCAGCCGTGATAGCATAAACATTCACCATGATGCATGACCCAACTGTATGTTTTACGAATTTTAGATTCTACATCAATTGTGTATGCCTCATAATCATAATTGTTAAATTATGTGAATTTGATATTTGCTTTGATCAAATATATTTGTATATGCATCACATTGAATTAAATTAACATACTATTGTTTTGAATATGTTTTTTTTAATTGAATTATATATCAAAAATTGAATTGAAAAAATATTAAATTTTTTTTTTTGGAACCTAGGGTTCTTTTGAACCCGTGACCACCATCCTGCATATGGGTTTCCCCAAGCCAAGCCGAGAGCCTGTAGCTCTCTTTCTCCCTAAAAAAACCCACGGAGCCAGAAGTTCCGAGTCTCAAAACCAACAAAACCCGACACCTTTCATGGTGTCCTCGACCACAGTATGGCCTGCAGCTATTGCCTTGAACCTTTGGTTCATGTCATTAACGACTAGAAGTCGTCCCATGTAAAAAAAATTGAACTGAGATTCGCCGGAATATCGTTGGAATTTTTTTTAAATTCCGATTCAAATTTTCTAGGGTTTGATTGAAATGATTGAGATTTTAATATCTCCATGTTGTAATCATAGTCAAAAACAGCCCAGAAAGGTACCTCGACTCTTCCTGTCCAAGATTTGGCCACTTGCAGTGGCGGCGCCGATCACTTTCTCTGGCAGAATCACCTAGCCTCGCTAAGATTTCTTGGATCAAGCCTGACCCCAAATTTTTTGGGCCTGGCCTCGACTCAGGCTAAAAAAAAAAAAAGTTTGTTTTCTTTTGGGCTCACCACTCAAGCCCAATTCGAACCCCTTATTTTTCGACCCAACGTTGCATCACACCAGCCCAAATGGGCTCTGGTGTTCTCCCATGCCCCGTGCTGCAGTGGAACCCAGCCCGTGTGGCTGCTGTGCTTTCCCTGCATCGTGATACACACGATTGAGGCCTTCTTTGGGCCTCTGCCACTTGGGCCTGCGTCTGCATCCTAACCTTATGCATACGGGCTTATTGCCATGTCTTGGCCCGACTTATTTCCAGCCCATATTGGGCCTGGACCCCTCGGCACCCATTTTATTAAGCCACCTCGTGGGCTTATGTATTCTTTTTGGGCCCCGAATTTTATTTGCCTAATTATTTTAGGCCTAACGGGTTTTATATTTTTTTTCACCCACACTTTAATTTGGCCTGAAGTCTAAATAATTAAAATTCAATTATAATTATAAACCTAAAATTATACTTTTGCATATTCTTGTTGCATATTTGTTTGCATATATATTTGTGTTTGCCTGCAGTAATATATGAACCTGAAGTTCATAATTATTTTGAAACCTGAAGTTCCTTGTAAACATGTCTTGTTTGAAAGCCTGAAGTTTTCACTTTAAAACATCACCCATGAAAACCCAAAGTTTTTCATGTAAAATTAAACCAAATCATGTCTAATAGAACTTGTATGTTATAATCCTATGTGAATGGATTGATTTTTCTCCATTACACTAAACACATCTTGTCCATCTATTTTGTGATAGGAACATGTCGAATTTGAACAAACTCGTCTTCACCGCTTTGGAGGTCTCTGGAAGGCACTACCTCAAGTGGGTTCAACATGTGAAGCTCCACCTCATTGTAAAGAACTTGTGTCCTGCCATTGAAAAACCAACAGGTGAGCCTGTTGGCAAAGCTGAAAAAGCCACTGCTATGATCTTCATTCGAAGACATATCTATTATGCTCTGCAAACTAAGTATCTTGCTGAGGAGGATCCACGTGCATTATGGGTCGCTTTGACTAATCGTTTTGATCACCAAAATGACACATTCTTGCCTGAAGCAAGACACGACTGGAAACATTTGCGCTTCCAAGACTTTAAGTTTGTGAATGAATATAACTCTGAAATTTGTCGAATCCGATCACTTCTCAAGTTTTGCAATGAAACTTTGACTGAATAGGATCTCTTGGAGAAGACATATTCGACCTTCTCTACTTCTAATATTGTCTTGCAGTAACAATATATAGCTCAAAACTTTACTAAGTTCTCGGATTTGATCTCTGTTTTACTTCTTGCTAAAATGCAGAACCAGCTGTTGATGAAGAATCATCAAGCTTGACCTACTAGGGCACTGATGTGCCTGAATCACATTATAACAATAACCAACGCCCAAAACGCCAAATGAGGTGTGGTAAGGGCGGCCAGAAGCCATCCCATCAAGGTCAACAGAGTCAAGGCCTATCCAAGGGAGGAAACAAAGCCTAGAAGCGCCCAAACCTCGCTCCCAAGATCCCGAACTTCAAGAATAAGGGCAAAACACCTGAAACCATGGATGCGGACATGTGTTATCACTGTGTTCAAAGGACCATTGGTCCCATGTTTGCCAAGCTCCCAAGGTTGTAGATGAATATCATTCTCGTCGTAAGAAGTTTGAATCAAACTTCATGTAAGTAGACGAACCGGAGACTACAAAGATGGAGGTTTTTGATTTTCAGGCAGATATCACCCCTATGGAAGATTAGAATCTTAGACATAGACTTATTTTTAGTTGAAATAAGACAATTGGGGCCGAATTCCACCTAGTGGTTGAACCCCTCCTTTGTTTTTTTATTGATTTTTGAACAATTTTCCTTTATGTTTAGATTATTAGTTGGTGATTTGTTTTGGATATTAAATTTTTAATCCTTGAATAAATGAAATTATTTTGAATTGATATTTGTTTTTATAAACTTTTATGCATGTGACCGATTCAAATTAATTCTTCATTCTAGATATGACTAGTGGGAAAGTTAGTTGTCTGGCAGATAGTGTAACCACGCACACATTTTTGCGTAAACACATCTATTTCACTAATTTCATACCTAATAATGCACCTCTGACAACCCTCTCAGGCCCATCCAACCTAATAGAAGGATATGGTAAGGCACATATAATGTTGTCTAATGGTACAACTTTAACCATTGCTAAGGCACTCTATTCTCCAATTTCTGGAAGAATGTTGTTAAGTTTCAAGGATGTTAGAGATAACAATTACCACGTTGAAACCCACGTAGAAAACAAAGTTGAATTTTTGTGCATAACTTCCTACGAATATGGCCAAATGCGTATTCTAGAGAAGATTAAGCGTATTCCGAGTGGTCTGTATACTACGACCATACACCCCATTGAATGCTACTATATGACCGACCCTACTACTGGGACCGCGCACAAAAGTATACTTTGGCATGATCGTTTGGGACATCTTGGATGAATAGCAATGCTCCATATCCTCAAATCTTCACACGGACATCCTTTAACCCGAAGTTTAGGTTTGATCCAAGGAATCGCATGTCAAACATATTCGATAGGAAAGCTTATTACTAAGCCTTCTTATGACAAGATTCGTTTGAATCATCCTATTTTTCTACAACGGATTCAAGGAGACATTTGTGGACCGATTCACCCTCCTAGCGGACCATTTAGATACTTTATGGTTTTGGTTGACATTTCCACAGGTTGGTCACATGTGTGTTTGTTGTCCACAAGGAATGCTGCATTCTTCGAACTGTTAGCATAGGTTATCAAGCTCAGGGTTAACCACCCTGATTATCTGATTAAATTTATTCAATTGGATAATGCTGGAGAATTCACATCTAAAACTTTTGATGACTATTGCATGTCAGTTGGGGTTGAAGTTGAACATCATGTACCCCAAGTTCACACCCAGAATGGCCTGGCAAAGGCTTTCATTACGCACTTACAAATGATTGCTCGATCATTGGTCATACGTACCAAGTTCCCGATCGCTGCTTGGGGCCATGCAATATTGCACGCAGCAAAGTTGATCCGCCTGAGGCCTGTTGCGACATAACCATTTAGTGCCCTTCAGTTGGTTATTGGATACGAACCCGACATATCGCATATGCGCGTTTTTTGTTATGCAGTATATGTGCCGATCTCGCCGCCCTTATGTACAAAAATTGGGCCTTAACGAAAAATGGGAATCTATGTCGGATATGATTCTTCTTTGATTATTCGTTACTTAGAACCTTTGATAGGCAATCTATTTACCGATCGTTTTACAAATTGTCACTTCTATGAGACAGTCTTCCCGTTGTTAGAGGGAGATAAGGACACGCCTCGATCCCAATATTCTCCAAATACCAGGATAAGCAAGTGCTGGCCGACACCCAAGGGTGACGAAAGCCATTTATTGAATGCAAATACTGGGAACAAGGAATATATAAGGTTTATAAATATAAAAGAATAAAGAATATGCATTTAAGAAACGTGTTCAGAGCATACAACTAACTAGAATACTAAAGGAAATAATATAAAATTAGAATGAAACAAATGATGGATCCTACACCGAGAGGACTCGAAGATACCGATGCGGAAGTGTCTGGATGCCGGGATTGTATGCCTCGATTCTAAGTCCTGAAGGGGGCGCAAAACAAACATGAGTGAACCAATTTGATATAGATATAATAAAACAGTTATCAATGTACTAACCCCCAGATTTTATGAAAACACATATATAATGATAAACATAGGTTTTCCGAAACCTAGCATGTCGTGCAATGTCTCAAATCATAACTTGTATATATAATAATCACTAGTGAATTGTCCGATAACCCCCAGGCCCCATGCCGGCTCCTCGTTTCTGAGCAAACAGTCAGAGGAAAATACACTTCAAGCCCCATGCCGGCTCCCCATCCATGTGCTAAATATCCAGAGGAAACACACTCCAGACCCTATGCCAACATCAAACCGTTGCCCGGGACGGATCGGAATCTATCCCTACGTCCCGTAGCGAAAAGGACCACTAGGTAAGTACAAAACCACTGAACATATATATCTTGAAAAGCAACTTCATAGTATAAAGTCATCCATCATCTATATTATAAAGAGGTGTTCGAAACATATTCTAAATATCATATCGTCATCCGTCGGATATTCTATAAGAACATGGGTTATAGGAAAAATAGTAACAATTCAAAATAGCCTCAATAAGCATCTTATCTCAAAGCGTCTCATAAAACATAATTGTTAAATCATGCTTTTCATGTATGCATTTTTACTTTCAAAACATGCATTTTTAAAAGGGGTCCACTCACAGTACTTTGCTGCCGAAAAGCCACGCAACTGACGAAGACAGAAACGCCACTATAATTGCCCCTAAGCACATAAATGGTACATTTAGTCAAACTCTACTCAAACAATTGAATTTGGGAAAACAAACTTCAAACACGGGTCTAGGACGTCGAAATTAGCATAGGAAGGGTCTTAGACGAAAACCTGAAAAGTCAACGTTGACCGTTGACCGGTCAAAGTCAAAGTCAACAGGCCAAAGTCAATAGGTCAATCGGTTTGGTCAAACTTAGTTGGCTGGTTTAGGGTTAGGGTTTAGGTTTAGGGCTTTAGGGTTTAGGTTTAACAATGAATTAAACCAAAACAATTAATAAATAAAAGAAAAGGACTTGGGCTTGGGTCTGAAACGGGCCTAAGGCCCGATGGTCTCTGAGGTGGCCTAAAAGGCCTGTGCTTGATGGGTCGCTGGACCCAAGGAAGAAGAAGGCCGGAATTCGGCCGGAAATCTGAACGAAATTTAAACCCTCATAACTTTGTCAATACTTAACGAAATCAAGTGATTCAAAAACGGAAATTGTAGCCCTCGAAGAGACGAAGAGAATGGTATCTCACACGATGTCTAACTCACCATGGTTTGGCCATAAATTTCCTCGAAAGACGTCGGACTCGCCAGAAACTGGGTAAGATTCAAATGAGTATAACTTCTTCAATACTCAACGAAATTGGGTGAAACAAAAAGGAAAGTTGTAGTACTCAGCGAGACGAAGAGATTGATACCTTGCATGCTGGCCAACTCGCCGTGGTTTGGCGGGAAAGTGCTTCGAAGATGGCGGTGCTCGCTGGAAAATTTGGAAAAGCTTTCCCGAGCTATTTTCTGTGATTCAAACGTATACACAACTTAAAACAAACTTCAATCTAACCCTAAAACACATCCTAAGGGTTCTTAGATCCTTACCAACGTTGAAGAATCAAGAAACTCATCGGGAAAGACGATGAACAGTACCGGCTGAATGGAAGAGAGGGGCTTAGGTATTCTTTCTTCGAAACTTAGTTCACAGAGGTGATGATGGTGGTGTTTGATGATGAGTGAGATGAGGGTGTGTGCAGGGATGGAGAACACGGGTGAGAAGGAGAGAGTTGCAGAGGGAGGTGCACGGAAGCGAGAGGGAAAAGTGAGAGAAAGAGAGAGAGAGACTTTTTAGAAAAAATAAAAGAAAATTGAAAGGAAACCGGGGAACAAAACAGGAGGTGGGCCCCTTGGGCACACCATTTAAGACCCAAAAACCATTTTAAAAGCAAGATAATCTTCAACTTAATGAAAATACGATTTAAATTAGGGGTGGGTGTAACAATCTACCCCCCTTAAAAGAATTTCATCCTCTAAATTTAAAATCACTTACTAAACTAAAATACTCGAAAATAGGAAGAAGAATATATGTATAAAGAGAAGTCAAGTCAGAGTGGGTGCATCAAAGAGAATATGCCACACCGTCGCGAGTGGGTTGCAAAATCCTCTATCATGCCTCCAAGCTCTTACTTTCTTCCCCATCATTGTAAAAGTAGAAAACATACTTTATAAATATATAAAGTTGAAAACATATATTGACGTAAGGTTAAAAATAAGTACGCAAAATACTATAGCGTCAAAAATAGATATGTACTAACATATAGGTCGAAAACTCGTGCTGAACTTAAAACTGAAAACAGAAAATACTTCCCCCAAAACATTTGTAACGCCAAAAACAAATAACTAAAGTAAATGAAGTTAAAATACTTATACTGAAAACCAAAACTGAAAAATGAGAGTGGGTCTCGCCTACACATACGAAACGTCACGCACTTCGAGAACATGAATCTTTGGTTAGAGTCTCAAGAATAACAATTCCGCACAACTACTAAAGACGGGTCATCTTGCCCATTTGCTTAACGAACCAACGAATAAGTTATTGATACAACGGTCTGCAGCCCGTAATACCAACAACACATTGTTGTCTCACTAAGCAAGCAGTAATTTCCTGAGGGTGCACAATTTCCCACGTCGTAAATTCGATCCTCTGAATACCAGTTCACAATACTCCCCTGCCAACTAGTGTTGCCTGTAGAAACCTTCGTACCATGTCGCAAAAAGTGCCATACTCAAACCGAACAAAATAGAAACTGTCTTCGTAAAATTCTATCCAACATCAAGCATCTAATCCTCCTCAGTTCTTCCAAATGTGACCAATTACTCCCAAGTTTTGCCAACGAAGAACCCAATTGAAAAATGTACCTTGGGATTCAAGAGAAGTGGCTACTATGTTAGTAGTAGACCCAAAAGCTCGAACCATGCAAACAGAAAACGATAAGTCACCTTCCCCAACAAGCAATATCTCTAAGGAGCTGTTGTAGTGCTCAATCCACCTCTTCATTTTTGCTTAGTTGCATGATTCTATTCAACCAAGGTCAAAGTTGGTGAAAAAAAAGACTAGCAAATGATCAACCTAAAAACAAAAGGGAGTACACACCTTTTGAGAGAAGTGTAAAGATTATCCAATTCTCGCCTCGACCATGCTGTAGTGCCATCCCAGAATGCACCAAACAGATCTGCTAGAAGTGTTTCGACAACCACGTACTCACAACAATAAGGTTCAGAAGTGAAGCAGTGGAAATATGTGTTGAGACGAACACATATCGTTGGAAAATAACCGATGTGATGCCTATGAATTCTAGTAAGATGGTGATACAATTTGCTGACCTTCTGTACTGAAACCTTCATCCAACTCTTACTAAAAGACAACTCAAACCTCACGCCTACGTGCTCGCGAACTGAAGGATCCTGGTGCGAGGTAGTGGAAAGTTGCGTTGAGACGAACACATCACATCATCGAAAAGGTTTACCAGAGTATGATATTATGGTTATGAATTGTAGCAAGATAATGAATGGTGACCATTCAATTCAGCGTGAAGATAGTGATGCAATCTGCTAATCATCTGCACCATAATCTTCACCGGTCTCTTACCAAAAGATGACTTAAACGTCACACCCATGAGGAACTCTTTCTGGTAAGTCTGGTAAGCTTGTGAAAAAGTTATGCTTCTATCGTTCCTGTCCGAATCGACACGAACTGGGTGCACACTTTCGTGGAAACGATCAATCGTGAATTTCTCACTGATTGAGCGAGAAACCATGTCGAGAAAGCTGAAAGAACACTCAAGAAATTAAGGCCAAAACAAGTCCATTAAATCCAAAGTACAAGATATCGGGATTTGAACTAGAAACCATGCCGAGAACAAACATTTTTTTTTTACACCCTCTGTGTAATGTTTCGACATGATCCAATTCACATTGAGAAACAAACAAGTGAAGGAAGGTAAAGATGCAGAAATAGAAGTCACTGTTTCTGATTATTTGGTAAATCATCATAGTAAGGTCAACTGATTTCTTAGCTTAAAAGGAAATAGGTCTAAGCTCAAGAATAGTTCAGAATTGTTAATAAGATTTGATAAAACCAAAGACATCTCGAAATTCACAATATTTGTGAGAGCTGTTTCAAAGTTCAAAAATTAAACATAAAACCTCTGAATCAACAGAATGATGAAAAAGAAAGATATGAAGCAGCCTGCGTATGCATGCAGTGACACGATTGGCTATCTTAAAGTGATGCTCTTGAGTAAACCAAGGCTCAATAAGTCCAGAGAAGTTTAGAGCAAAGCTCGATCTTCATACAATGATGAATATGGTAGAGTCTCAAGCCATTACACTGAAAATTACAAGGTTGAACAGTTAATGGACAAGAACATTAATCAGTTGGGCTACAAGCAAGATGCTAAGTTCACCTCTACCAAAAAGTACGAGGAAAATGAGCTAGGGTTTACGACCAAGTACCAGACCCAGGTGAAATTCAAGAAGTTTGTTTATCCTAACGAGACTGGATTTTCATCATCTGAGTCCAACTACAACAACAACGAGAATCGCAACTCCATTTTGGGAAATTTATGAGAATAGCGTCAGCTACCGAGGAGTTTCCCAAGAAAAGTGTAATCTCTAGACGAAGTCAACGCTTGACGGATTTGATGTGAATTTAAGGGTCAAAGGTTAAGGGACTTGACTTCACCATTGGGGTAATAAAAAAGGTTATCGATAGAAGAATCGCTGAGAATTGTTCTAAAGATCCACACGAATTTCTTCAGTGGTAATGAGTCCGAGAACATTGATTTGCTCCCACCAACTACCACTTACTAACCATCATCACAATTAGCACTTACTCGTTTTCTCTAACACGCACTTAAAAAATTTCGAGCAATTTCCAAGAGATATGACTCTGCCCACCATTCCTAGGGAACGCATGTTGCAGAGTGATATCATCGCTTCAATTCTCCAGTTAGTCTTAACCAATTTGTACCACCACGATTTTTCCGTTTCCCAAGATTTCGATGTAGAGCCGACTCCGCCCGCAATTCCTAGGGAACGCATGTTGCAGAGTGGTACCGCCATTTCGGATCTACAGTTTGTCTTGATCAAACTTCCTCAAACTGAGATTTCTAAAACACGCCGTTTCCAAGTAACACCGACTTTGCCTGTCATTCCTAGGTAATGCACGTCGCAGAATATCGATCTGAAGTTGAAAGTCATCCAACAAATCAAACATGTCACCGATGAGGCACAATCCCGACACGAGTTCTTGTATTTCAACCAGAAAGTGACAATTCAAACAGAGAAGATTTGCACAACTACGCCAAATGGCACCAAATCTGGAAGTCGTGACATCCAAATGATGTCAAAACCAACACACTACTAGAGTAAGAGAAGATCCTAAGTATGCTCTGAACAAACCACGCTCTGATACCAATCTGACACACCCCGATCCGATATTCCCCAAATATCAAGATAAGCATGTGCTAGCCGACACCCAAGGGTGACGAAAGCCATTTATTGAATGCAAATGCTAGAAACAAGGAATAGATAAGGTTTATAAATATAAAAGAATAAAGAATATGCATTTAAGGAACGTGTTCAAAGCATACAACTAACTAGAACACTAAAGGAAATAATATTAAATTAGAATGAAACAAATGATGGATCCTACACCGAGAGGACTCGAAGATACCGATGCGGAAGTGCCTGGATGCCGGGATTGTATGCCTCGATTCTAAGTCCTGAAGGGGGCGCAAAACAAACATGAGTGGACCAATTTGATATAGATATAATAAAACAGTTATCAACGTACTAACCTCCAGGTTTTATGAAAACACATATATAATGATAAACATAGGTTTTCCGAAACCTAGCATGCTGTGCAATGTCTCAAATCATAACTTGTATATATAATAATCACTAGTGAATTGTCCGATAACCCCCAGGCCCCATGCTGGCTCCCCGTCTCTGAGCAGACAGTCAGAGGAATATACACTTCAGGCCCCATGCCAGCTCCCCATCCCTGTGCTAAATAGCCAGAGGAAACACACTTCAGGCCCTATGCCAACATCAAACCGTCGTCCGGGACGGACCGGAATCTATCCCTACCTCCCGTAGCGGAAAGGACCACTAGGTAAGTACAAAACCACTGAACATATATATCTTGAAAAGTAACTTCATAGTATAGAGTCATCCATCATCTATACTATAAAGAGGTGTTCGAAACATATTCTAAATATCATATCGTCATCCATCGGATATTCTATAAGAACATGGTTTATAGAAAAAATAGTAATAATTCAAAATAGCCTTAATAAGCATCTTATCTCAAAGCGTCTCATAAAACATAATTGTTAAATCATGCTTTTCATGTATGCATTTCTACTATCAAAACATGCAACTGGCGAAAACAAAAGCGCCACTATAATTGCCCCTAAGCACATAAATGGTACATTTAGTCAAACTCTACTCAAACGATTGAATTTGTGAAAACAGACTTCAAACACGGGTCTAGGATGTCGAAATTAGCCTAGGAAGGGTCTTGGACGAAAACCTGAAAAGTCAACGTTAACCGTTGACCGGTCAAAGTCAAAGTCAACTGGCCAAAGTCAATAGGTCAATCGGTTTGGTCAAACTTAGTTGGCTGGTTTAGGGTTAGGGTTTAGGTTTAGGGCTTTAGGGTTTAGGGTTTATGGGAAATGGGTTTAAGGGAAAAATAGGGAGAAGGGTTTAGAATTTGGGTTTTAGAATTAGAGTTTAGGGTTTAGGAAAAATAGGTGGGCTGGGTTAGGGTTTAAACTACAAGGGCACAAAGGCCCAATCTCCTCACGGCCCAAAGGCCTAATTTGGAAATGGTTTTGGGTTTACAGATAAGGCCCAAAGGCCTTTAACAATGAATTAAACCAAAACAATTAATAAATAAAATAAAAGGACTTGGGCTTGGGTCTGAAACGAGCCTAAGGCCCGATGGTCTCTGAGGTGGCCTAAAAGGCTTGTGCTTGATGGGTCGCCGGACCCAAGGAAGAAGAAGGCCGGAATCCGGCCGGAAATCCGAACGAACTTTAAACCCTCATAACTTTGTCAATACTTAACGAAATCAAGTGATTCAAAAACAGAAATTGTAACCCTCGAAGAGACGAAGAGAATGGTACCTCACACGATGTCTAACTCACCATGGTTTGGCCAGATTTTCCTCGAAAGCCGTCGAACTCGCCAGAAACTGGGTAAGATTCAAATGAGTATAACTTCTTGAATACTCATCGAAATTGGGTGAAACAAAAAGGAAAGTTGTAGTACTCAGCGAGACGAAGAGATTGATACCTTGCACGTTGGCCAACTCGCCATGGTTTGGCGGGAAAGTGCTTCGAAGATGGCGGTGCTCGCTGGAAAATTTGGAAAAGCTTTCCCGAGCTATTTTCTGTGATTCAAACGTATACACAACTTAAAACAAACTTCAATCTAACCCTAAAACACATCCCAAGGGTTTTTAGATCCTTACCAACATTGAAAAATCAAGAAACTCATTGGGGAAGATGATGAACAGTATCGGCCGAATGGAAGAGAGGGGCTTGGGTATTCTTTCTTTGAAACTTAGTTCACAGAGGTGATGATGGTGGTGTTTGATGATGAGTGAGATGAGGGTGTGTGCAGGGATGGAGAACACGGGTGAGAGGGAGAGAGTTGCAGAGGGAGGTGCACGGAAGTGAGAGGGAAAAGTGAGAGAAAGAGAGAGATAGAGAAAGAGAAAGACTTTTTAGAAAAAATAAAAGAAAATGGAAAGGAAACCGGGGGACAAAACAGGAGGTGGGCCCCTTGGGCACACCATTTAAGACCCAAAAACCATTTTAAAAGCAAGATAATCTTCAACTTAGTGAAAATACAATTTAAATTAGGGGTGGGTGTAACAGATAAGAACGTCAATGTTCCTGAAGAACAACTCGAATTATCGTGGACGACTCCCACTTTGTCTCATTTAGATCCCTGCACCGCTCAGTTTGAAACTGAAGTGCAACACATATTAGATCTTCAAAGCATAACTCAGAGCATACCAGATGCTTTCACAGATCTAGCGCACGTGACAAGATTACATATTTTAGCTGCGAATACGCCTGCAAAGATTGATGTACCAAATGTACGACGAACTGCCCTCCTGGAAGCCCGAGACGCCAATCTTGGTGATCCACGTACATTAGTAGCTAGCCAATCATCTACCCCTACACAAAAATGTGGCAAACCCCTTGATTCAAAGAATTCACACCTCCGAAAGAGGAAAACCACGGCACAAGGTCCTGAAGAGCCTACCGTGAATCTGACTATCGCTTACTCATTCTACCCAACTCATGAGGAAATTCTAGATTATGGAAGCGTCCTTGAAGAGATGAATCATCATCCCGATAATTGTGAGATTTCGGTTTATTATGTTAGCTTAGATGATGTGTGGTGTAGAAATGAGATGATTATTGACGATGCATTAACATTTGCAGTAGCTACCGAGATCATGTTTCGCATTCCGTTGATGAATGTCGATGTAGAACTGATTGGTCAAACTGGAAACAAGCAATCCAAGTCGAACTCGATTCGCTTGCGAAACGTAAGGTGTTTGAACCTGTAGCTCATATTCCTCCACATGTGAAGCTCGTTGGCTACAAGTGGGTTTTTGTTCGGAAGCGTAATGAGAAGAACGAAATTGTGTGTTACAAGGCTCGTCTTGTTGTACAAGGCTTCTCACAACACCCCGAGATTGACTATGACGAAACTTATTCACCCGTTATGGATGTGATTACTTTTCGCTACCTTATTAGTTTGGTAATTTTCGAAAAATTGGATATGCAGCTGATGGACGTAGTAATCGCATATCTCTATAGGGATCTTGAAATGGAAATCTATATGAGAGTTCTCGAATGGCTTACATTTACTAGTTCAAATATTTCTTAAATGACTTATATGAGCTCTCAATTCGGCTGAGGTATTCACTCTACGATTTGAAACAATCAAGAAGAATGTGGTATAACCGTCTGAGTGAGTATTTGACTAGTCAGGGATATGTGAACAACGAACTATGCCTTTGTGTGTTCATTAAGAAGTCACATTCCAGATTTACGATTGTTGCAGTATATGTCGATGACATGAACCTTATCGGAACTCTTGAAAAGCTTGCGAGAACTATCGCGCACCTGAAGTCAGAATTTGAGATGAAAGATCTAGGTAAGACTCAATACTGTCTTAGTCTCGAGATAGAGCATTGTTCGGATGGAATCCTAGTACATCAATCGAACTACACCCAGAAGGTGTTACGCCGCTTTAATGAGGATAAAGCGAAGTCTTCGAGTACTCCTATGGTCGTTCGTTCGCTAGATGCAAAACGAGATCCCTTCCGTCCGAATAAAGATGATGAAGAGATTTTAGAGCCTGAAGTTCCTTATCTAAGTGTGATAGGCGCTTTATTGTACTTAGCTCAATGCACTAGACCCGACATCTTCTTCACTGTTAATCTTTTGGCAAGATACAGTAATGCACCAACACGCAGACACTGGATTGGCATGAAAGACATCTTTCGTTACCTTAAGGGTACTACGGATTTGGGCATGTTATATCCCTACGAATCCTTGAATGATGCCACACCCTATGCTCCTCGAGTTGATAATCGCCTTGTTAGTTATGCCGACTTAAGATACTTATCTGATCTACACAAGGCGCGTTCTCAAATGAGTTATGTCTTTACCGTTGAAGGCACCGCAATATCTTGGGGGTCAACTAAACAGACCTTAGTTGCCACTTCGTCTAACCATGCTGAAATTCTCGCCTTACATGAAGCAACTCGGGAATGCTTTTGGTTAAAAGAAGTAGTGGGACATATTCGAAGCTCCTGCAATCTTTATCTTGTCGTTAATGTCCCGACGACAATCTTTGAAGACAACGCAGCTTGCATCGAGTAGCTCAAGAAGGGTTACATCAAAGGAGACAACACTAAGCACATTGCGCCGAAGTTTTTCTTTTCACATCAACAACAAGAGCATCAGAATATTGAAGTCACGCAAATTCGTTCACAAGACAATTTGGCCGACCTCTTCACCAAATCACTGCCGAAGATGACGTTTCAGAAGCTTGTTCATGGAATTGGTATGCGTAAACTTTCTGAGTTGTAACTTTGCTATTTCTCTTTGGAATTATGTCAAACTCAGGGGGAGTATCATGTAGATATTTGATTGATCTTAATGTACTTTTTTTCCCTACGATTAGGAGCATTTTTCCCACTGGGTTTTTGCTACCTAACTAGGTTTTAACGAGGCACCCACCTTGGGTTGGTCATATCCCTGATGACATCCTGTAGACATTTCTTTTGACTTTGCATTTCTCACGCATTTTTCCTTAGACTATGGATTTTGTCCCTCCTCAGGTTTTTGCCATAGCCTTAGGGTTTTTTTAGTGAGACTTACTACTTATGCAAGTTCCTACCTTATTGAGAATAAGCATTGTTCCTTAGAATCAGTGCCGATGAGTCGACTTTCTCAACTTCTGCATGATGCTAAATCTATCTTGAGTATTTACACACTCAAGGGGGAGTGTTGTAAACATTCCCAGTTTAAGTGTGATTGTGTAAATCCTAGATTAGATTTGATTCTAGTTATCCTTTCCTATTGTATCTTGTATTCCTTGGGGATGAAAAAATATCTTCTCTCCTTATATTACTATAAATAAAGGCACAATGTAGGAGGGATAACAACACACATTTCCTTACAATTCTACAAACACATCTCTCTTTCTCTTGTCCTTGCCGCCAGCCCTCTCTCTCATTGTCAGATAAAATAGACCACAACAATAACTACATTTTTAAGAGATAAGTACTATTTTGTCTTTGGTAGCTGTCAATAGATTTGTGGTTGAGTCAATAACATGCTCTAAGTCTAGAATCTTTGCTCCTCTTTTGCATTCCTTAAATTTGTTTCATGTAGCTTGGCAAGAAAATTTTGAGCATGGGTGCAAGATCATTTACATGTAAGACCGTTTGCTCATGCAATTTGGGATGCTCATTTTGCAATCCAACAATAGAAAAAATGTTTAAAGTCTTAATTGAAAACGTTAATTCCCAACCATTTATAAAAGGATAGCTTTTTAAGTGTGAATAATCATATTCTTTGCTACACATTGTTGTATAACCATTTATGTGGTAGACAGATCAACTGTTTTTAATCATATCGTTTGTTACACATTGTCGTATAACCATTTGTATGGCAGACAGGATCAACTATTTTTTCTAGCTATTATAATTTCTTTGACTTACTAATTTTTCTTTAATTGGTTGATTTGCTTTGTAACAGGAACCAAAGAGAAAAAAGAATGAGCTCAAGAGTGCAATATCATTGAAGATTAGCACTAAACAAGTTATGTAAATAGGAGCGGAGGCAGATTCTCTGCCCTCCCACTTTTTGTGCCCTCTCGTACCCTCTTGTTTTGTGTGGTCACGATTAAGCCACGTCAACATTTTATATTTTTTTTATAGAGATAATAAGACAAAAAGGAATAGTAATATAAAATGTTGACGTGGTTTAATCGTAACCACACAAACAGGAGGGCACGAAAGGGCATGAGAAATGGGAGGGCAGAGAATCTACCTCCAATAGGAGCAACTATATTTTGGGCGTCTCTTAATATGTATATAATATCAGTGTACATAGTCAAGCTATAAACTACTACTATATACTTTATATAAATAATTTGTACATGTTCTATATAAATAGTTTTTACATATCTATGCAACATGCTTATAATACATTTAGGCCCTTATCTTAACACTTATATACAATACTTATAATTCGTTTGACAAACGAAATTCTCACAGCAACGCGCGGGCTCATTATCTAGTTTTAGCTAAAATTGTCTCTGAGATTGGCAAAACTTCTCACATTGGTCCATGTAATTTGAAATCGATAGAAGTGATCCCTAAAGTTTTCCACCATCAATCATTTTGTTCCTTCTATAAAAATCTATGTTAAATAAGAACCAAACTGACAAAAAATATCCTTAATTTAAAACAATGATCCAAAATGATTTGACAAAAGTTGAAGGTATTTTTGTCATTTCTCTTTATTTAAAGTAGATTTTTCACGGAATAATAAAATGATTGATGACGAATAAACTCAGAGACCAGTTACATTGATTTTAATTCTCATGCACCAAGAGACTAGTTATATTTATTTTAATTCTCAATTACCAAAATAAGGAGTTATGTCAAACTCAGAGATCATTTTTGTCTAAAAAGCCACATGAAAATTACACTGAATTGTTGAATGTACACTTCCAAATATTATATTACTAGCCTGAACTTAATTAGTTTGCATATTAGCAGTTATGTTTAAGAGAATTCTTTGTTACTAGCTTATAGAATCCTGCGTGACGTCCTAAAAAATCCATATCCTCCGCTTAGTAGCACAGCTTATCCGACGTCAGTCAATGCCCATGTCACGAGCGAGAAAGGAACATACAATCTGTGGAATAGTGGATGTTAGCTATCCTCAGATTACCTGCCAAACAACAACATTTTTCAATATTCTGTATTTACAAAGTTTTGTCAAAATTAGATCATACAACACATAAATATCTTAGAAATTTGGAGGTACACAAAATTATATTGTCATATTGAAAACATCCAAAAAAAATTCAAGCCTCAATGTAGCGCACAAGCTAAAATTTCTAAAATGTTGAGAGATTTTTTAGTGAGACATTCACACACAAGGACACGTGATGTTACTAATCAACGTGTTAGTATATCGAGGACAATATTATTTCATGGACTTAGACTAGTTATTTGTAAATAGATATACTTCGTATAACATAAGTGGATTGGTAACAACTAATGACACATGTCCCCTAAGATTTTGAAATTATATCAATTTGCATCTTTTGTACATTTGAACGTCCAGTAACCAGTTAGCTATTAAAATGATGAGTTTTTAGGGGCTTTTAGCCAAAATGGTTCCTGAGATTAGCATAACTCATCACTTTGATCCCTGAGATTTAAAATCAATAGAAGTGGTCCCTGAGTTTGATCAATGTCAATCATTTTGGTCATTCAGTAAAAAAATCTCAATTAAATAAGACCAAAATGACAAAAGTACCCTCAAATTTTGTCAAATCATTTTGGCCCATTATTTATTATATTAAAGGTATTTTTGTCATTTTGGTCCTTATTTAACCGAGAATTTTATGGAATAACCAGAATGATTGATGGTGGACAAACTCAGAGACCATTTTTATCGATTTCAAATCTCATGGACCAAAGTGAGGAGTTATGTCAATCTCATAGACCATTTTGGTTCAAATGCATTTTTAGGCTATGTGGTGTAAATGTGACTTAAATGTCAACTTAGTTACGGATTTCATGCTCACGGTGTCATCAATTTAATGAAGATCCAAATAATTCAATAAAAAAAAGTGTAAATTGACACAATTTCAAATTTTAGAGGATAATATGAGAAAATTGAAACCTTGTGATGCATTTTGAAAACCAACCCAAATCTGAAGGGTCCAAAGATAATTAACACAAAAAAAGGAAATAGCACTCCCTTTAAAAACTATTCACACTCTCTTTGCAAGTGACTCTCTACTACAGTGGTGGAAAGGTGTTATGTCATTGCAGGACGACGTGAGTTTGAACTTCTTCGGTGGTTAATCTAACATCTAACTTACTAATGATATCGCTCAACTAAAAAAAAAAAAAACCCATTCACTCTCACGAGAGAGAAAAATGTTCCTAACGAACATGGTTGTTGTAGAAATTTGTGTGCATGGTTGTATAATAGAACTATTGTTTTATTCCATTTTTGGGTAAATTATATTTTACCCTCTTAAGTTTGGATGTATTTACAACCTCATACAACATCTTTAAAACATTTCAATCTTAAACATTAGTTATTATTCATACAACCGTTAAAAAATCTGTTAAATTAGTTGTTAAGTGATGACGTAATTATGGTGGGTTCTACAATTTTGCTGATGTGGCTGCCAGCTTGTGCCACATGGCAAAACAAATAAAATATAATTAATTAATAAAGTATCTTTTTAAAAAAAATTGTATAATAAAAAAAAAGAAAAAAAAAGCCAAACCCTCCCTAGTCCCACGCCGTTCTTCCTCTCCTTCTTCATTTTTTGTGTATCTAGTTTTCTTTTCCAATTCTTCCCAGAGATTAAATCCACAAAATGCTAACAGAAATGGCAGCCATCACCACCTCAATCCAAGAAATCCAAACCCACAACGGAATCAATCCGTTGGTGACATTCTGGCAAAAGCTAGAAACCTCGGCGAGGGTCATGAGGGAGAGTGGCGAATGCGCCGTGCAAGGTGACACAGCGACAGGTGAGGAAGACGAAGAGTATGGCGAGGTGGTTGCTGGAGAAGAGGATATCGCTGGGGAAGAAGATGAGGTAGTGCAGAAAACCGGTGACGAAGTAGGCGACGCTGTAATCGGGTACAGAGTTCCCGAAATTAGGTGTTGCAAACGGCGAATACAGTCGGGGTTGGAGAGAATGGCGAAGTGGAGAGGATGACGGCGGGGGTGCCGTGGGCGTGGAGAACCGGCGGGGGGGGGGGGGGGGGGGAGGGGGGCGTGGGACTGGGTAGGATTTAGGGTTTTCCTTTTTCTTCTTTCTATTTTTTAAGTTTTTTATTATACAAAAGGGAGAGGATGAACGGCCTGGGAGTGGGGAGGGTTTGGTTTTTCCATTTTTTTTAACAAAAATTTAACAAAAATATTGATATATATTTTGTTAGTTGTTTTGCCACGTGCCACAGGCTGGCAGCCACGTCAGAAAAATTGTAAAATTCACTATTAACATGTTATCATGTTAATTTAATAAATTTTTTAACGGTTGTATGAAATTGAAATAAAATAATAACTAATGTATAAGATTTAAGTGTTTTAAAGGTATTGTATGATGTTGTAATTACCCCAAATCTAAGAGTGTAAAATGTAATTTACCATATTTTTTTGTTGAAATTTAACTTAGAACAACGCCTACGAGAAACTTCAAAAAAATGTTGAAATTTAACTGGCTCCTCCCCCACCTAACTCCTCATTTTTATTTGACTTCTTTGGTGTCGGTTTCTTTCTCTTCATTTACTTGAATTTTTTTTTCAGTATCTACATGCATTTCGTGTCAACACATATTTGATTGTTATAGGTGATTCGAGAATTTAGACTTAGGGTGTGTTTGATTGCCCTTCTTAGCTCTCACTGGACTGGACAAGATTACCTTTTAGTCTAATCCCGTGTTTGTTAACGGAATGGCCTAACTTTAATGGGACTCACCCCGACTAAATTGGACTAAACACTTCGCTAAAGGGGCTTAGCGAGACCCCTCGAAATCAGGCGGACTGCTAAGACCTTAGCTTCCCCCTCCCGTTTCGCACATCCATCTACTTCGTCCTCGCTTCCCAAAACCATCTTCAAGACAAAATCCAGCAAAACCGAAACAAAATAGAAGAAAAATCTACAAACGTTCTATTTTCAAAACCACATTGAACACGCAAAATCTCATAAAACCTAAAAAAAATCTGAAAGTGAGATGAGCTTGAAATTTTCAATCACACAACATCGAGAAAACCAGAAACCTAAAATATATGCAGTGAGGTGAGCTTGAAATTTTCAATCACAGCACCCAGAAAACGCAAATCAGATCAAACCCCCATCTTCTATCTTCGGGCCAATCGCACATGCAACCCACTCCCAACTCCTAAATTTTCAATCTCTTTGTTGCTTTGTGGTTTGATTGTGAAGATTTGCAGTCGAGTGAAGTTGGGAGATGAACAACTTCTGGGTTTAATCTTGATGTTAATTTCTTTCATCAAAAGAGGGATGAACAGAGAACAAAAGGAAAAAAAGGGAGAAGGGAGAGAGACTAAGAAAAATTAGGAAGAAAACAGAGGGAGAAGGGCGGAGAAAATTAAGGAGGAAAGAGGGGATGAACGGGAAGGTTTATAGAATGAGAAAATAGACAAAAGTAATAATAAAATATTACTAAATATTTATTAAATAATGTGAAATATTAATAAATATGGATTAAATAATATAATATTGGAATTTGTTATTAGTATGTTCCTTAGTCCTGACACTGCATCAAACGCTTCACTAAGCTAGTCCAACTTAATATAATCTAAGTCAGTCCAGCTTAGTCGATGCAGCTAGTCCAGTTTGAAACAGTCCGGTGCAACAAATGCACTCTTAGTGAATAAGGGTGATGTCAAATATGTGTCACACCAAATGCATGTCAGTAATGAAAGTATTCCTTCTTTTTTTGTTTTGTTTTTTTTTTTTTTTTTTTGTGGGGTGGGAGTGTGGGAGCTTTAAGTTTAAATACCAAATCCAAAAAAAAAAAAAAAACTTTCAGCAAAAATACCATACCATACTCATACTAATCGAAAAGTCAAACTAATTTGCTAGTTAAAATGACAATAATGCACAACCCTATCATCATGAGACCATGTAAGTCATTAACCTTCTTCTCAATGAATAGTGAGTAACATGCATACGTAATACTTTTTACAGAGCATTCACCATGTTAATTGCTTAGGGCATAGGGTGCAATTCCTGAATTTCGAGCTCCGTTCAAAACTCGAGACTGCGCTCTAAGTCCCAAGCTCCTTCCAAAGACAATCTAAAAATCTAAACCCATAATGATCAACCCCAGACAATAACGAACCATTTAAAACCCTAAACCCCTAAGTGAGTTCTAAGGCACCTTACAAAATTATAAAAGAAATAAACTAAATGACAAGATGGTAATCTCACATGTCTTTATTGAGCCACAACTCATTAAATTTGGTATTTTTTCCTAAAGTATTTAGTTGGACTTGGTACTTCCTTTTAAATATGTATTTTTCCTTAACATATGCCCAACTTGGTTTTTAATATGAATTTACCATTGTTTTTTGGCAATGTCTATTGAATCCGGATTCTTGCTGGATACTCTTTATGAGGATTTCAAAAATTCGTGAATCATATTCGCTTATTGTACATTGTGCAATTAGAAATTATTTTGAATATTTTTATTTAAAATTAAATACAAAACGGTACCTAACAAAAAATGACTGCACCATTTACATCATTATCTAAAGGATCGGGAGAGAATCCTGTTGGATGTCTAATTCCTTCCAATTAAATTCCCTTACACGGTGTCAGCCGTGTGGGGTGAGATGTGAGTGTGACTAACTAAAGACTTGGGTCTTTGCTTTTCTTTTTTTTTTCTTTTTTGGTCGAATAAAGACTTGTAGCCCGAGTCAATGTGATTATAAAGAACACTATATCTGTCTCTAAGTTTTGCTCATGATCTGCGCATTTCGAGAGTGTTTTTTCTTTCAGTTTCAGATATTTACAAATTACTTTACACTACTTGTTGGAAATCCGTAGCAGCAAAAATGGTTGGAGCTTTTATCAGCGATGAGGCTTCTCTCTCTTATTCGGTCCAGCTGCTTTGCAAAAGGATTGAATCGTCTGAATTCGGGGACTTGTTCGGGCCAAACAAACTTGATAAGTCACTTGTGAAGAAACTCCAGCTGGCGCTGCTGACCCTCGATGCAGTGCTGGACGAAGCACATGAGAAGGAATTTCGGGACGCTTCTGCAGCAAACTGGCTTAGACATAGTTTGGGAGTAAGGTGCTTAAAAAAAAAACACCCATGAAAAAAAGCTGTGAAGGTTTTAGGTGTTTGGTAAACTGAAAAAAAAAGGCTTATTTTGGAAGCTGCTGTGAGAATAAGCTGAAATCAAAGAAAAAAGCTGAAGCTGCTATTTGTAGCTTTGGAAAACTGGCTTTTTTTTCAAAACACATGAAGCTACAGTGCTTCTTTAATGAAAAGACCCACTATTAGACTGCTTTTTTTTTTCAAAAGCACTTTTACAAAAAAGTTTACCAAACACTCTACTGATTTATTTCACAGCCGCTTATTCTCACAGCAGCTTTTTTTCAAAGTACAGCAATACCAAACCAGCCCTTAATGAGTTCAGAAAAGCAGCCTTTGATGCGGAGGCCCTACTGGATGAGATCGATACGCAAGCTTCCCGGATTAAGATGGAAGCAGAAGATGAGTCCACTAATACAACCCAGGTGAACGTCCTCTCTGATCCGTTTCTTCGTATCCGTGAACGCATGAATAGTAAGATAGCCGAGTTATCTGGGAGACTAGGATTCCTTGCAAAAGAAAAGGATGTGCTTGGTCTTGGAAAAGGTCTTCGCAAAGTTTCACAAGCACCAACAACTTCCTTGGTTAATGAATCACGTATATATGGTAGAGAACAAGATAAAGAAAAGTTAATTAATCTATTGTTATCTTACGACTATGTAAGCGGTAATAATGTATCTGTCATCACCATCGAAGGAATGGTCGGGATTGGCAAGACGACACTTGCTCAACTAATTTACAATGATGACAAAGTGGCACAGCACTTTGAGCTTCTAGTTTGGGTTTATGTTTCTGAAGATTTCGATGCTACGAGGGTCACTAAAACCATTCTTGAGTCGGTCACTGCAACTGTTTGTGATATTAACGATCTAAATTTCATGCAAGCCAAACTCAGAGACCGAGTGAAGGGAAAGAGATTTTTATTTGTATTGGATAACCTTTGCAATGAGAATTATCATGACTGGAATCTCCTGCAAGCTCCCTTTCAGTATGGGGCGGGGGGAAGCAAGGTCGTGATAACAACACGGAACACAACAGTCGCATCAATTGTCCGCAATCTTCCTACTTACTGTTTACAACCGCTATCTGGTGAAGCTACTTGGCTTTTAATTCTAGAACATGCTTTGGGAAACAGAGACCCTATTTCAGTCCGAAACGTTGAAGAACTTGACAAGGAAACTGCAGTGCGTAAGTGCCATGGTTTGCCTTTAATTGCAAAAGCACTTGGGGGTCTCTTAAGGCACACTGTTTTTTAGGAATGGCATCACATAATAAATAGCAACTTTTGGGAGCTACCCTCGATTGCTCGTGATCTCCCAACTTGCTTACTACAATACTTGAGGCAAAAGGGACGCGAATCACATAACGTTGGCCACTCTACTAGGACAAAGGCAATCCAAATTCACAAGTCATTAGCCTTTGTTTTGCATAATTCTCTACGTATCTTAGTTGTTGATCAAACTTATTACTACTTTGTTTTGCAGGCCAATTCAGCAGAATGGATCTTTTTAGTCATCAGCCTCTGCGTAGAAATTGTATCAACGGCTTGTGATAGAAGAGAATGCTTTGAATAATGATATATTCTTCTCAATAAGAGGAACTTATAAGAGTACAACCCTAACATAAAAGAAAAGAAAACTAATTACAAGTGATTACATGAGAATACACAGCATTACATATCAATTAGGGATCCTACCTAAACTACAAAAGTCAACACTCCTCCTCAAGTTGGTGCATATATGTTGCTCGTGCTCAACTTGTGTAAGAAACTTGAAAACTTGTGACTCGAAACAGCTTTTGTGAGGATATCTGCCAACTGATCTTCTGTTCTTATCGCCGGTACTTCAATTATTTTCCCTTCCAATTTTTCTTTGATGAAGAACCGATCAACTTCAACATGTTTTGTTCTATCATGTTGTATCGAATTATGTGCAATGTCACGAGCAACTTTATTATAACAAAATAATTTCATGGGCTGATCATGTTGTATACCCAAATCGCTTAACAGAAGCTTAAGCCACGAAATTTCACAAATCCCCAAAGCCATACCTCTGTATTCTGCTTCTGCACTGGAACGGGCAACCACATTCTGTTTCTTACTTTTCCATGTAACCAAGTTACCCCCAACAAACGTAAAGTAACCTGATGTTGAGCGTCTATCATCAATGGAACCTGCCCAGTCTGCATCAGTATAACCCTCAACACTAAAGTGATTATTCCTCTTAAACAAAATTCCTTTGCCCGGACTTCCCTTCAAATATCGCAATATTCTCATCATGGCATTCATATGTTGTTCTCCAGGATCATGCATGTATTGACTCACTACACTCAAGGCATAAGCAAGGTCCGGTCTTGTGTGTGCCAAATACATCAAACGGCCTACTAACCTTTGGTATCTTCCTTTGTCAACTGGTACTTGATTAGGATCAATACTAAGCTTCAATCCTTCTTCTAATGGTGTAGCTACTGGCTGACAAGCTGACATGCCAGTTTCGTGCAACAAATCAATAATATACTTCCTCTAAGATAAGAAAATTCCAGAACTGCTTCTTGACAACTCAATCCCTAAAAAATATTTCACGGATCCAAGGTCCTTCATTTCAAATTCTGTAGACATGTATCTTTGCAAGGCCGCACGTTTTTCCGGATCATTACCTGTTACCACCATATCGTCTACATACACAATAAGTGCAGTAAGCTTCCCATTCTGTCTTTTCAGGAACAAAGTATGATCAGAGTTACTTTGTCTGTAACCAAATGCTCTCATAGATTTTGTGAATCTTCCAAACCATGCTCGAGGGGACTGCTTCAAACCATACAAGGATTTCTTCATCCTGCACACTTTTCTTTTGTATTTATCTGGAGCATTACATCCCGGTGGAAGATCCATATAAATCTCTTCTGTCAAGTCCCCATGCAAGAAGGCATTCTCCACATCGAACTGCTGTAATGGCCAATTAAGATTTGCAGCCAAGGATAACAAAACACGGATTATATTGATCTTGGCTACAGGGGCAAATGTATCCGTATAGTCAATTCCATATTTTTGAGTGTATCATTTTGCTACTAATCTTGTCTTAAAGCGATCCACCATCCCATTAGCTTTGTACTTCACCGTATAGACCCATTTGCATCCCACAGGTTTCTTGCCGGTTGGCAAGTCTATGATCTCCCAGGTAGCATTCTTCTTCAAAGACTTCAATTCTTCATTCATTGTTGCTTGCCAACGTGGATCAGCTAAAGCCTCCTGCACACTGTTAGGAATAGATACAATAGATAATTGATGCACAAATGACTTATTTGATTCTGACAGGTGATTGGTAGACACATAACTACTTAACGGGTATAACATATTAGACTCAGGGTTGGCCTTACTCATCGGATACTGAGTTTTGCAATTAGGTCGGCTTCATAAGTAAGTTTAGGAATACCTCGGTTGACGCGATCAGGGAGACGACGTGGTGGTGGTGGTGCATCCAAGATCAAAGATGATTGATTATGGTTATTGGGACTCAAGATCGACTGTGAAATAGCTGGCGACATAGGACTGTCCGGTGGTAAGGAAACTGGCAGTGAGCCATCAGGCAATGAGTTATCTGGCCATGTCGACTAGTCCCTTTCACGGTTTTCAACATTGTTTCCATGTGAATGATCACCACTTGTCTCCACGACATCACCACTTAGTTCCAATTCATTCACATCATTGCTTTCGTGTGAGTGATCACCACTTGTCTCCAAGACATACCACTTAAATCCAAATCATTCACACTATCTATATTTGGAATAGTATAATCAAGAGTTTGAACTTCTGTCTGATTCTCCCCCTGAAGTGAAGAGTCGAGATAGGCAAAGTACATATCATTCTCATGAAACGCAACATCCATAGTGACAAACAATTTTTTCGTCAGAGAATGATAACAACGATACCCCTTTTGATTTGAGGCATACCCCACAAACACACACCGTAAGGCCCGAGGCTCAAGCTTACTTCTCTGCTGTTTATGAAGATGAACGAAGGCTACACATCCAAACACGTGAGGCGGAAGATTATAAGCTGTAGGAGCATCAACATATGAAGAAAGAGTCTGGAGCGGTGTCTAAAAGTTGACAGATCGGGATGGAACATTATTCATGAGATAGGCAGCTGAGGTGAGAGCTTCTCCCCAAAAAGATAACGGGAGACGCGCCTCAATCAAAGAAGCACGAACAACCTCTAGAAGCTGACGATTCTTGCATTCTGCAACACCATTTTGTTGTGGAGTAGATGGACATGTAGTCTGATGAATAATACCATGATGATCAAGAAAGGCACGAAGTTCAAAGTTTACATATTCGCCGCCATTGTCACTCCTGAGAACCTGTATTTGTGACTTATATTGTACTTGTACCATTTTATAAAATCACTTAAACAAAGAAGTAACTTCACTTTTGGACTTCATCAAACAAACCTAAGTCATACGTGTGCAGTCATCAATAAAAGTAACAAACCAATGAGCACCACCAAGTGTAGCAGTTTTAGATGGTCCCCAAACATCAGAATGAATGATCATAAACGGGATTGAACTTCTATTCAAACTAGGTGGAAACGAAGTACGATGACTTTTAGCCATTTCACAAACACCACATTTAAAGTTAGAAATATCATGCTTACCAAACATGTTAGGAAACAACCTCCGCAGATAGCCGAACGAAGCATGTCCAAGCCGACGATGCCACAACCAAATCTCCGAAGCTTTATTCCTATCCCCCAAATTTCCTTCCACTGCAAGAGCTTGAGTCAACATTCGGGAACTGCTTGATGTCAGCTCCAAGTAGTAGAGATTCCCTTTCCTAATGCCATAACCAATCGTCTTACGAGTCCGAATGTCCTTAAAAACACAAAAAGAAGGCCAAAAAATCACAAGACAATGCAGGAAGACAGTTATTTGAGCAACGGATAATAAATTATAGTCAAGAGAAGGAACAACAAGTACGGTATCAAGACTAAGGGTATCTGAAAGGGAGACGGTTCCTTCCCCAATAACAGGGGCAGAATTACCGTTAGCAACACTGACGACAGTTTTGGTGGATGGTTTTAGGGTTTCTACCTGTCTAGAATCACAAGTCATATGTTCAGTAGCACCAGAATCAATTATCCACGTATTATTCGTGTTGATGCACAAAATCAGCGAAGACTTTGGTACAACAGAAAGTGTCAGGTTTTGTGACCTTCGCTTGGTTGCTTCGGTCACTAGTGAGGATAAGTACGTAAATGAATAGAGACAGAGAAGCAAACACAGGATGTACGTGGTTCACCCAGATTGGCTACGTCCACGGAGTAGAGGAGTTCTTATTAGTAGTGAAGGGCTTACACAAGTACAAAGGATCAAGCTCTCAATTTAGTGAGTTCTTGTGAATGATTTAACACAAAATGGCATTAGGCAATATTGTGGGGGAATGACCCCTATTTATAGAAAAACTTGTAGCTTTGTCACATTGACATGTGTCATGTTGTGATTGGTTCTTGATGTCGACACGTGCTGCGCTCTGATTGGCTTCTAATCTTGACACGTGTCGAGTAGTGATTGGCCTCCTGGTCGGAGGGGAACTCTTCTGGGTCCTTGACAGTATAGCGTTGGCCGGTGCTCGGTAGTTTCGGGATTGGTCAAGTATGGTACAAACAGTGCTCCCCTAAGTTCCCGAGTGAGGGAAACTCCTCGGTTGGGGACTTGCAAGATCCAATCCCTTGAGTAATCACGAAACTTCTAAGTACCGAAGTGTGGTCTGATCTTCATCTGCCCTTCTCTGGAAGTACCTTTCCTCCATCCGGGAATGGTGTACTTAGCTGATGTTGACGCACAAGGTAATGTATCAATTTCACTTGAAGCTTAGTTGTAGTTTCGGGCTTAGTCAAGTGTGATACAAACCCTATAGTAGGAGTCCCCCAAGTCGCCGAGCTAGGAGATCTGCCGAAAGAGGTGACAGACAAGGTAAGCAGTCAAACTTCCAAGTAAGCAACCCAGGATCAGAGGTTTGACGTCGGCTTCCGGTTGATTGTTCTCATTCTCCTTGTCTCTCATTCAACTGCCAGGATAAGGAGAAGCAAATGGATAAGAGATGATATGAGATACTTTTGCTTTTGAAGAAGTAACTTTCCACAGGCTTATTCTTGAACTGTGCTGGAGGGTTTTCTGGTGCCCTTCAGAGTATAAGGCCGACTCAAAAATTTGAGGGTCAAAACAAGTCCATCAAATCTAGAGTACGTTCGACCTTGATGATATGGGATACTTTTGTTGTTGACGGAATAATGAATGTGGTATGGAAAGGTGTCGTGCTGTAGTGATCTGTTTCAGCTCACCGTTGAACCTTCTGCTTCAATCTTTTGCATGGCAGAAGTGGTGTGCAACCTTTGCATTTAAATGGTCCTTCAGAACATTCCTTCATAGTGACTCATCCACGCTTGGCAGCTTCAGTGTAAAGAGCCAATATCTGATCAACTGTCATGAGGTATTTGCCGGTGGAATTCGTGACCTTGACAGCAGTTGAGGATGAGTACTCGAGAGCAATGCTAAGTAAGCAACCAGACAAAGGCTCCAGGCAGTCAGTTCCAAATTGGAGGTTTGATTTCAGGTTCCGACTGACTGCTCTCTTTCTCCTTGTCCTGCAAGTGTGGACAAGGACAAAGACAAAGACAGGGAGAAAGCATGATATGGGATACTCTTGCTTTCGACCCTGATGATATGAGATACTCTTGTTCTTGGTGTGGCTTATTTGCTGAGGTATTATCGGGGGGAAATAAAGCTGAGTATTTCGAGAGGTTATGTTGAGGGTGCCTTTTCGAATGTGAGAAAGGGTTGAGCATTTTTGCAGGTTTGCCTGTCCGTTGAGGAGGGAGGTCAATGTATATAGGGATTTCCCAATAACAAGTAGTAATGATATTCCTTTACCCTTCTTGGTCACAACAATGTAGTGGGAGCTGCCAGCTTCACGTGTTTTAATTTTGTCAGAGCACTTTGAAAAAGTGGTATGTGGTATCTGGAAAGCTGATATTACGTGTGGAGATTACAGACAAGCTTTATCTAAGGAAATCTGGCTCTCGAAGTTCTGAGAGTTGTGCCTCTTCGGTTTTTGAGAAAGTAATTATGTTGGGAGTCTTTTCTCGAATGTGAGTAAAGGTTGGTCGTTCTTGCCAACCTGTCTTGCCACAAAACACGGAGGTCGACACACATAGGGACTTTCCAGTTGTCAAGCAGTGGTGCTGTTCCTTTACCCTTATGGGTAATAGTAGGGTAGCTGGCACTTCGAAATTCTCGTGCCTAAACTTTGTCAGAGATCTTTGACAAAGTTATATGTGGTACCCGAGAAGTTGATGGTGCATATGGAGAGCGGTGATTGATCAGTAAGATTCACGTGCTTTCTACTTCACCAGAAATCTTCGACAGATTGCCCGTAATTTCCGCAAAGCTGATTGTGCATGTGACAGGTGCTGACGAGGCTGCAAAAGCAGGTGCTTCTTCGATTTCTGAGATCGGCCCTCGTGGTCTCTGAGCAGCCCAGCTTTTGAGAAAGCATTCGCCTCTTCGATTTCTGAGATCGGCCCTCGTGGTCTCTGAGCAGCCCAGCTTTTGAGAAAGCAAACGCCTCTTCGATTTCTGAAGCTCCGTCGAGTGCAGATTTTTATAGAGGCTGGCATTAAGTTCCACAGCACACTTGAATCTCTACCAGTAGAAGCTCATTTCTTGCACTTCTAAGATCTTGATTTGTCTGACCTCTTCCTTCTTCAACACATTTGAAAATGTCTGGACCCTCCGACCGTCGTTTTGACTTGAACCTTGGAGAAGAGACAGCCACGCCTTCTCCAGACAACATATGGCGCCCATCCTTCATATCCCCTACTGGTCCTCTTACCGTTGGGGATTCTGTGATGAAGAATGATATGACCGCTGCAGTGGTGGCCAGGAACCTTCTCACTCCCAAAGATAACAGACTACTTTCCAAACGGTCTGATGAGTTGGCTGTTAAGGACTCTCTGGCTCTTAGTGTTCAGTGTGCAGGTTCTGTGTCTAATATGGCCCAACGCCTATTTGCTAGAACCCGCCAAGTTGAATCATTGGCTGCTGAAGTGATGAGTCTCAAACAGGAGATTAGAGGGCTCAAGCATGAGAATAAGCAGTTGCACCGGCTCGCCCATGACTATGCTACAAACATGAAGAGGAAGCTTGACCAGATGAAGGAATCTGATGGTAAGGTTTTACTTGATCATCAGCGGTTTGTGGGTTTGTTCCAAAGGCATTTATTGCCTTCGTCCTCTGGGGCTGTACCTGGTAATGAAGCTTCAAATGATGAACCTCCAATGCCTCCTCCTTCTGGGGTTTTGTCAAGTACTGAGGCTCCGGATAACCACCCTCCGGTGCTTTCTCTTTCTGGGGCTCTACCGACTGCTGAAACTTCCCCTAAGCAACCTTTGTGAAGGCTCCCTTTTGTTTGTTTATTTTGACTCATGTATATGTACATATTTGTGGCTTATCGAAAATATTAATAAATAAGCTTTGCTTCATTTCAACATATTGTGTTAAATACACCAAAGCCTTCTTCATAAAGTTCTTTGAATTTTTGCTTTTGTTGAAACCTGTATTGTTGAAGCTTTGTGAGTGAAGCATGTAGTTTGAGGTAGTGTTCCCTTAATTTCCCGAGTGAGGAAAACTTCTCGGTTGGAGACTTGAAAAATCCAAGTCACTGAGTAGTCACGAACTTTTGAGTACCAAGGCGTAGTAGCATATGGTGGGAGTCCCCCAAGTCTCTAGTCGAGGGAGTTGACGAATGAGGTGTCTTGCTAATAGTCCATGTCGTAAGTACCAAAACTTCATTCTTTTGTTTTCTAAGTGGTAGCCCCGGACTTTTTCTTCATAGATTTTGTTGATGAAGGTTGCTAGGCCCGAATAAGTGGAATTGCAGAAGGTGTAACCGTTGGTGCATTAACATCATAATGGAAGCATCACAATGATGGAAGCATCACAATGATGAAAGCATCATAATGATGAAAACACCATAATGATGAAACATCATAATGATGTTTCTTTGGTGGAATTGTTTTTCATTTCCCCTAACAACCGGAATTGTTTTTCAACATAACACCATCATCTGTAGGTCGAATCACAAAGTTGTCTTCATGAAAGTTGTTCGTTAATTCCTTAACTACAACATATCCAAATTGGAGAGCCATCGGAGCAGTACAACTCCAGAAATCCAGGTATGATGAGTGACTGTTTATCATTTGTCTGTCAACCCGTCAGATTTGTTGTGAGCTTTGAAACTCTATTTTCTCTTGCTCAGATCAGCATGCTTTCTTCATTGAAGTTGTTCCTCAGCTTGTGAACTACAACATATCCAAATTTGAGATCCCTCGGAGCTGTATAACTCAAGAAACTCAGGTATGATGAATGACTGGTTATTATTTTTCTGTCAACCCGTCAGATTTGTTGTGAGCTTCGAAACTCCATTTTCTCTTGTTCAGATCGGTATGCTTTCTTCATCGAAGTTGTTCCCTAACTTGTGAACTACAACATATCCAAATTTGAGGTCCCTCGGAGCAGTATAACTCCAGAAATCCAGGTATGATGAGTGACTGTTTATTATTTTTCTGTCAACCCGTCAGATTTGTTATGAGCTTCGAAACTCCATTTTCTCTTGTTCAGATCGGTATGCTTTCTTCATTGAAGTTGTTCCTCATCGACTCTTTCATAACATATCAAAAATTCAGGATGAACTAACGGTTAAATATTTCCAGATCTTCGAAACATCACAACAGCTTCGAAATCTGCAAGAAGCCGACTATCATGTTTGGAGCTTCAACACTTTAATTTCCGTCGCTCAAACAGAAATGGTTCCTTCTTGAAAGTTGTTCATATGCTCAAGAACTATAGGGTGTCCAAAATTCAGCTCCATTGGAGAAGAGCAGAGGTTGCAGAAATTTGATAGATGAAAGGAGGCGGAAGAGGGAGAGAGAGAAAAAGTCTCTTGGGTTGGATTTCTATTTTGGGGCAGATTCCAATTTTTGTAGCACCTTCATTATTGATGAATTGCTTGTACTTTTGTCCATTATGAAATTTGGGACTTTGGCTTGTTGTTGGATCTATTATAATATGTTTGGGAACATATATAAGTGAATAAATAAGAAGGAAAATTTTGGGCCCTTGTGGGTGTAAAACAAAAAATGTTTATGTTTACCCAAGTGTTTTTGTACAAGTTCAAGGGCATCTTGGGTTTTGTGAACAAAATTTGTTTATTTGGAGCAAGGTTTTGTGTTGAAGCTTTGTAGGTGAAGCTTTGGTGTTGAAGCTTTGTGGGTGAAGCTTTGGAGGTGAAGCTTTTCGGGTGAAGCTTGTTGGGTGAAGCTTTTTAGGTGAAGCTTTGTGGGTGAAGCTTTTTAGGTGAAGCTTTTCGGGTGAAGCTTTTTGGGTGAAACTTTTTAGGTGAAGCTTTTCGGGTGAAGCTTTTTGGGTGAAGCTTTTTTAGGTGAAGCTTTGATGGTGAAGCTTTTTGGGTGAAGCTTTTTAGGTGAAGCTTTTTGGGTGAAGCTTTTTAGGTGAAGCTTTGATGGTGAAGCTTTTTGGGTGAAGCTTTTTAGGTGAAGCTTTGTGGGTGAAGCTTTGGAGGTGAAGCTTTTCGGGTGAAGCTTTTTGGATGAAGTTGTTTTTTTTTTTTTTTTTTTTTTTTTTTTTGGCGCTTGACACGGTCTTCATTTGCTTGTTTTGTAGTGACTGTGGAAGACAGATTGCTTTCTGATTGAGAAGGGTTCCGGCATCGCTTGCTATGAATGTAAAAGAGTGAGGGCTGAGTTGGCTAAATTACCTCTTTATTGAATTCATTGCCAAATGGCCTTCATTACATAGGATGCCGAACGGCTATAGCTCAACACTTGTACATCGTGAGTCTATTTGTAGTAGTACTTCAAGTGATCAGCGTTCCATGGATGGCCAAGGGTCTTGCCATCGGAGCTTCTAAGTGTGTAAGAGCCAGGGCGACTGATGCCAATGACTTCATACGGTCCATCCCAGTTTGGACTAAGTGTGCCTTCACTCGGGACTCTGTCGCAGAGTAATCTTTTCTTTAAGACCCAGTCTCCTATTTTGAAAGAACGAGGCTTGACCCTAGAGTCATAATAGTTGGAGATGCGCTGCTTGTAGGCGACATTCCTCAAGTGAGCTTGGTTTCTGTGTTCCTCGACTAAATCCAAGTTGAGGGTGAGTTGTTTGTCATTTTCACTTTGAATGTAGTTCTGGACTCGGAATGTTGCTTGCTCGAGCTCAACAGGGACAACCGCCTCTGTGCCAAAGGCAAGTGAGAATGGAGTTTCTCCTGTTGAAGTCCGATATGAAGTGCGATATGACCAAAGAACTTGGGGTACAAATTCTGGCCAACAGCCTTTAGCTTTGTCCAAGCTGGTTTTCAAAGTGCGCTTGTTTATTTTGTTGATGGCCTCAACTTGTCCATTAGACTGGGGATGAGCTGGAGAGGCAAAGCATAAGTTGATGTTGAACTTAGAGCAGAACAACCTGAACTTCTTGTTGTCAAACTGTCGCCCATTGTCAGTGACTATCGCATTGGGAATGCCGAATCTACAAAGGATGTTCTTCCACACGAAGTCTTCTATCTTTGCCTCAGTAATGGTTGCCAAGGGTTCTACTTCGGCCCACTTTGTGAAGTAGTCCACTGCAACGACTGCGTAACAGACTTTGCCCTTCCCTGCCGGCATTGGGCCGATCAAATCAAGTCCCCACTGGGCGAAGGGCCAAGGGCTGATCATAGGAGTAAGAGGCTCTGGAGGGGAATGAGGAATAGTTGCATATCGTTGACATTTGTCACATGAGCGGGATACTTTGATGGCATCCTGGTGGAGTGTTGGCCAGTAATATCCTTGGCGAAAAGTCTTGTGTGCTAGGGACCGAGATCCAGCATGATCTCCACAGACTCCCTCATGTATTTCCCGAAGGACGATTTCCGCCTCGGCAGGCGTAAGACACCTTAAGTATGGCAGGCTAAAACCTCGCTATTGTGGCGATACCCTTGACGCGGGTTTGACCCACTGCATTGACTGCCTGGGGGCGAGCGCTATTGTGGCGATACCCTTGGTTATCGGGATAGTGTCCCTTACTCTTTTTACTGAAATGAGAGCGGTGAGGATGGAAATCCTTCCTCTTGCCTTGAAATTGATATGTCTGTTGATTCGGCGAAGCATTATGCAAGGCATGGGGAGGTGCCACTGCTGTTTGGAAAGTCGAGGTCTTCTCATTTAGGTGAGTCTGGCTTCCACCTCCCACTTGTTGATAAAGGATGGTTGTAGGGGGTTTCTCCTGATATGTCTTTGCCTCGGCGGAGGCATGGTTATAAGCCTGCGCCATCACCTCAGAGTAAGTCTTCCAAGTATTGGCATTGATCATGTATTTAAAGAAACAATCACGTAGGCCTGCCGTGAAGGCTTTGAGGGCAGTCTTGTCGTCTGCCTCGGCACACCGGGAGTATTCATGGCTGAAGCGGCCAGCATACATACGTAATGACTCGTCTGGCTTCTGGCGGATAGTGTACAGATCATCTGCAGAGTGCAAGCGATCGGTTTGGAAAATGTGTTGGGAAACAAATAGTTTCCTCAATTCCTCAAATGAGTCTACCGTCTCAGGTGTAAGACGACAATACCAATTTAGAGCTCCGCCAGAGAGGGTGGAGGGGAAGAGAAGACATCGTTCTTCGTCGGTGTGCATCCGGTATGCCATGGTGGACTCAAAGAGGTTAAGGTGCTCAATCGGGTCCTCTTTTCCATTATAAAGTTGCAAGCCAAGCTTTTGCTTTGTCTTTGCTTGAAGGGGGGTGTTGAGGATCCTCCTTGTAAGAGGGCCAGGCCTGGGTTGGTTCCAGTCAGGTATTTTAGCCTGACGTTCAGCCTTCAACTTGTTTACTTCCTCAATAAGTTGTAGGACAAGGGGGTCCTGAGCGGAGTTATGTGCCACTGGAGCTTTCTTTCGTAAATCTCCATCTCCTCTTGGAATTAGGAAGGTTTGATCAAGGGCATGTGATTTTTCCCTGGACTCGTTGTACTGGCTTCTAGGGTATGTCTGTCGGAACACCTCTGAGTCCCCTGTACCCTCATGTCTCTCTAGGACTTGTTGCCCCTTCCCCAAATTGGTGGCCGGCTCGGGCCGTGGCAGGGGACCGAGTCTCTCAGAAATCCTTGGGTCATTGATCTTTGAGCTTATATGGATGGAATTCTCTCGACGTTGCTTCAGGAAATCCCGACAATCGCGAAAGACGGCTTTCGATCCTTCTGCCCCTTCAGCAAAGAGGTGTCTCCCTCCACTTCTCATGGTTCGGGTCGAAGCAACTGGGTTAAGAGAAGCCTCATGTTGATTATCAAGTCGAGGGGTAATCTGTTCCCTATCAGGGATATCTATGTCGAATGCATGTGACCCTCCATGTTGGAGGGCACCCAGTTGATGGTTGACTTCCACGGGGGCAACAAGCTCGCGTGTCTGAGCTTGCCTAGCTTCGTGGAGTGTCTCGAAGAGCTTCTCATATTGCTCCTGGAGGACCTCATTCCTCATTGCTATCTTGTTGTTCTGAGCTTCCAACTCATCGACTTTAGCTTGAAGAAAAACTCGTTTTCCTTCCTTCTTTCGTTGTTTCGCACTATATGCAAGGGGGGTGTCATTCTGTGTGCTGTGGCTTCCTTCGCTTCCCATGTTGGAGAGGGATGCCTGATCAAAAGAAAGTGTACGAATGATAGAAACCAGCTTGACACAGCTGAAGAGAGTAGGAATAAGTGTCGTTTCCCACAGACGGCGCCAAATGTTGATGCACAAAATCAGCGAAGACTTTGGTACAACAGAAAGTGTCAGGTTTTGTGACCTTCGCTTGGTTGCTTCGGTCACTAGTGAGGATAAGTACGTAAATGAATAGAGACAGAGAAGCAAACACAGGATGTACGTGGTTCACCCAGATTGGCTACGTCCACGGAGTAGAGGAGTTCTTATTAGTAGTGAAGGGCTTACACAAGTACAAAGGATCAAGCTCTCAATTTAGTGAGTTCTTGTGAATGATTTAACACAAAATGGCATTAGGCAATATTGTGGGGGAATGACCCCTATTTATAGAAAAACTTGTAGCTTTGTCACATTGACATGTGTCATGTTGTGATTGGTTCTTGATGTCGACACGTGCTGCGCTCTGATTGGCTTCTAATCTTGACACGTGTCGAGTAGTGATTGGCCTCCTGGTCGGAGGGGAACTCTTCTGGGTCCTTGACAGTATAGCGTTGGCCGGTGCTCGGTAGTTTCGGGATTGGTCAAGTATGGTACAAACAATTCGTAACAGAGGCAGAAACCTTTAAAGCCTTACCATTGTTACCTGTATTAGTAGAGGCAGACACTTCCGCAACTATATTTTTAGAATCTACCTTCACTTCACTGGCCACGGTACTCAAGGCCGATGCTTTGTCATTTATACAATCTAATTTACTTTTGGATTTAGCAACAAATTCATATGCTCCAACTTCCATAGGTGTGGGCTGGGTTATGTCAGAGTCACCCTTTGTGGGAAAATAAAATATAAAATAAATAAATTTGTTGACAATTCTGGGCAGCAAGTTTGAGCAGCCACACCACAGTAGGATATTCGCTGCTTGAGAATCAGGACACTGCAGCAACAACACAAACGTGGCTGATCACGAATCAGGACGGTGCACCAAAGCCCTCAGCGGTGGTGCCGATCAAGGGAACACAGGGACAAAGGAACAAGGGAACACGGGGATGCACATAATTCTGGGCTGCGGGAATGTCTGCACAGGTTCCTGAACAGCAACGATGGAGTAATCGCTCGCTGTGATTCGAGGACAGCAATGACAATTCGTCGCTCGCTGTGGTTTTCTTCTGAAGGACAGCAACGGTACGAAGCACCCCTCGCTGATCAAAGACCGTGCTACGGTCGGGCACGACGTTGGGTTTGGACGGCGCACTAAATACTCAGCACTCCAAGGTTTCTTCTTAATTTTTTCCTTGTTTCGACTTGGCTCTGGTACCAAGAAGAGAATGCTTTGAATAATGATATATTCTTCTCAATAAGAGGAACTTATAGGAGTACAACCCTAACATAAAAGGAAAGAAAACTAATTACAAGTGATTACATGAGAATACACGGGATTACATATCAATTAGGGATCCTACCTAAACTACAAAAGTCAACAGTGATCAGGCTTCCTAGCCAAGCAAGCCCGGCTATGCACGGTATGCTCTTGGCTATTGCGGCTGTATTCATTTGCATATGGGAGCTCATTCAAAGAGGGAGAGAAGAAAACTTTGTGCGGAGGAAGCAGCAGGGAATACGGTCATGGATTTACTACATGCTTTTGGGTTCTCTCCCTAATATTTACGGCTTACTTGGTGGTATCACTCAGTTTGTTTTTTCAACAGTTCAATATGCTTACATCATCCGGCGTGCTGAAACTCCAATCAAACTGTCCCTTTTGCCTACTGTCTTTCTTATATGTTTGATTGCTACGAGATTAAGCAGGAATCGAATGCAGCCCAAATTCAAGACTGGTGAACATAGAGCATAGGCAAAAGACTGGCTGTGAGTATATAATAAGGATGGATTCTTCGTAAAAACGTATATCCAGGCATGTGGATATAGTTATTTGTCCATTTTGGGGTGAAGTTTGGTGTTCTGTTTTGATTGTGTCTGTTTTGTGTTGTAAAACTTTTATATCCTAAAATTCTTGTGTAAAATCTTCCAAGATTCCTTGGAACGCTGTTCTTTGGTTCATAGCGTTCAACGTCAAATTCTTATCATCATCATATTATTTTTGGCATCTTGAGACCGTTTCTTCTGTTCTAACACACTTATCAGAGTGATTTTTACGCTCCTTTTTTATTTCTAACATTAGATCGAATGAATCAAAGGAGAATCAAGGGACATATTAAGGAGAGGGTAAAGAAGGTGAAAAGGGCAGTGTGGAAATCACTCCCCTCACTTACTATACCTACACATCCAACAGAAATCCTGTATGTTGAGCGGAGCTGATATGCTCGATGCATCACATTCATGCATTTACAATTCATGTGACGGTATTAATACTCCTGAAAGGTGTTCTGTTTGCTCGTAATTCGGGTTTGATAGCAGATAAAGAAAATCTTGATTCCCTTGTGATGGACCGGGAAGAGGGGGGGACATGCCAAGTATTCGCTTGCGATCGTGTCTTCTTAGGACTATTTTGGATTTTCAGCTGGAAAAGGTTCGTTAATCTTATGTTTGAATAAGGGTCTTTCAAAGTACCGAAGAAGTTTCGAGTCGATTGGTAAAAAAATGCCTTACAAAAGCACTACAATGTATTCAAGCACTACAAATCATTTACCAAAACCCTCCAAACGCACTACAAAGAAACAAAACAAAGGACTTTCAAAATGTCATTTTAAGGTTCTCAAATATGCAACAAGTCATTTTCAAGTCCCTCTATCCGACCATCAGCAGTAAACGTAAAAAATGAAGTAATAAAGAAGAAAAGGAATACGTGATGTGGTTGTTCAGATCAGTAAAAGAAAGGCTACCGATGATACTTCTGTCCTTTCAGAGTAGTCCATGACCTTAAATCAACGGATAAGCATGCATTATTTACTCATTTGATGGTTTAAAACCATAGAAGCCAGCAGATCAAAGTATTCTTACCTATAGAGTTGTTCTACAAGCAAAACTAATGCAATTTGATGGTTTAAAACCATAGAAGACAACTTGATAGAAACATCAGCACGTTCTCGAAATTCTTTTCCAAGGCCGTAAGGTCCACCAATGCAGAACAACGATAGTCTTGAAGCTCCCTACAGAAAGGAAAAACAATAGTGTTGCCTACAGTAAGAAGTTCCAAAGTAATTATACTCCACTCACCTCATCTTCCCAGCATCCCCAGCCAACTCTGCCATCTGCTCCGACCCTATGTCTTTTTCGTGCTCATCCAACAGCACGACTTACAAGCACAAGATTACAAACTGAAAATATAGAAACTAGTATAACAGCTCTGAGCCTTTAACAATACAATTGAATCTGACTAACGCTTTAAGCAAAGGGTGCTCAGACTGTACCCAATCATCGATAGCATTGCCTTCATGATCAAGCTGAGCCTTCGAATCACTACACAAAAGGTAACTAAATTCAGCTCTACAACAAGATATGATCCGTAAACCCACAATACGAACATTTACTCCATGCGTCGGTCCAATATTCATAATTACAGGAAAAAGTTCTTCTGAGTATCTTAGAAAAGCATGTGTCTACTCAGGTTAAGTACAAAGACTGTGATGATATAGGTCAAATAAGATGGCCAGTACCGTGCATTTTTAGGATTTAAACATCATCAACACAGCAGTACGAGTTGTACGCCTTGCGATCTCTTCTTCCTTTACTGATCTTATTCGTATGGGAATTGGTCTCTGCCCAAAATCAAAATCACTTCAAATCGGAAAGAAAACCTCGAAATTCAAGGTCCAGCAAACACAGTTGCCAATTGCTAAGAGATTGACACGATAAAAAAGACACAGCAAACTGATATTTCAATGTTCACACAATAAGCGGGTTCAATCAAACACAAATGTAAACCAAATTTACTAATTACTCAAAAGATTCGACAAAAACAAGATCATTCAGCAAACCGATAAATCCTTGCTAAATCCATGGATACATTGTTGGTTCACAAAAATGTGACAAAGACAGTTCCGTTCTGGAGATAAAACCAACTGTTTCGCAATGCGACAAAGTGATAAAACAGTTCTCGTTCCTTGCATTTCTTCCTAGCTGCTTGGCCTGCAGTAAGTATCTGGCTTACCTCTTTATAAAATCAGCATGTAAAAGTATGTACGTTGTAAAAATGATTACAGTAAGAGCTGGAGAGAGCTTACCACTGTTTGACCTGTGTATTTTGCAATCTCTCCCTGAAAATTTTAAGCAACTTCGGATAAAATAACCATTAACGAAGACTATAACGGCATCACAAGGGTTTCTAGATAAAAAATAGGGAAAATTAGGTTCACATCCTTCTTTTTGTTACTCCATTGATTAAAATCCTATTCATTTTCAATTTTTGATCCAGGTGTATTAATAACATCATTAATTATTTGAATAATAATTTTTTTAAATATATTCCTTTAATGTTAAAAATGTTACAATTAGTATATTTATATTTATGGCTAAATTTTTTATCATATATTTTTATTTTTAGTTTGTACCTATTTTTAATTTGCAAATATTTTTTAATTTGTACCAATTTTCTTTTCATTTTTAATTTGTACCCATATATTAGTTTCTTTTTGTGCCCATATTTTTTAAAATTTTATTTGTGTTTGTACCCATGTGTATACCGTCACGTGACATTGTATATTTAATCAATGATAGAAAAATTACATATGATATATTTATGTTTTATGCCTAAACTTTGTATCATATATTTATATTTTTAGTTTGTACCCACCTTTAATTTGCAACATTTTTTTTTTAAATTTTTAGTATTTTCTTTTTTAGTTTTATTTTGTACCCATGTATTAATTTCCTTTAGCGCCTATATTTTTAAAAATTCATTTGTATTCATAATTTTTAATCTTTTATCTATACCCTAATTTATTTTTAATGTACCCATTCTTCTTTATTAATGTACCACTTTGTTATATTTGAAATGTACCAATTTTTTTAACACTATGGATACATTCTTTTGCCATTTATTATTTCTTATTTTTACATAGTTTTTATCCATTTATTCAATCAAAATGTTTGAATTTTTTTATTGTAACCGTTTCTAATAGTATTATAATGAGGGATTATAAATCTCATAAAATATTAAACAATTAATGTTAAAACTATAAAAATATTAATATTAATAGTAATATAATGAGGTGTACAAAGTCAAGGGACCTTGATCAAACTTTGAATACTATTAAGGCTTTAATTAAAGAATGTTAAGGATTAGGGACCGCATCCAAAATATCCCTAAAAAATAACCTGAAGGAAGAGCAGAGATAATGGTATCGGGACGGGAACTAAAGCATGACAACCATGTATATAGGAAGAAAGACAAAGACTAGGACTTGCAGCTCCGAATGTCGAAAAAAATATTCACATTAACAAAGGAAAACGAGAAAAGGACGAACGTTGCATTGCAATTCAAAGGGTTCAAAAATACGAAATTAGACGTACGAAAAATGTCCCGGACTTTATTTACTGAAGACTTTTGCTTAAATGTAAAGTGTGAAAACTTCCGTTGTATTTATTTCATATTACAGAAAATGCAAGCTCACTGTAAAATCATGGCATCCTGCATTCATGCACAAATTCTACATGCCAATGACATGCCCCAAAATTATCAATTAACTGCAATTAACCAGTACATAATTCTTGGTCAAAAGTTATAAACTTGCAATTGGGTGGGACAAAAACCAAAATTTTGCATCAATTCTGAGACAAAATACCAACCCTTGAGTTTGAAAATTCCAACTCACACTTCTAGCTCTCTCTCTCTCTTTTTATAGCACTTGGCGACGGCTAATGGTTGCCGCTGACCCCAAGGCCCAAGTCTGGGGACAGCGACAGTAGGTTTTTTCTCCAACATTGTGTTAAAGATTCGGTTTTGTATGTAAGAACTCCCTACATTTTTATGCATAAAAAGGATGGGACCAACTTAGGAAAAAAATTATACACACCCCCGTTACACATTTTATGAAAATATTCGACAATTATTGTGGATTTATAGATTGGACAGCTATAAGCTTTCCATAATTTTTCTTAACCCCTAATCTCCCCCTAAATTAATAAATAATCATTTATTAATATTACCATAATTTCACTGGCTGAAGTGTTCATCGCCCAAAAACCATCCAATTCTCTCAATTGTCCAGAACCAGAGATTCACACCCTCCTCCTTTTACCATATACTCACAATGCCTCACATAGCCATTTCCCTTCGCCTCATTCTTCTCCCCACATTCCCGCCGAACCCGCTTCCCCTCTGAGAAGCTGAAACATCACCTGCACCTGCATTTGAACATTTTTGATTGATTGAAGCTAATTTCCTCACCGCACCCAGGTTTTTATTTCCCTCACCCATCAAGATTCTTCCGTTTTTGCTCACCACCAACACCGTTTATTGTTTCCGATATTAACACAAAGGTTGATCTTTGCGTTATGTTTTCAAAGTTTGTGGCTTTTTTATGTTTTTTCACTCACACCCAAAATTTGATAAATCAATGTTTTGATGAAATGTGTTGAAATTTGATGCTTTGGGGGTTTTTTTCAAAAGGGTATTCGTTAAATTGTGAAAAGTTGTTTTCTTTCTTGTTGGTTGATTCAAAAATGCGTCTGAAATGATGTTATTTGTGTTGCAAGTTACGGCAACTTCTTAGTTTACATTGAGCACTAGGGGGAAATAAAGCAGAGAATGCGAAAAACGGACTGAATAAGAGGTTCTGTGTTGCCTTCGATCCAGATGAAAAAGTCGTTCGCATGGCGGCCGCAACTGATGAGAGATACGGTGATGTCTAAGTCAAGGTCGCGTCCAGCGTTGAGAAGACCAACATGGATCATTGCATTGGTTTCGTTCATCTGTGTTTTTCTGATACTTGCCTACTTCTACTCTCCGAAAAACACTGCCTCCTGCAATCTGTTTTCTTCTAGTGGCTGTCTGTTTGGAAGGACTCCCCCTAGCCCTGCGAGGGAGCTGACCGATGATGAGACTGCGTCGGAGGTTGTAGTTAGGGAGATTCTCAAGACGCCTCCTCTTCAATCCAAGAACCCGAAAATTGCTTTCATGTTTTTGACTCCCGGAACCTTGCCTTTCGAGGAGTTGTGGGAAAATTTCTTCCAAGTAAGGCTATGGCTCTTTATGATTTTCATTACTTTTATTTGCCTTTTATTCATCAAAGAATCATATGGATAAATGTATTTGTTGAACTGCATTCAGAAGTTTGGTAGTCTAGCGTTACAATATTAGGCATTTCCTACGGCAGCCATGACTGAGAAGTACTAACCATAGTTTGAAATCGTATTGCGTAATGTTTCACATGGGAGATGGGAGGTACCGCTATGCAATCTCGCGCTATGTAGCGATTCCACGTAAGCTATTCAATACTTGCATAGCATAAAATAGTAACAAATAAAATATATGTACTTGCACCGTAACACGTATAATTGCACAACAATTTCACTTGCAGAATAACCCACCAAAATACATCTAATTCAAGTTCAAAAACACAACACACTTAAAATACAACATTCATTAAACCTTAACACTCCATCCAAAATCACTGCTCAGTCAAGCAACTCTCAGTAAAGAGCTTCAGAAATCAAAACTCACACCACAAACCAGAATCATAAGCTCAATACCGAAACAAAACTAATAAACGTGCTTTAGAGGAGTCAGGCATGGATGATGGAGGCGTCAGGTCACAGGTGTGGAGGAAGGAGGGATAATTGGAGGAGGCGCCGCATGGTGAACTGAATCTGGGACTCTTGGTGTAGTTAATGCCCAGCTCTGCAATGTAATTGTATCTCCTGTGACTATAGTTTCGGTTTATCCAGTTAGAATTACTGTCAAATTGGTGCCAGTCTTTCGATCACCTGAGGAAAAGGTAGTTGCTTTAGATTTCTTAGTATGTTAACTCAAAGGGACTTATCGAAAACGTATGTTATTTCAACAGATAGGATAAACATGTGCTTGGAGTTTTCAACAGGTTTTTTCTGTGGAATATTACCGCCTCTTGAATCCCCATTTATATAAGCTTGGTGCGGAATATATCTGCTAACTTTAGTTGCTGAGATGTTTCGTTATATATAGTGAACAACTAATTCAATGTCTAACAAAAATGACATGGTTTTTCTAGGGCCATGAAGACAAATTTACCGTTTATGTACATGCATCCAAGGAAAAACCAGTACATGCGAGCCGGTATTTTGCTGACAGAGACATACATAGTGAACAGGTATGCAGAGCCTCTCGGATAATGCTTACAGTACGGTATTTTTTTTTTCCTGATCAATACACATGGTTTTCTTTAAAGATGCCATTAATCATAAATTCTCAGGTCGTTTGGGGAAAATTTTCCATGGTTGAGGCAGAGAAGAGACTTTTGGCAAATGCACTTTTAGACCCCGACAACCAACATTTTGTCTTGCTGTCTGATAGGTCATTGCATTGAAACAACTTTTGCAATGAGGTTCTTCTGACGGAATTTGGCTAGTTCTTCCCATTGATTTTGTTTTACATTTTGGTTTCAGTTGCATACCACTGCATAACTTCGATTATGTATATAACTATCTCATGTACACAAACGTCAGCTTTATCGATTGGTAAGCAAACTATATTTTGCAATAGAAAACCTGATGCAATTCTCAAAATTCTTTCTCGCTAGTAATTGGGACTTTCTTATTCCATCTACTTTGCTCTATGTCTAGTTTTGTTGATCCTGGTCCGCATGGAACTGGCCGGTATTCAAAACATATGTTGCCTGAAGTTGACAGGAGCAATTTCCGGAAGGGTTCACAGGTAATTCAGCATAGACTTTCCATAAAAAAAACTTTGAGATTACATATTTGGTTCGGAACTTCTGTGTAAGATACATAGCTCTGGAAACAGTTTCAAATCTTGTTGCATTTGTAAAGTTAATTTCTTCTCAGTCCATTGTGTTAATGCTGGATGGATGAGGCAAGATAGCACATGAGAAGCTGGATTACTTGCTTTGCAAATATGGTTCTTCGATTTGTAAGATAATTTCTTATTTTTATTATTCAACTTCATAGAATCAGTAATTGTGCAAACTGGATATGGGAATCTACGCGATCAGTGACATATGTTAGACATTTAAGCAGTGCAAATTTTAGGTTGGATTCATTGTCTTGGTGCATCATCAGTCAGAATGATTCGATGCAAATGTTATGTTTAACCGATGCGGGAGATTTTCTTTGTCAGTCCCCATATGAAACCACAAAAAGAAGCCGGGTTACATGTTTCGTAAATATGTCCTTTACAGTGAATTAAACTTCTGTAAGATCGGTTCCTATGAGTATATTTCTGATTCATATAATCTTTTCACCTGTTCCAATTCACCTGAGCTCCTCTCCCCTATCTTTGTCCTAAGTGTACAAATTATTGCAACGTTTGGATTGGTTTGTCGTTCTTGTGCACATTTATTTGTTTATATTAACGAAACACTGGATCAACAAGAGGAGTTTTGGTATATAACACGCTCATTGATCAGATGTAGATTTGTGCAAACGCAGTTGATATTTCAAGATATAGGGTTGGATTTAATCGACATTTTTACTGCAGTGGTTCTCTATTAAGCGGCAACACGCAATTGTCATGATGGCGGACAGTCTATACTATACAAAGTTCAAGCTTTTCTGCAGGGTAAATCTCTTCTTTATTGTGATGTGCTTTTGTCAACGTTCATGAGAAAAAAAACTTCCAATCAATCTCTTGCTCATGATGTTTTTTTACTTTCTCAGCCAAACTTGGATGGACGCAACTGCTATTCGGATGAGCATTACTTGCCAACCTTCTTCAATGTCAGCACATTAAACTGTTTGTTTCTTTGCAATTCGAACTGCATTTTCACTCCCTTTTTAATTTCTTTGCTGCCGCCAACTTTCTTTTTCTTTTTCCCATTAATGGTTTTCAGCTGAAAGATCCTGGTGGACTCGCAAATTGGTCTGTAACATATGTCGATTGGTCTGAAGGGAAGTGGCATCCAAGAGCGTTCAGAACTCAGGATGTTACTTATGACCTTCTTAGGAACATCACGGTATGGTCTAGAGAAGTGCATTTTCTTTAACCCTCACTTCATTTTCTTCATTTCACGCTCTCATGTATCGATATTTTCTCATCCATTTCAGTCCATTGCTGAGAGCACACATATTACAAGCGAAGACAAGGTACAATCTTAAACAAACCTTCTAGTGTGGTAACCATACGTAGTCAGTAACACTATGATCACCAATTTTGTATCCCAAATAATGTGTCAGCGGTATGAACGAGCATGTTTGTTTCTAACATGATATCATATCATATCACCTGCCACGTCATTTGGCGAATAAATTTGACGACCCTTGTACTATTTTTTGACTGGTTGGCGTTTACTTGCTGCAGAAGCGAATTCTGAACACTCCGTGCTTGTGGAACGGGATGAAGCGACCGTGTTATCTATTTGCCCGAAAGTTCTATCCAGAAACACTGGGGAAACTGGTTCAGCTTTTCTCCAATTACACAAAAGTCTAAATCCTTTTTGGTTTTTTGGCCATCCAATTGCTTCCTCATCAGCTCCAGGTCCTGGTATATATGTCTTTATATGGGTTTGATTGGTGGGTTGAGAGGCTGCTGGCTGTTCCTGTATATTGTTTTGCCTTTTTTTTTTTTTTTTTTTTTTTGTTATTTGTGTATTTTAAATTACTGAAATTTGAATGAGACTGCATTCAATTTCAGGTTTTTTTTTACTTTCTGTAAAGAAATTAATGAAATTTTGGATTTAGTTTTGAATAGATGGTGACATGTCCAGTTAAGATTAATTATTTTAGTTCACGGATTCGAGTCGTGGAAACAACCTATTTACAAAGTAAAAGGAAGGCTACGTACAATAAACGTTCCTTCGCCAACCCTCACAAAGCAAGGAGCCTTATTGAATTAGGTTCAACCCCCTTTTTTGGTTGTTGTAACAGTTAGGTCCTCTTTGTTTTAGACATTCTAGTAATTGTACTAACTTTTATTTTGATTCAAGTGATTTAGTAAACAGCTTACATTCAATCAGTACCATTCTAAAATTTAGTTCTCCTCAATTCAACGTCTCCTCAATCCAATGCCACCTATTTTAATTACAAATTAAAAAACGAACCATAAATGGAATTCCATCGCTTTTATGTTGTGTTGTTCAATCAATCGTCATATGCGTTGTTGGATTAGTTTACATTAATGATGGATAATCACCTACTTATTATTTGAAGTTAGGTCATGAATTCGAGTCGTAGAAACAACCTTTTTGCAAAGTAAAAGTAATGTAACGTAAAATAGACATTCATCTCCCGATCCTTGCAAAACGAGGAGCCATATTGGCTTGAGATTGCCCCAGTTTTTGTTTGTTTGTAATAGTTAGGTCCTCTCTGTTTTGGAGGTTTGGCTAGTGTTCTTTCCTAGCTTCTATTGTTGTACCTTGTTTGTTTTCGTTAAGGGCCAGTTACCCGTCCCCAGCATTGATATGTCTCATTCCCTGACCAATGCCCATTGGTAATTGTACAAACCTTCATAGTCTAATTCATGTGAATTAGTAAACAACTTATATTCAATTAGTACCATTATGGAATTCAATTCTCCTCAATTCAATTCCATCTATTTGGTTGGGTTATTGGTTGTTTGTGGGTCAGATCCTCCTTTTTGTCTTTTAATTTTCTTCAGGGTTTTGTGGCTCCTCTGACTGATCCCTGGTGGCACCACCTTCCCTGACTAGATATGTGGTGGCCTTGCCTTGCTGGGCTCATGGTTGTGGTGGATCTCACTTGCGAAGTGGTAATGTTGCAAGTTTAGATGGGCTAATCATTAGAGACAAGCCAATTGGAGGATTTCGCTTCTCGAATTAGTGTAAATCAGTGTAGCTTGTTTGAACCGCATTTAGTGGGTAATGTCTCGGCTAATGAGTGATGTAGCCGTGCGTGTTACAACCATCCCCTAATTATTCGTATTACATGTTGTTTTACCCCAAACTGCCACGTGGTAGCACCCTAACTAACCTCATTTTTCTCTCTTTCAGTCCCTGACCCTATGACCCCTCTTTCCTTCTCTCTTTGTTTCTCTGCACTTCTATCTCTCTCTCTCTCGAAACCCTCTCGTCTCTCTCATTCTCTTTCCCGTGAACACACACATTCACAGCTGCATCACCTGCGAGGAAGGCATCATCACCATCAACCTCTTATTCCTCTCCCTTTCTCTCTCGGCGCAACTGGGACTGTGGAACCCAGGAACTTTCCGACGAGTGCCCTTGATTTTCTGGTTAGGGAAGCTTCGGATTACCTCAAATTCGTCTTGGTTGTTGCGTGATTGAGATATATTAAGCTTTAAATCGTCGTTTTTACAAGGTTCTTAAAGGAAATCGGCGCGGGTATGCCAAACCCATCTCAGGCGAGCCCGTGGCTGTCGAGGGGATTTCCGGTCACCTTCGACCGTTCTACGGCGAACCAAAGGTAGTAAACTTCTCATTTCACCTTGTGTTTTCCTTTAGTACCTAGATCGGAGTCTAGGACCCTCGTTTTTAGTCGGTCGGAGGTGTAGAAGCTCCGGTGTTCATTCCCAGCGAGATCAGACCTTTTAGGCCGTGTAGAAGAACCCAGGGCCTTGGGCCTTCACCCAAGCCCAAACCGTTTGAAAACCCAACCCAAAACCCTTTTTAAAATTTATTGTTTTATTTCCTTAAAACCCAAATACAATTGGGCCAGGCTTAAAAGCCCAGCCTAATTGTGAAACCTTTTGAAGCAGGTCTTCGGGCCGTAAGGAAGTTGGGCCTTTGAGCCCGTGTAATTTGAATCCAACCCAGGAAAAAAGACAGGCCTTTAGGCCATGTGAGATCAGGGCCTTTGCCCTGTTTACCTAAAAATCCTAAACCTTTGGGCCTTAAGACTAAACCTAAAGACCTAAGCCCTAAACCTGGTCCAACCCTAAGCCCAGACCCAGTTGACTCTGACTGTTGACTCGGTCAACGGTCAGCTTTGACTTTGACCGGTCAACGGTCAACGTTGATTTTTAGGGTTGACTTTTTGGGATTTCGTTAGGGACCTCTTCTAGGCTAATTTCGACGTCCTGGACCCGTTTTTGAAGTTTGTTTTCCCAAATTCAATCGTTTGAGTAGAGTTTGACTAAATGTAACCTTTATGTGATTAGGGGCAATTATAGTGGCGTTTCTGTCTTTACTAGCAGCACGGCTTTTCGACGGCAAAGTATTGTGAGTGGACCCCTTCTAAAATTTGCTTAATTTTATAGTTTATTTGCATAAATGAATAGCATGCCTTACGAGTTTATAAACTGATTTTATGTTAAGCATGTTTATGGAATATGTCGTTTATCGTCTCGTTTTTTGTGAGGAATTAATTATTAGCCTATAGAGCTATATTTTTAATATATCGTATTTTCTATAAAAACCATGAACTGGTAGACTATCTGATGGATGACGATAGGATGCTAGAACATGTTTTAGAAACCCCTCTTTATAGTATAGATGATGGATGACTTTATACTATGAAGTGATTATTTATGAGAGGCGTAACTATTTATGCGTACCTAGTGGATAATATGCCATCTGGGGTGATGATCTGGTGTTAGCAGATATGCCGGGAGAAATAATCCCTAGCTACGGGCTGAGGGACACGGAGCAGGCATTGAGCCGGGAGTTGGTAATCTCTGGCTACGGGCGCAGAGACCATGGTGCTGACATAGGGCCAGGAGTTATATTTATTCAGTGATCTTACTAGTAGCACACCGCGCTTACGAGACGATCTGTGAGACGATTGATGTTTTGATTTCCACGATGTTTTTCTGCGATATGTCTTTTAAGATGTTTTTGGCATGCTAGGGTTTTCAGTAAAACTATAACTTATTATGTTAGTAGTTTTCTGTATTTAAACTGTGGGAGTTAGTATTGTTGATGCACAAAACCGGATGGTCTTGGAAATCAAAAAAAAAAAGAGGGAGAGAGAGAGGATAGAGAAAAAAAAAAAAGAGGTGGATGATGTGATCGGTCCGTGAGCTTTGGTTTTCTGCAGATTCACGGTGGAGGTTGTGAGGGTCTCACGGTGGTGAGATGAAAAATTGAGAGAGAACCGACACAGCTTTTCGTATCGATTCCCACAGACGGCGCCAAATGTTGATGCACAAAACCGGATGGTCTTGGAACAGCGTAAATCCGACCGTGAATCTGCACAAACGCTCAAGAACACGAAGAACACAAAGAACACAAGGATTTTATCGTGGTTCACCCCAATGTTTGGGCTACGTCCACACTGTAGTTGATTCTGTTTCTCTGTAAGTGTATGGATACAAGTGTTTGGGGGAAGTCCCTAGAGAAAGAAGAGAAGGGAGAGGAGAGCCTCGGTGGTGTGAGGTCTCTCCTGAAAGTAATGAGAGCTTCTCTTTGCCTTCTTAAGCTGGCTCTTTTTCTCCCTTAGAATGAGGGAAGGAGTCCCCTTTTATAGAATAAGGGGCTCCTCCTCTTTTACAAAGTATGGGTTTTAGTGTGAGGCCCAAATACAAGGCCCAATGCCCAAATATACGAGGCCCAATATATGGTACCAACAAGTATCTTGATAACTATTTTATTATTATGTATGTATATAAACTTGATCCACTCACCCTTATTTTGCGCCCCCTTTCAGGATTTAGAATCAAGGCATACGATCCCGACGTCAACGCTTTCGCATTGGCATATTCGAGTCCTCTCGGTGTAGGACCTACATCCTCTTATTTATTCAATTTCATATTAATTCTTTTAGAGCTCTAGTTAGTTGTTTGTTCTGAACACGTTCCCAAATTATTAACTCATTGTATTTAACTTCATAACCCTTATTTACTTCTTATTCTTAGCTTTTGTATCCATTAATGGCTTTCGTCACCCTCGGATGTCGCCCAGCACGTGTCTATCCTGGTATTTGGGGAATATCATGGCCGGGGCGTGTCACTGTGTGTGTGCGGTGGTTTTAATGTGACATCGTTTCTTAGCTATTGTTTAATGTGGCCCCGCTTGTGTGGTGGTGACATTATGTGTGCTCTGGGATAAGTCTGTTGCTTCTGCCTTCTTTGTGGCAAATTTGTACCAGGTTGTTTATGCTAGTGTGTGCTTTTGTGATAGCCAATTAAAGGATTATCATCACTATTTGTTTTGTGCGAATTACCTGCAAATCAAATATTTGGTCATTGGAGATTGTACCCATCTGACAATCTTTGTAATTGTTATTGTTATCATTATTAATAGAAAATTGCTATTATTTCTTGTTAAAAAAAAATTACAAATGAATAAACGAATCATAATAGAATTCTATCACTTTTAAATGTAATAGTCCTTCAATCGATCGTTATATGCATTGTTGGTTCAGTTTACATTAATGATCGATGATCACCTACTTATTGAAAAAGACAAACTTCAAACCACTGCCAAGGACCAAATGTCAAAGGATCATAATAACTTTTTGAAAGATGTCTTACAAATGACGTGTTTGGATAAAAGGATTAAAATGCAATAAATTTTGAGAATTGTTAGTAGCATTCTAAAAATCTCACTCTACACTCCTCACAAATATATTTTTCTTTTTAATTGTGGAAAATTTGGAATGCTAAATAAAATTTTTAAAATGCTAATAACAATTCTTTAAATTATAAGATAAAACAGTAATTTCTTGATGAACGTGTCCGTAAAGGGGGAGAAATTGTGTGGACTTGGTTGGACCGCCGAAGGCCTTGTCATTTCCCATCTCGAAGTCACCCATTGCGACTCCGTACTCGCTCTTCAATCGACGGCCCACACTCATCCAGCACCCCTAAACCAATCCCCACCGTCTATTCAAATCCACGAACAGTAAAAGCGCGGGAAAATGGAAAAATATCTGCGAGCCAGGAAGTACAAAACGGCACCACCCGGAGCCAGAGGGAGTCACTCGGTCAGTTTTCTCACTTCGTTGCTAGTGAGAGAGCCTAAAACTCTCATCTCTCTCTCTCTCTCGGAGCTCCGTTAGCGTGCTAGGGTTTCTGGGTTTTGTGGGAATGGCGCCGAGGAAACGCAAGACTACTGAGCAAGAAGAAAAGCAGCTGGTGGCTCAGGACTCGGGTCAGCGAGTGACTCGGAGTATGGCTCGGCCGGCTCCGAGTGGGAGCTCGGCTGAGCCACGAGCCGTGGCGCCGGCGAGGAAGAAGGCCAAGGGAGCTCAGAAGAAGAAAGAGCCGGCGAAGGAGGAAGAGGTGGAGGTGGAAGAAGCGGAAGCGGAAGCTGTGAAGGAAGAGGAGGACAACTCCGGCGAGAGCAAGGCGGAGGCCGACGCGGAGAACGAGAACAAGAAGAAGAAAGGGAAGGAGAAAGTGGAGGCCGAGGCGGAGAACAAGGAGGAGAAAGGGAAAGCGAAAGTGGAGGACGACGGAGAAGGTACGGAGGCTGACGACGACGAGTCGGACAAGAGGACCTTTGTGATTGAGCATTGGTTAGGCAATTTTATCCCTCAATCTTTTTTTGGTCCTGTTTGGTTGCCGAGAAAATTTTAGGATACGCACGAAAATGTTATTTCGTATATTGTGCTTCTTTTTCTACTATTTATTATTTACTTTCTTCAGATTATGATTTTGGCTTTGAGAATTTTGACGCATTCATACTAGGGTAACCTCGATTGGATTTCCCAACCCCCCCCCCCCCCCCCCCCCCCCCGCCTCTCCTTCGTTCTAGGGTTTGGAATCTCTAGGAAATTTGTTGGGAGTACTACAGACTTCTAATTTTCAAAAAGGAACAAGGATTGGATTAATTTAGCTAAAAGCTAAGGAGGATTTGTAGATGGGGCGGTGGGTCTAGTGGAAAAATTGTTAATTTACTCTGTGTGCAAGCCTTTTGACTGTCTGTTTTAATAGCTATTCGAGGGACATGTTGTTTAACTTAGTATCTAGGATGCATGAACTGGGGATGAAATTAAGGTCTCCTGGTCATTAAACTGCGCACAGTTGTTGATTTAGCAGTACGATCGTTGCAGGAGTCTGTAGATTCTTTGGGAGAGCTTTTGATTCTATCAATTCTGAAATAAGTGAAAGTAGTTATGAGTTGGATTGTCGTGGTATCACAATCCAGCTGTTTCATTTTATTTTGTTGGAGTAGTTTCGTTGCTGGATAAAAGTTTACGGAACCTTTGCTCCCATTTGGAAAATGAAAACTATTTGTTGGATTTATCATTTATGCAATAGGATAATCTGTGTTGATGGTTATGGAGTGGCCCAAGCGACTTGGTAGTTGTGGGTTTTGATTGCAAAAACAGCCTCGTTTAGAAACAGTGTTATTATTGTGTATGTCTTGCTCTCCCCAAATCCCACATTAGTTAAAGTCTTGTGCAGTCCGCCAACTTTTCTTCTTTTTTTTGTAAGATTATGATGATTGTTTCTTAAGCGTTTAGTCCTTGGTTTTTATTGTGTACGTTTTCCTTCCCCATTCCCCCTGCAATAGCAAGATCTTTGTGTACTTGCAGTTCTTTTATTATCCTTATTGACTGATTTGGTTCTTTTCTCTAGCAAGCAATGCAAGTCATTCAAGGTAAGAGCTGATCAGGTCAAAAATGGTTTGGAGAAAGGTGTTCCTGGCATCAAAGTTCTACTAAACCCTGATAAGGTATACTTAATGAAGGATATTAATGTTTTCCATGGATTCGAGCTTATGTGGATGGAATGATTTAAAAGAAAGGATTTGGATATATTACAATAACGCTGAATTTGTAGAAAGACCAAAAACATTAGTTTTATGAATTCGAATTGAGTGGATGCAAGGAATCAATTGAACCATAAAGAATCAGGGGATAAACATTGTTTCATGCTTATTTATTTTTGACTTTTTGTAGACTTGATGTCCTCCTACAGGATATTGAAAGTAAGTATTAGGTCTTAAGCTGTCTGTCGACCATTGTATCCTATAACTCACACTATTATCCAATCTTCACAATGTCAGATTAGAATCGTGCAAAACCTTTACTGTTAGGAAAATAGCAAGTACCTGTTTAAGACTAATCTGTTTCTTATCCAAGCCGTTTTTCAAACGATTACGGATTTAGGCATTATGGGTATAAGTAATGATCTGACTATTTCCTTCTTTTTTGTGAATAGCCAAGAAAAGGATGCTTAGAGATACGGGAGGAAGGCGGCGAGACATTCCTCAGTCTTCTGGTAATTCATACACCAAAATTCTTCTATTCTTGCAAGATTTAATTTGCATGTTTTTAGTCAATAAGCCTTTTCCATTTTGAAAGTCATTGGATAGGAGAACGAAATAGCTCACTGTTTTTCCAGAAAGGTAAGTTTCAGTTTGAAAAAGGCTAAAAGTGATTGATGATAATTGCTAGGAGATAGTTTAAATCCATATTGACGATGAATCTTAACAGGATGCTTATCTTTTCGCAAAAGGAAATATCAATATTCTGTATGATCTTCGATGATGTTCTAAGTAATTTATTTTGGTGAAGAGAGGGTGATCTTCTTTATAATGTTATGGGCTTGTTGAAAAGTAATCAAATTTTCCGAGTTGTCATTTATGTGTTTTATTTTGCAGGACATGAAACGACCATTTTCAAAAATGAAGGCGCTGAACATGGAGGAAGTCATTAACGATATAGTTGAAAAAATCAAGTGAACAATGTGATACATCGCATTCTAGAGGAGCTTTTGATAGTTGGAGTAACTGTCTTTTTGGGTAAACCAAGTTTATTTGGCGTTTTAACGGTAGGATGATTACTACTGATCTACATTTGATCGTGCTCATATTTTTGTCTGACAACTGTAAAGTTGCACCCGGTGAGGCCAACGATCTGGATATATGTTGAAAAGGCTCGTATGATTAGCCTTTGCATATAAGAGAATGTAGGTTACTGATGATATCGTGTTCATTTTGTTAATGCGTGAATGAAAGTGAGTAGAACTTCGTTGACATCACAATTTATCGATTTCTAATTTCCAGTCTTTTGTGATTTTATGCTCCATTCATTGTGCATTATTGAAAAAAGCTTCAGATCCATTCATCATCTCAACAAAATTGTTAACAGGTAAATAAAGTATTATCGTTTTAGAAGTAATAAAATTTTCAACAAATCATGGCAAAGCATTCTGTCTCCCTCCTGCTTCCGTTAGTGATTGATAGCGATCCCCATACTTCCTTTTTCTCCGTTTCTCTTTGTGTTATAGTACTAATTGTGTTCTTTACAAAGCCACGAAGAATGAGATGAACCCAAGCATCCCAACGCAGAGGAAGCTTGAAGCCAGCTGAGTTGAACCAGAACCCTCACGAGGTGGGGGTGCTGGCTTATGCCCAGCAGCATCAGGGGCTGGACCGCGCTTGAACATTTTCGTCAAGGCATCAGCGGCCCCAGCAGCAACACCACCAGGCCCTGGAGCAGACTTGAATATGTTGTTTAGTGCCGAAGCATCTCCATTCTTCGCTGCATCTGCCACGGGCGCTGGCACCCCCAATTCCTTAATCATTTTGTCCAACTTGCCTTGACCACCGGGGGCCGGAGCATCACCACTCTTTGGTGCATTTGCCGCTTTCCCTGCTGATCCATCGATTTGATTAATGATGTTGGATTTAAGAACTTCGTCTTTGAGCGCGCCGAATTCTTTCAACCCTTCAGGGAGACCTGCTGGGAGGTCCAAGGCTTCAGAGATAGCGGAGCTGAAGAACACGAGGGATAGAGCGAAGACGGGGAGGAGGAGGTGAGAGGCTCCGTGAGTTGTCATGGTTTTCGATTTGAAAATTATGAAGGCTGTTTGATGGCGGTAACGAACCTTCTGAGGGGTTTTTTTTTTTTTTTTTTGTAGGCAAGATATGTATGCTAGAGGGATTGTGGTTGGAGAAGACACCATGAACAACTGAAAATCCAAATTTGGAGGCTCTATTGTGTCCTCTCTGTTGCCTCAACTCTCAAACCCCAAATAAAAACTTAAAACACTTTCTTAAATTACATGTTTATTTTTGAATGTATTGTAAGCTAAATGCTACATGTGCCGCATTTACGACCCTTCCATATCAACTGAAGCGTCTTTAGAAACAAATACGTGTATTTTTGAAAAAGTTGACTCGTTCTTTTTTATCTCAGACTAATATCATTTCATCTGCACGTGATTCGCACGTGATCCTTGTGCATGTTTTTTTTTTTTTCTATCATTGATTTTTGTTTCTATTTCTCTCTTCTTCGTTTTTGAAAAATGTTAACTAGTTCTTTTTTAAGATTAAATGAATGACGTTAGTTATGCACGTGATTTCCACGTGATCGTTTGGTACTTTTTCTTTCTTCTTTCCACGTAATTGTTTATTGACGATATTGTAGTTTTTTCTTGAGTGGTGAAGAGAAATTCGCTCCCAGCCTCTAGGATCCACCAACATCCAAATTCTGTGTGTAATTATAGCAAATCAATCTGTATATAACTCCCCCAAATCCCCACTTGAGAAACCAAAGCTTTGGAAGATAAATAAAGCACTGCTTTCAAAGCAAGAAATAAGGCAAAGCAAGATAAAAAAATAAAGATGGAGAACACCAAAGCCTCTGTTATCCTCTGCCTTGCCCTCTTCCTTGTCTTCTCTTCGGCCTCTGCCTTTGACATCGTCAAGCTTCTCGAGAAGCAGTCGGAACTGAGCAGCTTCACCAACTACCTCAAGGAGACCAAGCTCGGCGACGAGATCAACAAGCGCAGCACCATCACAGTGTTGGCAGTGGACAATGGGGGCATGTCAAGCATCTCCGGAAAATCCCAAGATGTGATCAAGAAAATCCTCAGCGCACACGTTGTTTTGGATTACTTCGACCAGAAGAAACTGACCGGTTTGGCTGGTTCCAGCAAGGAATCAACCCTAACCACAATGCTCCAGTCCTCTGGCCAGGCCAAGGACCAGCAAGGGTTCATCATTGTCGGTAAGAGCGATGGAGAAATTGCTTTCGGGTCAGCTGTCAAGGGCGGCAAGCTCAACGCCAAGCTCGTGAAAGCCGTTGTCTCCCAGCCCTACAACATTTCAGTTCTTCAAATCTCAAATGCGATTGAAATTCCCGACATTTCTGCTGCCTCTAGCCCTGCCGGCTCGCCAAAGTCCTCCGCATCACCAGCTTCTTCTCCATCAAGCAAATCATCCTCTGATGCTCCCAGTCCCTCTGATGACAGTGCCCCAAGCCAATCACCCAAGTCATCAAAGGCACCCTCGCCGTCGGATGAGGTTTCATCCCCACCGGTTTCTGGTGATGCTACACCTTCATCCTCACCATCTAGTGATGGACCAACCGGATCATCAAGCTCTGCACCTTCACCGTCTGCTGCTTCACGTGCTGAGATGGCTTTTGGCGCCGGAGTGGTGATCATGGGTTTGGCTTCCCTTTTGGTTGCTTAAATTTTCTTCAGTAAATGAGGAGATGAAAAAGAAAATGTAGGAACGGAAAAGATTAAACTTAAAGGGTACACGGTTAGTGGTTTTGTGTGGTAAATGGATAGAACATGAAAGCAACCATTGTTTTTATTTAGAAATGCATCAGATACCCTTTAAGTACTTTCTTTTTCTTGTGATTTTTCTTTTTCTGCTTTCTTCTTCACTGGTTTAATCCACAAGTTTTGTTCAGTTCCTCTTGATCGTTAGCATTTGCATTTGAAAAAATAGTTTGCTTGCAATGCAAGTTAGTTAACATTTGAGACCCTGCAAATCATTATGCACACCCATTTTCTCAAAGCATTGGGCAACTTAAACGATATTTCTTTAGAGACTTGAATATTTCTTTCAAGTCCTCAAAGCTGGTGGTGGAATCCTAAAATAGGACTCTCATTGAGACGCATGTTCCCCATTTAATAAATAAATAAAAGTGCAATTTTTTGCATTATTAAAAGAATTTTTTTTTATTAATGGGGGTAAGGCTAGCCGACATTCACCTCTCCCAGACCCTGCGTAAAGCGGGAGCCTTGTGCACTGGGTACGACCTTTTTATTAAAAGAATTTTTTTTTATGAACAAAGACATTGTACTCTTCTTAAAAAAAACAAAAAATAAGAGCTACAAAGATTGGAAGCAAGAACAATTGTCAAAGGATAGTGCTATCTACACACCTATTTTTATTTCTCACACATTTCTCTCAATTTTCGGCCGTTGGATCGATTGAATAGAAGAGATCAATAGCAAAAAAATTAACAATGGTGCGTGTGAGGTAAAAATAGGTGTGTGAATAACACTATCATCTCCAAAATGTGGGTTTCGTCCATTTTTGTGGTTGTGGTGGCCTGGCCATGGGAGAGAAAGGGTATCGAGTGAGGAATAGGAGTGAGCCCAGCGGAGAAAGGCTTACAGAGAGAGAGAGAGAGAGAGAGAGAGAGAGAGAGAGAGAGAGGGGAGAGGAGTGTCGATGAAGATAAAGAGATCGAGAGAACAGAGAAGGTAAATTCAGTACCAAGGCTTCCTCTGGTTTAAATTTGTGATGAGGGATGCGCATGGTGTCTTCCACATTTCTTGAAAGGCCATCTATCCGTGAAGTCCAGCGGAGTTGGTTTCTACCATTTCGCCTTAGTTTGGAATAGGTTCTGAGTTCAAATATCGTAAAGCAAAAAATTTCTCGCATCGTAGCAGAGACAAACGATTCGGAAGATGGTGTTACTTTTCATATGGAAACTAGAAGGTATATCAAATAATCTATTCGTTCAACTCTGAATCAGACGAACATTACTAAAACGACTCGAGCAGACAACAAAAATAGAGATTTTGACCATGGCATGTATGTGTATGTCTATGCCATCAGTTGTAAGAACAGATGGCTTCGTAAAACTGATAAAAACAAAATTCTCCGATAATGTTAATGAAAAGTGGCACCTCTAAGGGGCGAGCCTAAGTGGATCGCGAGGGAAAAGAGAAGTTTTGCGGATGTTATTCAAACCGCAAAAAAGCATGACAACACGCTCCAGCCCTACTCCGAATCCACCATGTGGAGGTGCACCGTATCTGCAAGAAGCATCATAAGGTTCATTAAGCAGTGTAATCGAGGGAAGTCGGCTAGTATCGCATGGTTAGGTCAAAACTCAGAAGCCGATTTGTGAAGAGCTTCTAACTTACAACATTTTGAATAAATAATAACAATAACACAGGGAGCAGAAGGAAAGGATACCTGAAAGAATCAATATATGTTGATATCGTCTTCACGTCAATTCCCAGTGCCTGTGCACGCTCAGTCAATAACTCTGGAACGTGTACACGCTGTGCTCCAGAAATAATCTCCTCGCCTAAAGGATGGAGAATATATATTTAGATTCACATCACTCCAAAACCGTTCACTGTATACTGGAGTTCCCAAGTATAAAGAGAATAATATATTTTCTATCCAATACATCATCAGGAAGTGTCGTCTAACATACCAACGAATAAAAAGACACTTGGTATACTTGTAACATTTCTAACTATGCTGACCCATATGCATAAAAAATTAACTATTTAACAGCTAGATGATGTCTAACATATCTATCGAGCACTGAAGTTGTGAGCTTGGAACCAAAATCAAATTAGCAAAATGATTTAGGATATAAATGCAACAGTAATACTGATAGAAACAATGATGGTTTACCTCGAATAAAAACGTCAAACGAATTACTGTAAGCGGGATTGTCGTGGCAAGGCATTGTGTAGAATGGCCTAACAGCCAAAGGGTAGCGGTGCAGTATGTAGAACTCGGTGCCATACCTATAATTAGGTAAAAATCAGTTCAAACATTTATGATTACAACAGAACTTAAACAGAATGGGAACAAACTAAAAATTGGGTAGAACAAGCAAGATAAATTACTTCTCCAGAACTAGTTGGCCCAATTTTCTCTCAGTCTCAGTGTTTAAGTCCCCAAAAGGATCCACTTCAACCCCAGCTTCCTATAAAAAAACATCAAACTTAGAATATATGGAAGAAATCTTCAATTGAAAGCAGGCCATGCATGTTTCAGCTTCCAGACTTTTAGCACTAATAATGGCTCTAGACCATGTGATTCGAGAAAAAACTCTGCCAAAGTCTACAACCATGCATTTACTATTTGTTACTCAACTCAGTGGCGAAAAAAGAACGGGTGGAAATACCTTGAGCATCTGAACACCTTCTTCAAATGTTAAACGTAGCGTCTCTGGCAAGTACTGAAAATTTGAGAAATGACAAAATCAGAATCCAAAAACTGTGTGGACATGAAACTGAAATCGTTGGCAACATTTTTTTTTTCTATAACTCAGAACATATAGATAATAAATCCATTGCTTAGGCAATGCTTCATTGACCATTCAACACTCAACATATCACAGTCCAAATACTAAAGACAGCAAAAAATAAATCAGAAGTGCGACCATTAGTGGTTGGAAAGGATACTGCCTCGCCACAGCTTCAAGCTCTTTTGCACAGTTCTTGTTCAAGGAGTCAAACATTGCAACAAACAATGGACCAACAACGTCCATCACCTGAACAAACAAGCATATAATTGCTCCGTGAATTAACATCCACCATCATATGGGGGATAACGGTAAACAAATGCCTAAAAATTATAATTCTACCTCAGAATAGTGCCTCTTGATCTCCATTTCAACATCAAGACCAGTAAACTCACACAAATGCCTATGGGTAAAGGAGTCCTCAGCTCTAAAAACAGGACCAATCTCAAAAATACGGCCGAAGTCACCACATATAGCCATCTGCTTGTGAAGCTGAGGTGACTGGGCAAGGCAGGCCTCTTGACCCTTGTAATTGAGTTTAAAAACAGCAGCACCACCTTCACTTGAACCAGCAATCAGCTTTGGCGAGTGGATTTCAAAAAAGCCTTCAGATATCAAGAACTGCCTGAAGATCTACAGAACAACGCAACCAATTACACATAGCAGTAATAACTTACTTCAAAATCCTCCAACTTTTCAAAGAGAAACAACTGCAAATGGTACAAAGACTACTCACATTTCCAACTTGACTCTGAATGCGGAATATACCCTGATTCGCCGGTGTTCGCAAGTCAAGAACTCGGTTATTCAAGCGGGTATCCTGATTAACCCGAACAAGTGTTTCTCCGGCCTAAAAACCCATCATACCACCCCATGAATATACACATACTATGAGAAAGAAAGTCCCAAAATGCTTCACAAAGCTTCAACAACCCAATTCAAATTAAAACTTGTAATCTTACTACCTGCAAAGCCTTTTCGATTTCGACATCACTCCTAGCAGCATCCTCAATGTTAATTGGTAAAACAGCAGCCCTACTCACACAATACAATTTCCTTACTTGAACTTCCACCTGCTTAAACCCAACATTTTGATTATAATCACTACGTAATCACTCAGCTAATTGAAGTTTTAATTAAATTCAAAACCTGCTGCGTGGTGCCTTTAATCTCGACACTAGGAACAGACACGACGCCTTCAACATCGATAATCGACTCTCTGCTCAACCCGGCGACGTACTTCACCATCTGGCAGCTCACGGTGTCAGGCTGCACCGTCACCACGCACTGCACCGTAAACCCCCTCTCTCTGACGACAACAAACGACATCTTATTCCCGACGGCGCGAATC